>NW_009952435.1:4262160-4281283 GCF_000747805.2 Chaetura pelagica
TCTTTCCCTTTCTTCAGAGAATGAATCTTTATCTCAGATTGCAAATGGTGCCAAGTGTCACTTTCTAATTGTAAATGTGTCCTTCTGCACTTTTTCCGGTGCAACTAATTTGGATTAATCGAAGACTGATTGTATTATGTTATTGCCTATATAAATCAGTGCTAGGAAATGTTTTCTTTAATGGATTGCCAGATAAGAAATGTGGCTGTTGCTTTATCATGCTTTCTGGAACAGCTACTGGGAGCCCATAACTTTGAGGGGAAGTTAAGATGTAATTCTTCAGAGAAGGATTCTCATTGATTTTCTTTCCTAGTGTTAAAAAGAGCAGAACGAAAAATTCATGGTTGTGATTTCCTTTCCTTGATTAATTGACTGTTTAGACCCTTGCTTATCCATTCAGAGAGTTGGTGGCTACCACCTGTGGCAGAAAACTGGTATGGTGTTAAATGTTCTCCTCTTCCCAAGGTGGCTTTTGCAGCAGGGATGCACATTTACACCATTGTCATGGTTGCCTTTTTGATAGATACAGGCATGAAAAGAACCTGTGAGTTTGTTTTGCCAAATCTAGAGGAATGAAACATCTTATATTGGGCAGATCAGTCTGAGACTGCTTCACTGTTACCACTAGATTTGGTACCTAGTAGCACCATGATCTGAGGCTTACATTATTTGTCAATTTGTAACCAGTTACAAAAGGACCCCCAGGACAGTGTTGACGGGCAAAGGTTCGTAGCAGCCTGTCCAGATGATGTCAGTGATGACAGTCTCTGTTCTTCTGGGTTGGTTTCTTTCTAGTCACTTACACCCTAGTAGGGAGGCAGGGCAACCCCATATGTTCACCTGCCCTTTGGTAAATGTTTTCTTGTTTCCCTGCCCTGGGAAAGCTTTTTTCCTCATTCCTTGTGATTTGACACTGGGCTATCTAATGGTGAGAAAGGAGCTCATGTTACTTTCTAGCTCTTCCCTCAGACTTCTTCAGTTACTCCTCTCAATTCAGTAATTATTTTGTATTCCTGTGCAATAAGTTAGCAAGAGTTTTGAGATGGATCTTTCTAGACCTTCTCTTGTGATGAGCTTTGCGTAAAAAACCCAGAAAATTCCTTTTCTAAGTTTGATCAAATCTAGCATAGCTGTAACAGTTGATGGAAGACTTGAAGGTGAGGGAAGACAGGATGGATATAGAAGCTTTAATAATTGCTCTCTCCCCCTTCAGTGTCATTGCAGGCAGGTTCCTGCTTTTAGGCCTGGTCCTCGGTTGCCTCGATACCTTTGTTGGAGGTTGGTTCATATCCGGTACTTCCCCCTGGTGCTTAGGAATGTCTTCCCTGCAACCTCTGAGGCCAGTTAGCACGTGACTCTAAAATAACAACACCAGAAAATCTGTGTCTTGGTTGCCTGCACTCCCTGTCACTGCAGGACCCCAACTCTTGGCTGCCACGCCTTGCACTGTCCCTTGGTTGTATCCCTCCTCATAGGGGGACATTAAGTGGCTCACAGAACGTCTGCTTCTTCCTTTCAGCTCCATACAGAGGCCCAGAAGCTCTACTTAAATGTGATGTAAGAACAGAGAACGGTCATTCATATCCTAGATATATATTTAAATTAAATTACCTGTCCTTATAGGATTCTAAAGATACTGTGATAAAAACTTCCAACTAAACTTTCTGTATGCTCAAATAAATACATTTCTGTGTTTTTTAGTTGCACTGATATTGTTGTGACCAAGCGTGGTGTAGTGAATATGGACTTGAGATTCCACAAATTGTAGAACAGCACCCATTTTCTTATCCACTCCCTACGTATGGTTTATTTTAGGGAAATCTTACCCAGGGACCCAGAAAATAGGAAGGCAATGTTCAAGATACATTAAAGAGAATGACTACTGTAATCTAATGATCTGAACTTTGTTCTACAGCTTGATGACTGCACCCTGCAATTGTCTCACAATGGTACCTATCTGGATCTAGAGTCCACCCTAGCAGAACAAAGAGATGAACTGGAAGGCTTCCAGGAGGATGCTGGGTAAGTAAATGTTTATGAAAATAAGATAAGTATGCTTATTTGTCCAGAAACATTAAGGCTCTCTGAGTGTGTGGTTAACTTGGTACATTCAGGTCAGCACAGGAACAGAAAAGATAAAATTATTCCCTCTGTAAACACGTCTCCCTGTTTTCTGTGATTAATAATTTTATGACTCCTCTATGTTCACTTGTATGGTTTCTCCAAAAGAAGAAGGCATACTGTGAGAAATCTATCAAGATGAATGTCTTGACTACTAGAATACATTGTAATAGTTCTTTGGAACTTGATAAATGTGGGTGGTTGGTACTGAGAAGTCAGATCTTTCTCTCATAACAGTTGGTGTAGAAGATTGTTTTGGGGTCATGCCTCTGAACTTACAACCTCAGTTTCTTTGTCACTTAGGAGTTTAATTCCTTCTTTTACATTCTTAGAGAAAAGACCTGTATGGATTTCTTTCTTACTCCGGGTGTTGATTTAGTTAGACTGGGGGATGTGTGTATGTGTGTTTTGTTTGTTGCATATTTTCCTCTTGCCTTTATTTTTCAATTATTGCTGGCTCACATGGATTGCTGTGACATGGCTTTTCATAAACCATCTCTGACAACTGAAAATGAAAGCAAACGTTAGCATCAGTATGTGTCAATATGAATGCATGTATAAAATATGCTTTTTCAAAGATTATTTCTTTTGGGCCTTTTAGGTGATTACTTTTCGAAGATAAAAAATGAGCAGACAGTCTAGGGCTATTTTTGCCTTGCTGATTGCTATATTGGACTGGATTATTGTAATTAATTTTATGGGTGCACTTGGCTTGGGCTTCTTGCGTGTGAGTAATGTTGCTGTGCCAAAAGGAAATTAGCTGCATTCTGAATTGGTCAGGGTTTTTTAACTGTAAGAAGCACAGACCTTTTGCTTATACTGTTTTCTCTGCTTTTTGTGATAGCTGTCTTGCCTTTGTTTGAATGATTCCTACAAATTTAAACTGTCCCTCTGAAGGTGATTTTATGTAAAAAATAATTTTAAAGGATGTTACATGTAGTCGTGTGTGTTTGTGTACACATCTTCATACCAATTTTGTGCATGTTTTTATAACTATTGAAGGGTAAAGAAACTGTTCTATTAGAATTTAAATTAGTTAGAAGAGGGTTCTTCAATAGGAAGAGTAGCCAATACATCTGAACTGAGCATCCCTTCCTATGCAATAGGAGTGTTGAGTGTGGAAATTGTTCTAGTGTTCAGTTTTATACCACAGTAATAAAAAATGCTGTGAAGAACAGCATTTCATTTAATTATAGATGAAGAAAAAACCTTTCTCTTTTGATAATTTTTCATAGTATGTGTGAGTTTGTCACATTTTCTTTCATTTCCGTTGATGTGTGTTATAGTTCTAATAATTTCAACTTCATTGCTGTTGACACCCCACAGTGGCATTGCTGAAAAATTTGGCAAGCCAGAGACTCGTTGGTGCTTTTTCTGCCAGACTTTGCACTTGAAATGGCAAGCTACCTTCCACCTTTAATTTCTGCTTCCTTTGGGCACAAAAAGTCAACTGTATTAATTGTTCCTGAAACATCATGCTAGTTTTCTATGTGGCATTTCTCCTAGGAGAGAACCCAAAATATGTGGACCTAATTGTGATGGTTAGAGTTGCATGTTTACTGGTTTTTTTTGAGCTGAAAAACCACATTATGTTTTTTGTGTACTTTGCATGTGCACACAGGCCTCCTAATGACTCAACCTGTTTTCAGGTGGGTAATTGCTTCTTCCATTGTCCTTCATTCCTCTGCAAAGATGGGCAGGGAAATATGAAACTGTGTACTAAGGTGCATCACAAACACTTGAGCTACAAATTATTATTGTAATTACCTTTTGAAAATAGTTTTGTGAAATAAATAAGAATAACTTGTGTCTGTTGTTGTCATGTAGGTAGCCCCCACTGTCACCGGTCTTTGTCCTGCTCTCTGAAGTTGTCCCTCTGGTAATTATGGGTCAGTAGGAAGTGCCATGTTTTCACATTTCACCTGCCTGCCTTAGGTGCAATACAGGATCAGCTCTTAGGTACAACACTGGGGAACAGGCTCATGTGTCCTGCTGCAGAGGGAAGAGGGGATGAGTGCCTGGAGGGATACTCCCCTCAGCACCTATTTTGAGATGCCTGTAGGTACAACTGGTATACATAATCCTAGCTTGCGTTTAACCTGGAGTGCAGCTTGATTATCATGAGGTTGAGGGGTTTTGGTTCCATATCTACACGCATATGCCCAATAACTTCTAGGTTGGAGCCCTGAAATCCTAGCATTTACCTCTGCTGCAGGTCAGTTGTGTACAAACCATTGCATTTAGGAGTAACTGGCTAGAGGACAAGCAGGTACTGGTGAGGAAGAAAATGAAGAAAGGGGGACACCTGACTTGGACAGGAAAAGAACTGACATTTTTGGGAACTGAAATCAAACCAGTGATTTATGGTGCTGTGAAAAAGGTAAGGAGAATCCAGGGGTGTAAAGCAGGAATTTAGCCAGTGAGATGCAGTGAACTTGGTGTCTTTAGTACTGGTGAGGATTTAGCTGGATTTCTGCATTCCATTTTTGTCCATATTTTGTGGGAGAACTGGAAGAAAATAAGCAACCAGAACTTTAGAAATTTGTGCAAAAGTTTTTCCATATGATTTGTCACTTCAGGGTAAAAGCAACTTGTGTGATGTTATTGAGAAAAAAGGTGTACTCTAGACATAGGGCAGCAAATGCAGTCAGTAATGTCTCACTGCATCCCAGATTTCTAGCAAACTAAACTCCATTTTGGGGCCTTTCAGCTCTCATCTTTTGCCCTTACAGAGACCAAGGTGCTGACCTAGAGTGCTCCCGAGATGGAGCTTCTGGCTGTGGGCCTTGAGGGCTTAGCAGCTGCGTGCTGTCTGGGAGGGACTGGCCACAGAAACCGCTTAGTCTCTTTCTTTCTCTTTGGGTCATTTCAAGGTCCTGCTCTTAATCTTCAAAGCTTTTAATTTTCTGAGATTAGGCTATCTCAGGACCTGCCCCTCTGCTGTGCTGAGGTTGCTGTGCTCATCAGGGTCACTGAAGCTTGCTGAACTCTGAATGAAGGATTTAGTAGCTGGATATTTGTGGCATTTTTAAAATTTTAGATCCTAAACTGTGTAAATGCCTATTAGGAGTGACCAGAGCATCCTGCAGTCTCTCTGTTTTCAACATCTTTTTGTCAAATATTCCTGTTTGCCCTGGCAAAGCTATGAACATTGTGTGTTTTTAAACTTACTGATGAAAGGAGACTTAGAAATAAATAAACAAACCATGCAGGAAACACAACCTTGCAAATTTTTATTGGTGCAAGAGGATGCAGGTATTTGTATTCTCTTGGAAGGATTAGATGAGCATAGTGAAAAATGAGAAGGATTTTTCTTCAAGAGGAAAGAAGAAGATGGTGGTGGTGTTTAGTCTGGATGTCTATGATGTGTATCTGTAAATAAGAAGTACAAGAAATACATGCACTCATACACAGTTTCAAAATAATCCTTTTCTGTTACTAAATATAATAAAGAAAGGCTTTTGGTAGTTGCTGTCTACCCCAGGAGAATCTAAACTTCTGTTTTAGAGGAAACCCAAGAAAGAGAAAGAAAACCCAACAAACGTTCCCTCTTAGTCCATAGTGCTAACTGAGCAAAATGCGGACAAGGACAGTTTTCCTGTGTCTACAATTCTCACTGCTGCCATTTGCACAGTTGGGAATAGTTGCGGGATTCAGGAGAATAAGGTCATTTTTATATGGGGTGGTTTTTTTACAGTTGGGATGAACAGCTGGTCAAGCAATGAGTCTGGCCCTGCAGAAAGTGTCACAGCTGGGAAACAGGTCAGTAAGAGCGTGTAGGAAAACTACCTTTCTTTTCAAGTCTGGGATGTATCCATAGTTTGGTTGCTTATTGGTTTTGTTTTGGGGTTGGTTGTTTGGTTTTTTGTTGTTTTCTTGCTCCCAACACAAATTACTTTGTGGGTTCTGAATTGTGTGAGGAGGTAACATTGAGGTAGTTTAGGTGAGCTGGTTGTTTTGTTGAGGTGCCCATGACAGATAATGCTGTTTTACTTTGCTTACTTGTGATTTTATAGAGCGAGAAAGAAGTTTATGTATTTTTTACCATATTATTGCTTAGGTTCTTTTCATGGGCATAATTTAACAGGCCCTGTCAGGCTCCAAAATGAAATAACAGGTCCCATACACTTTCCCTGCCAGAGAATACCAGCCAAGGCATCTCTGAGTGCTCATGCTTCCAGAGCATGTAATCAAGAATTAAGCAAACGTACATGTATTTCATAGAGCTTGAGAAATGAGACATGTGACTTTAAAATATGTGCGCTAGAAGTAGGATGGAGGCTATTAACACTTCAGTCTTCCACCACACAAGTATTGATCAGTTAAGAGATAAGGATTTCCTGACAAGGTGTCTTGTGAAGAAAATAAAATTAAACTTTCCTACCAGTAGTAAAACGCTACTACTTTTGTAGTCAAGGAATCAATACTGCTGTATAAATATAAAATATATTTAGAAAATAAGCTTCTGAATAAAAAATAGCAAACTTGAATACATTTTACTGCAGACCAGAGCTTGTTTTCTCAGGTACTCTTGGCTTTAAAGATGGCTTTATGGTGTGGAAGTAAATCTGTTCTGCATATATCTAGATCAGAGACTGCAAACGGCTTTGCTCACAGCAAAAGACACAAAATACAAGATCCGTGTGGGCTTGTGGAAGTAACATATGGTCACCTGCTTTGGTGGGCTAACAGGAGGGAGCTGGAGGGTGGCTTTAAGCACACAAACCACCACAGTGACCACAAGTATCTGTGGTCTGTAGTTGACACCTGGGGACATCAAATGGGGCTGCAATCAATGCACCTTACAGTTTTATTCAAGTCTAGGTGGAGAACCTTCAGGCAAGTAGCCTACAGGAAAAGTTGAGATAGTGTGTAGCCTTTCACTGATGTGCTGACATGCCCTTCAAAGGCAAGCAGAGTTGTTTTTGCTCATCTCCCAGTAGCCCCAGTCTTCCAAGTTGGGCCATGCTCCTTTTCTTCCAACTGAAAAGGACCAACATCCATAGTGGCACTCCCCAAGCTTAGGCAAGGGGGCAGGTCATTGCTTCATGAGCTTTTCCTCTTCTGTGTGGTTTTGGGGGAGTAGGAGCCTTGGACTGGTAGACCTGACCAGGGCAGGTCATAGGCAGCCCTTGGAATTGATGCTTGTGAAATGTGAAGGGACCCAGTAATCTTACTGCGTGCATCTGGGAATAGCGTCAAAAGCTTATGCAGCTCTTGGAGTCTGGGACAGCACCTCGAAGCCCAAGCACTGAAATACTCTGCAGTCTGGTTTTGTCCTGGTGCGTTTATTTGTGGGTGGTTTTTGTTTGGTGATGGTGTTTTTCTTTTGAGTTATTTTTTTGAGCACTTGACTCAACTTTTTGTAGCTTGTGGTTGTCAGTACTGAAACAGCTGTGTCGTCTTCTCTCCCACTTTGCCCCAGAGCTGACTCACAACTCTTTGTTGTCGAGGGGAAAATCTACATCTGTACAAAGGTATCTGTGGAAATATTTGAAGACTCGCATGCTTTTTTTGCCCTTTTTTAAATTGTAGTGATTATTGCTGGCAAATAAATGCAGTAAGAGTGCTGTTCTTCAAAAATTATTTCCATTGCAAAGTGTATTGCATTGGAAAATGTATTGCAAACACTGTTGTGCTTAGCTCTCTCTCAGCTCAGTATGTACCAAATACAGCACCAAATCAAAACGTCTGTGCATAATTAGCAGCATTTTTCTTAGGATAACCTTTTTTTAAGATAGTCTAATTTGGCATCTAGTTTTACATGTTGAAATAGCTGAGGAGTCCAATATTTTAGAGTGGAAACTTAAATAAAACCAGGTTATAGAAACAGCTGATGCCAGATGTTTTATTGGAAAACTTTTAATTTTATTAACATTGAAGTTCCTTAATAGCTGTGTTTGCACTCTGCCCTCCTCATTGATTATGAGGTTATAAGCTAAGTGAGCAGCTCTTGATGCTTGAAAATGTTTCTCTTCAATTTGTGAGGAGGAAATCCCTTCTTTTCTCTGTAAACAAATCGTCTGCAGGGCTTCAGGTAGGGCTGCCTAAAAGCGCTGTAGCGCTCCAATTTCAACTCCTATTGTGAAAAAAAGTATCAATTTGAGGATCCAAACCTCAAACACCACCATCACTCTGCTGGTGCAGCTTGCAAATGGATGTAGAATTGCAGTGTAATTGCCCAGAGCGTGCAGGCAGCTGAGTGAGTTGGTGCTGGGTAATTAGTAAAAGCTGTGAACTTTCTGCACTTCCTTATCCACAGCAAATTTGCATGCTCCTCCTCTGTGGTAAACACAAAGTAGATTTGTATAGGCAAGCTCACACTCTTTTTATTCTGTGGGAATTCTTCTGTCTTTGGGCTTGGCGTGTGGGGATGTGTGTGTGTTTTACCACTGACTAAAGTAATAACCTGCTTCTGGTAAAAATAGGTGTCTCTAATTTAGCCTCCAGTTGGGAACTAACAGCTTAAACCACTGCAAATCTGTGAGTTGCACAGGATCTTTGGTAATGTATTGTAAAAACAGTGACTTCTGCCAGGGTTAAGACCACAGCAGTACAGCAAAATAGTAATTTATTTCACATTTACTGCTCAGTAATTGTGCTTACTGGCAAAAGCGTTGATGGCTCAGCAATCAATGCAAAACCTGTTTATGAAGTGGAGTTCATATGTAGAAATTAGCGGCCTGAGGGCAAAGTGTTCTATATAAGAACGTGTATGTCAAGTCAAGAAGAAGCTCTTGCCAAATACGATGCTGATTGAAAACTTGCAAAAAGCAGAGAGACCCAAAGGAGGATATTGATCGATGCAAAGTTGAATTTATTTTTATGTACTTATACTTACACACACACATGCATGCCCTACTGCAAAGTAGGGCAATTTTAAAATAGTTCTTGCTGAGTCTGATTAAACTGGTCATGTCCTGAGAAATAGTGCAATTAGCCAATTAGGCCAGTAGGACACTGCTTTAAAAATGTGTTCTGTGTCACTTTGGAAAATCTATTCTTCAGGTTGTTACCTTTTTAGTATCATCAATTATTTTGGAAAATCATAAGAAGATAAGATTTTTTTTTCCCCACTCAAGGTATTAGAGAATGATTTTGAGTAGAAGGGTGAAGTTCATGAAAAATTATTAACACTGTTTTTTTCCAAACTTTTTAAGTCAGATTTTTGATAATTTTAATAATGAAAAAAAAAAAAAAGAGCTCTTTTTTTTCATTCTGTAAGTCAGAGTCTTTGTGTGATTGTGCAGGTGCCCTTTACTTTTGTTCTGTGTCTGTGGAATTCTTCTAATGAGCTCAGTCTGGCACTCTTTTCCTGGAACCAAAACTGTGGGTCCCACAGTGTGGAAGGGAGAACCCTTCCACCAGAGAGGTGGAAGCATCGAGTAACCCAACTGGGGAGATCAATTTATTTTACTTTCTTCCTTGCTCTCTTGCCCTGCAGGTTTTCAGTTGATCTTTCTGCTGGTTTTTGTTTGTTTTTAAAAATTTTGGATATTTCAAGGCATCTGTTTTTCCAAATTTTTAAATGAGGAAGTTTTAAATGCACTTCGAAGTGCTGGTCATGGCAAAACCGCAAGATTAGAAGTTACCTGGTGCCTGGGAGGAATGTGTATGCAGAGTCTGAGAGCTACTGACAGCAGTGGGAAACATTTAACCTAGGAACTGGAAAGCATTGGTCAAGTGATATAATCTCTGCAGAAGAATGTGATGCAGGTTGACAAGAAGTGAGGAAAGAAGCCTTCTGGTTCTGTTTCAAGCAATATTACTGTTAAAATAGCACTTCTCATGCAAATCTCTTCACCATTTGTCAACTCATAAAGTTTGTGGGTTTTTAATGCAAAAATACAAGGTGGAGATTTAACTGACCATGCCATCAGTGTTTCACAGAATGACAGGATAAACTTCCTCCTGTAGACAATTTTATATGGGTTGAGCTTTTGAAGTGAGAAGGGACACAGCTTTGATCATGATTAAGGACAGCTCTTGTAAAATGGACACTAACTGTGAAGGCAGCAGTCAGCTCTCAAATATTTTAGGGGCTGTTAGAAGTGTATTCTGTTAATGTGTGGAAATTGAACCATTGACAACTGAGAAATAACCAGCATGATGATTCAGAAAAGAATGGAAGGGAGTGGGGAAGGGATTCTCATTTTCTAGCTTCTGGTATTTGCTTGCACAGAAACTGCCTAAAAGGACAAATGGAACAAATGTTCCCCCATTTTAACTTGCTGCATTTCACAGCATGTGAAAGTGATTCATTGTCTCTTGGCAAAAATCATTGCCTTGTGGTGAGGTACACAGAAGACTCTACCCAGACCTTTACTGACATATACTCAGAATACATTAGTAATAAATAATTAGGTGCTACTAATGTGGCTCATGAGGCATACTTTGTGAATCCCTTGAATGTTTTACTTAGACCTTCTGAACTTCTGATTTTCTTCCCCCTACTTCTTCCATCCCATTTCATTTCCATTTAAAAAGGAGAAGAGAAAAAGATGAAAACTCTGCAGTGTGAATGTTGTACTTCAGTAGGTAGATGTAAAAACCCAGCACCTTTTAGTGATAGTCTGTATGTAGACTTAATTTGCAGGCTTACATGGGCAAGGGTGTGTCAGCCACAGTGCTCTTCCTTTCCTTGGCATTCGCATGTAACTTTTTGCATGATATACAGGTTATTAGTAGGGAATGAGGCAGTTAATTTTTAAATTATTTTTGGCAAAGACAGGAATAATATTGGAATAATCTGCAGGGAAAAAAACATGTACAAGCATCAGCATACTTTGTTCCTTTGCATACTGTTGCTTACATTATTAATCTGCAAGATTTTGCCTGCCTAGTTTTTGTTTAGGGAATATGCCATTGCGATTATTTCTACCTGGATTAGTATACCTTTGTTTTTTTTCATGAAGCGTCAACAGGCATCTGAATAGTTTTCATTTGCTTTTTTTAATCCAACCTTGTAAAATGGTTGTTACTTCAGTAAATGTGTTATGGTTCAGGAATGCTCTGAATAAAACTGCTATGTGAAGTGATTAGATGACTTGCAAGTATATTGCAAGAACAGGATGCAGACACATTCTGACTTCACACTAAGTTTTTAGATGGAAAAACCGAGGTAGAAAAATCCACTGACTTCATTTAAGGATGTGTGTGTTTGCCTTTCATGCACCAGAAAGGGTTACTAGTTCTGTCATCCATTTGAATTGTATTGGAGGTGAATCTTAGATTTTAAAAATCTTTTATAAAATTTATTTTATTTCCTGAGCTCCTTTGTTTCTATTATTGAATAAGATTACCATGAACTTGAACATGACAGTTGGATTGTTGGATGATGATCTCTGAAGAACTTCAAAAAGGTTACTTGTTTGGATAAGATTTTTGGATGACTTTCGGGGAGATACTTAATGCCTCTCTCCATGCATGTGTGTGCTCTCACTCTCAAAAAAACCTTGGCTTTTATGCAACAGTTTTTTAAAGTGTCAGATACATATTTTTTTTGCATCTCTGGAGTCTGCAGTTGAATAGAGAAATATATCCTATTGAAACTGCAGTCACACCATATCTTAACAGATTTGAAATCAAAGCCTAGGATTTATGCTGTCTGATTAATAACAGGTTAAGAAACACTCTGCTTATTGTGTGTGTGCTGCCTTGCAGGTCTTTTTCAGGGAAAACCTGATAGACTCAAGTCCTTGAACTCTGGCAAAAATTACATCCCTTATGCATTCAACAAGGAATAGTTTGTTTTCCACTGCTGATGTAGAGTACCTTATCCTATGAAGTGACTGTGAGGCGATACCCTATCACAGAAGCATTTCCACTCCCTGAAAGGTGTGTGCAAGTGAAGATGGAAATTCATAGTGGCTGAAATGAAAATGTGAAAGCCAGTTGCAAAAATCATGCACTTTAGCACATGTCTGTTTCTATACATTTGCCTCTGGTGGCATCCTTTTGTCCAGGCTGACTCTCATAGGTTTCAGTGGCTTTTTCACGAGCTTAAGGCTTGCTGTTGAATGCTGTTCTCATTAAGCTATGCCTCTTGAAAAACATGTATGTGATTATTGGAGAAGGTTGATGGTCCACCAAGAAACATGAGTCCTATGAGAGGCTGTAACGAAACATGAAGCATGTGTTGGGCATGTGTGCTTTGAAAGGTTTCCATGAAGAGCGGCATCCGCGTTAGCCAGGTTTTCATAATGGTTAGCTTATTGCAGTAGGCAGAAATAGATGCAGAATTGTTGTAGAATAAGTTGTCAAGCTGGCTATGAGTGTTGGCCAAGTCTGAGAACATTTTCAGTGTTACTAAGTTGAGCTGGGTTTTCATCCAGCCTGTGTTCTCTTTGGGATATCCAGGCAACAGTCCGTGGTGTTAGTGTAGCTTGATTCAGTAACTCATTGTCTTTGCTGTTCTAGTGGGCTGTGAAGCATGATGCAAATATCATTTGGTTATTTCAAGAGATGATTGGGCAGGGTAAACTGATGCCAGGCAGATCTGATACCAGCTGCTGCTGCCTTACTGTGAGCGATTTACTCTTATTGAACCTTGTAACAGTGGGAAAGAATGGTTATGGAATGGGGTTTGAAGGTTGAGGATGTCAGACCTTCTTGTGTGATAACAATTGAAACTAATAAAAATGCAAGGTACCTATAGTGTTTGCCAGTATCTGATTTCACCTTTTCTCTAATATGGTGAAACAAGAGAGGGTAAGCCTTTTGCTAACATGTAGGATTTTATGTAGTGTTTCACAAGTTACGTACAGGTTACAGGCTACAGGCTACAGGCATGGGCTTGTTGCTTTTTACGGTGCTTCTCTTAAGCGGGATGAGGAAGAGTGGATGTAAGGAAGGAGAATGTAAGCTGTGCTATTAGCCTTGTCGTAGCAGAGCAATGGGAATAAGGAGGTCCATGCTCTGGATCTCTAGACTTAAAATCCCTTTGCTGCTGTTGCCAGTTTAAAATGAAAGTTTTAAAATTTGTTTTCCATCATGTCCATGCTGCCTTGCCAGAGGCTCAGCTGGGATCCAAAACCTCTTAGTTTAAATAAAACGTAATAAAATCCCCCCCACAAGAAGATGTCTCACTCTTTAAGTCCAGTCACCAGTGTGGTTGGCTTAGTGGTATAATCCAAATTACAGATCATAGCAATGGGGATTTCACTTATTTGCCATGTAGCCACATAAATGTGTGTAGCACTTTTTGGAAGATTCAGATCCAAGTTTGTTGTTATGGGGTTAAGTTTTCTTATATTTTTCTGGTTTATCTACATTGATTGAAAGGCTCCAAGTTGTTAATAAGATAAAATGGTTGCTTCTAACAACACCAGACTGCTTGTAACGACCTTGTTCTATTTCAGGTATCTGTGCTACAGGCTTTTGATTTTTTTATTCTTACTATGAAGCAATACTAAGTTTTCTTGGCAGCCAACTATGTTGCTAGAGTGGTAAAATACCTGCAGTTGATCTGCTGTTGTGCTATAGACCTGTGGCTTTTTACATACTTGTAGAAAATACCATGTAGAAAGTGAAACAGGAGGAACCCAAAAGTTTGTAGCATGACCTGTTCTTGTAGAATTTGTGTTCTATCCAACTATCTTATTCAGATACTAAATAATAATTAAGAAAGCTTGAAAAGTAATATACTACTTTAGTTGTAAATTATAAAATGTGTTTTCAGAAGAGTGAGATTGTTTCAAAAGAAACTAAATTTATTGAATTGCAATATCTAGGTCTTTAGCAAAATATTAGGAGGTCTGAATAGTGGCCTGTCCTGAAAGAAAACTTTGTCAGAAAATAAAAAGTTGAAGTAGAAAATGGATGCTAATCAATGCATTCTCTTATATGAAGATGAACTTTGACAGAGGGTTGGCTGTGGTCTTTCTTGCTAAAGCTGACAATGAAATGTAACTGGGTATTTACATAAAAATAACCATTTAAGACAGCCAGTCTAGGTACTGTTTTCAAAATGTTAACAAAGTGAAGTTTTGGAAATAAATAATTGAGTGCAAATATTTGTAAAATAGTACATAAACAATGACAAAATAAATTTTATATACTCCAGGTGACGTTCACTGAGTCAAAAGTATTCAGCAGTGAATTGCATAATTTTGGGGATTTTACATGTTACTAGTTATGTCATAATTAGCTTCTGTGCAGGAAATCTAGTATGTCTAAAAATCCTTTAAATTACTCTGGTGTTTGAGTCCTTTTGATTTTTGATGCACTGGAAAAGTTGGCGACGTGACCAATGGGAGAAAATAATATTTATTTTTGTGTGTGTGAGAATTTTCTGTGTTATGAGGGATCTTGTTGGGATGGTATTGTGGAGCAGAATTTGTAGAAGAGAGCTTGCTCTAAATTTTACTCCTTCGTAGGGAGATGAGGCAGTGAGGGAAGTAACACCACTGTTGAAGCTTGATATACTAGCAAAATAATAGCTTGTTTATATTGAGGAGCATAATGCATTAGATTTTTTTGGAAAAGAGGGAGAAATTGTATTAAATTTTTAAGTAGTCTGAGTCTCAGCATGCCTTGCAATGGTGCTGATTTCGTAGGTGCTTGTCTTCCTTTGCTCTCTTTCCAATGGCTGAGCACAATTTGCTGTCCCTTTCTTCCAGCAGGTCGCCACAGACCCGTATTTTCAGCAAAGAGCTGGGAACACAGCATACATTTTACTTGACAGATTGCTGAATCACTAAAGAATACCATGATAATAGTGCCTGTTATATGTTACTTTAAGATATTTCTTTTAGTTGATTAATTTTTCAAGATCGGACGAATAATATGACCGATAATGTAGCTTTCCTTTTTTTTTTTTTTGCTAACTGGAGCAAAAGTGATCTGGGTTATCCCTTTACAGTTACTGTTCTGAGATAAACTCTACTACATTTTTCCATTTTCTAATTTCGTTGTCTTGGAGGATTTGTATATGCCAAGAGCACCCAAAATTCAGAGATCTGGTTGATAAGGAGCCTGAGATTTATGTTGAGGTAAGGCAATTAGAAGGCTGGAAATAGGTTGAGAAGCTGAATGGTGGACTACTGATGTAGGGAAGCTCAGTTTTGGTTCCTGGAGGGTTTAAAATGATCCTTAAAGCAACTGGTGGTATTAGATTAAAATGGGAACTACACAGCGTAGGGGCTGGTTTTTTTTGGGGGGGAACGTGTGAAAACAAAACTTATAGCTTTCTGAGTAGCACTTGTAAGTGATGTGCGCATTTAAAATGGAAATTCTTGGTAAATTATGTAATATTAGTAGGACAGCCCTATAGCCTGTACATGGAAACTAGATTCAGGATGCCTTATGCTATCTGGCAGTTTGTCTTAAAACTTTGTTACCACGAAAGTGCTTCACAGAAACAGAAAGAAGGGGTCTTCCAGAGGTGGAATGAATTCTAATACTTCCATGGGTGTAAATAATAGATCAAATTCTCTCCCTTGTCCAGTTGAGGAGATGGACACCTGGCATCCAGCCAGAGTCAACCCACTACCAGTGGGTTTGACCAACCCAGTGGTAGATTGCAATGGGAATTATGGGTAGTTTGAAGCAAGTATGGCAATGGTTTGTATAGTTGAATTTCAGCATAATAGCCACATCTTAGGGTGGCAGAGTGTGGAGTAAGATCTTCCACTCTGTACCCCACATCAGTAGCTGCAAAGTCAAGTATTTGATGTAGTATCTGGCTTTTCCAAATCCATCTGTGTATGGATTTACACGTTGCAGAACACTGGACTTTTTCCTTCGTGATCTCTCGACAAGGACATCAGCTTTTTACTTACTCTGTATGTTTTTATGCTTTTCTGAGTACATCCCAGGACTGATTCTATTCTTAATGCTCTCTCTGTGATACCAGGAATTGAAAGTTTGTCAGCTGCTTGACAGTAATCTGTGGAACTGAAAGAGATGAGCTTTATATTATCGGCTTAGCTGGTTTTCCAAGTGAAGTGTTGGAGAAGAAAAAACAAAACACTGGCTACTCTTTTTTCGTACTTCTTACCTATTCAAGGGGAGGGGAAAGAATGCAAACATTGTTTCTTCTCACTGAAGGATCTCAAACTCCTATCCTTCACACTTGTGCAGTTTAAGAGTTACTACTGTTACTAAATGAAAAAAAGGTATGTAAATTAACATCTGTGTTAGGAAATAATTTTCAGTTAGAAACCTGTCAGTTATATAAAATTTCACAGCACATACTAGGAAATACAACTTTCTTCTGAAGGAAATTAAGTGCTCGCTGCCCTAAAGTAGCTTGCTACTGTCTTAGCGGAAGGTAAGTAAGTGGTTTAGAATCTTAGAATCATCAAGGTTGTAAAGACCTTCAAGATCATCAAGTTCAACCATCAGCCCTGCACCCCCGTGACCACTAAACCATTGCCCAAAGCAGCACATCTACTTGCTTTGTGAACACCTCCAGGGACAGTGCCTGGAGCTTGGTCCTCAAGCAAACCAAGTGGGGGAAAAAGCTGAAATGCATGTAATTCAAAGCACTCAGGGTTTCTTGCCTTTTGTTCTAGTTTTTGCTTTCTGATATTCATGGAATATCTTCTTCCATAGTACTCTGGTCTTTTTATACTTCTCCTTTCTTAGTGGAATAAGCAGACGGATCACAAACCACCATATGGTACCAACTGCTCCCACAGAAAATGTCTTACATGGAGGTACTATGTAATGACATTCAAGATTTTGGTAGGTTGGTTGGGTTTTTTTCAGTGTTTGTTTATTTCTCAGCCTTACAGCAAGATCTGAAAATGGATATCCTTTTTTTTTTTTCCCCCTGCTTCCTGTTCTTTTGCTGTTGTCAGATGTCTTTGCAGACAGCTTTGCCCAGCTCAGACTGCAGTAGGATTTTATTCTTTCCTAGTCAGCCTGGCTGTGGAGCCCGAGGATTTTGCACTTGCTTTGATGCTCATTTATATGCACTGACTCCTCTATACCATTATTATGTTGTTTTTCCTGATGTCCCAGTGCTGTAGCGGATGTTCAGCTGATGCATATCTAGAAGTTTTAAGCCTCCTTTTTCTTCCCTCTTCATCTTCCCTCTCAGAGGAGTAAAAATATAGTCATGTAATGGACAGAGAAGAAAAATCTGATGGAGAGCATGTACTGGAAGGCATATAGCCATGGATAATGCAGGTTGGCAGGGCTTGCATAACCAAGGATGAATCTACTGGTGTTCCTTGCTCAGTGAAGGCCTGAGTAGAAATGCCTCAACACTCCTCATATGCTGAAGTGCTGGCTGGTCACAAGTGAATTGGCTGTTTGCTCCCATGACCTGTGGGCAACCTGCAGAGCCACAGACCACCTGTGAGGCCATGGCAGGCAGAGACTGACTGTGCTTTCCTTTCAGTAGCAAATACATTCTGCTTTCTTCTACTTGAAATCCCTCCCTGTAGGTCAAATTTATTTTATTTTTTAATATTTATTTTTTTGTGTGTGGAAGGAGTGAATTTGCTTTTGGAGACTTTTTTAGCTTGAAGCCTTTGTTGCTACATTTCATCTCCTTACTTTTGAAGACATGATCTTCTGATCAAGTATTTGATGCAGAGAGGAAGATAACATTCTCAGCTATTTAAAATATTTGATTGCAGATTGTCTTCTGAAAAATTAATGACAAACAGCTGTTTATTTCTGCCCTCACACTTGGTATTTTTAAATTTATACACCCCTCAAATCACATGTGTAGATCTCAGGTGATGAATGTACTTTGCTAAAATAGCAGCAATGTGTAAGGGCTCAACAAGATCTGGGTCCTAAAAGAGGGAGGAGATGGACAGCTACCAAGGTCCCTGATTTGCAGATGGGGGATGCTGGGTGTAGGGACACCATATGGTACCAACTGCTCCCACAGAAAATGTCTTACATGGAGGTACTATGTAATGACATTCAAGATTTTGGTAGGTTGGTTGGGTTTTTTTCAGTGTTTGTTTATTTCTCAGCCTTACAGCAAGATCTGAAAATGGATATCCTTTTTTTTTTTTCCCCCTGCTTCCTGTTCTTTTGCTGTTGTCAGATGTCTTTGCAGACAGCTTTGCCCAGCTCAGACTGCAGTAGGATTTTATTCTTTCCTAGTCAGCCTGGCTGTGGAGCCCGAGGATTTTGCACTTGCTTTGATGCTCATTTATATGCACTGACTCCTCTATACCATTATTATGTTGTTTTTCCTGATGTCCCAGTGCTGTAGCGGATGTTCAGCTGATGCATATCTAGAAGTTTTAAGCCTCCCTTTTCTTCCCTCTTCATCTTCCCTCTCAGAGGAGTAAAAATATAGTCATGTAATGGACAGAGAAGAAAAATCTGATGGAGAGCATGTACTGGAAGGCATATAGCCATGGATAATGCAGGTTGGCAGGGCTTGCATAACCAAGGATGAATCTACTGGTGTTCCTTGCTCAGTGAAGGCCTGAGTAGAAATGCCTCAACACTCCTCATATGCTGAAGTGCTGGCTGGTCACAAGTGAATTGGCTGTTTGCTCCCATGACCTGTGGGCAACCTGCAGAGCCACAGACCACCTGTGAGGCCATGGCAGGCAGAGACTGACTGTGCTTTCCTTTCAGTAGCAAATACATTCTGCTTTCTTCTACTTGAAATCCCTCCCTGTAGGTCAAATTTATTTTATTTTTTAATATTTATTTTTTTGTGTGTGGAAGGAGTGAATTTGCTTTTGGAGACTTTTTTAGCTTGAAGCCTTTGTTGCTACATTTCATCTCCTTACTTTTGAAGACATGATCTTCTGATCAAGTATTTGATGCAGAGAGGAAGATAACATTCTCAGCTATTTAAAATATTTGATTGCAGATTGTCTTCTGAAAAATTAATGACAAACAGCTGTTTATTTCTGCCCTCACACTTGGTATTTTTAAATTTATACACCCCTCAAATCACATGTGTAGATCTCAGGTGATGAATGTACTTTGCTAAAATAGCAGCAATGTGTAAGGGCTCAACAAGATCTGGGTCCTAAAAGAGGGAGGAGATGGACAGCTACCAAGGTCCCTGATT
>NW_009952435.1:4281296-4281913 GCF_000747805.2 Chaetura pelagica
GGGAAACTAAGCTCACATCCTCAAAGTAGTTGACGTTTGAATTTTGATGTGGCCCATTGACAGCTCTGTGGCCAGGCCTTACTTGCTGACAACTGTACAGGAAAACTGTGGCAAGAGGGAAACTGAAAATGGGTCCTCCTTTGTCCCAGATGGAGACTAATTCCAGAGCTATTCCTCTTTTGTCTCCATAGGGCCTTTAATCTCAAGTACTATTGGATGGTGAGAGGTTTAAAAAGCTTTTGTTTTATTGTCTTTCAAATAGTTACAGTGTATCCTAGTGAGAATATAACAACTTTCGTGTAAGTGAGATGATTAATCAATGAACAGTGCTATATTGGTATTTTAAATTTAGTACCCTGACAAAGATTCCTCACGACCTTTGCACATTAAATATTCCTTAAGAGGCCTGGCACCTCTGTGGGAAGAGACAGCTGCTAAAAATCTGCAGCATGTGACCCCAGGCAAAGACTGTGTCCAGTTGAAATGACAGGAGTTTAGGTGGGCTGAGAGACAGTCCTAAACCTGGAACTGCTCCAGGAAACTTTGAAATCCAGACTGCATGCATTTCTTGTGGAGACTAGAATTTTGCTGCTTGGTGCTTCAAAAATATTAAGAGA
>NW_009952435.1:4281925-4308775 GCF_000747805.2 Chaetura pelagica
TCCCTACTTTATCCTAATGATGTTCATGCACACCCACAAAAGAGCAATTACATTAAAGGTTGGATTTTTTCAATTATTTTTTATTATTTAGTTTACTTTATAAAGAGAGACTGCCATTCTGAAACTAAAACTCAGTCCTCTATTAGCAGATACATGGTTGCATCTTAATAATTTTTTCAGTTTTTTCCTGTGTTGGTTTTTTTTTTCCTGTGTCATTCTGGGAATACTATTTTTCTTGGAATATCTGTCATTAATTCAGTAACCTGCCTTCCCCTGCAAATATTTTTGGGAAATGGTATAAAACATGCTTTCTTGTTGAAAGTAATGACGAAAAATTTGGCTTCTCAAAACTACTGTGTGCAGGAATATAACAAGGGTGGGAAAGAACCTCTGTTGTTGTCTGGAAAGCAATGGATTTTTTCTGATGAAGTTACAGGCAGTGACAAATTCTGCTGGGTGTCTGTGTGAAAGAATTGGCCCCCGAAATCGCAGCAGAATCATAATGTATATAGCTGAGGAGGGTTGTGCTGGTTTTGAATTTACTTCTGATTTGTATATGGAAGTGGATCTAGACTTTGCATGACATCTAAAGCTGCATCTGAAGTGTGCTCTAAAAACAGTTTTGCTTCTTGCATGTTTTCTTATGATAAAATCATTGAATCACAGAATTGTTGAGGTTGGAAGGGAGGTCAGGTGGTTAACCACCCTGCTCAAGCATGGTCATCTAGGGACACTTATCCAGGATCTGCATCTTTAGTATCAGAGAAAACAGGGAGAATATGCTGTTGTAGAAATTGAGGAGACATTTGTCTTTCTTTTACTTTTCTACCCTCTGTCAAGTGAGCAGGTTTGGGTACAGAGGCAAAGTTCTGGCTATATCCTCATGATGGTTAGCGAGTGGAGCACCTAGAAATCAAGAACAGTGGTCTTGTTCAGTTTGAAAAGATGTGTCTAATACTAATTTGTCTGAAAAACAAATAAGAAATGTAGTAGCTACTCAAGATTAAGTAATTTTATTTAAGACCAGGATGAAACTGAGACAGTGCCAGTGAGGAGCAGAACTGTTTCCCCATTCGTTGAAATTGAGACAGTGCAGAGGAGCAGAACTGTTTCCCCATTCGTTGAAAAACAGATCTTTCTTTGAGCTTTCAAGACCCATTAGGTTACATGAGCAGATTTGTGACAGTGTAAGCAACCTCTTGTTTGACCTTGTATTTTATATTCATAATTAACTATGCCTAGCTTTAAAATAGTTCTGTGAAAATGAAAATGTGCAGTCATCACTTGGTACTTCTCTAATACAGATTTCTAGAGAGTCATTGTGCTGTGTTGACCTTGGCCACTTGCCAGTTAGTTGCCTACCCAGCTGCTCCCTCTCTCTCCATCCTGAAGAGATAGGAGGGAAAATAAGATGAAAAAAACCTCATTGATTGAGATAAAGATGGGGAGATCACTTACGAGTTACTGTCCTTAAATTATTTAAAGTTAGATTGTGAGAAGCAAAGCTAAACCCCGCACTAACTCCCCCCCACTTTTTTCATAGTCTCAACTTCACTCCTTCATTCCAAACTCCTTTATCTCCTCCCTACACCTTTATATATTTTTCTTCTCTTTTTGTTTTAGGAGGGGCAAGAAGCACAGTATAATTCTGAGGACCCAGCTGTCAGTGAGAGTCCACGCCTGCATTGGTAAGTGAAAATCCACATGCCTGAAAAAGAGAGTGAATAAACAAAATCAACCTGAGAAGCAAATCTAAGGAGTATGAATCGGGCTTGCTGTGTTCCGAGTTAAGGATAATGGCTAAGAAATTGATTTCTTTGTTGTTTGTAGTACGCTAAAATTATAGTAGTCACATTACCTTTAAAATATGTTAAACAGCACAGGGAAGTCAGCATTTGACAGTGATGTAACTGTCATGTTGTGTAGATGTAACAATTGTGATGGTTCAGGGTGCTTTGGAGAATCTTATCTGTCTTGTCACAACCTTTGTGTGTGCCTGAAGAAAACTGTGTTCTGAACTGGGAAGGGAATCTGAAGACTTGTTGGCTGACAGCTAACTACTGCATTTTAATAGCATGTTGTGTTTATTACTTCACATACTGCACATCTTGGCCATGTATTTGTCATTATCCTAGTGTCAGTCTCTTGAAAATCATGGTTATGACAACACTGCCATGAGGAAAAGTCTAATGAAAGCCATAATGCGTGTGTCGTAAGAGCTTTAAGGTTGCGTAAATGGAGGCTGATGTGCTGTGATGGCGTTAGTATGTTCTTCACAGTTCTGCAGAGCAGCACGTTCACTGAGTGCTAGTGGTGAAGCCCATGCTCATATTCTGGTGTTATTATGATGTTACGGATGGCTCATTTAAAAAAAATGAAAAATAATCTGTGCTGCAGTTGCCTCTTTTGTTTTCAACTTCTCCATTGTGGATTCATCACCCTAATATGTTTAGCTCATAGTTGGTCTTGCTTCAAGAGATCATAGCACAAATAGTGGAATATAGATATAGATACAGTAGAGATACTTGCCTTAAAAAGTGGAGGAGAAAGTCTAAGTATTGTGTTGTTCTCACAGTGCTCCTGCTGTCAGAGGATTCAGGCTTTAAATACAACCAAACTTCTTTGCCTTGCTTCTTTCCTCTGCCCCCAGGATGTGTTATGAAACGGCCTTTCTGGGAATTCAAACTGAGCATAAGCAACCTACAGAATTCCTCAAATACCTCCCATTGAGACCGATCTCTGGGCTGCCTCATGCAGGAACAGATTCTTCTCCACTACCATTGAGTTGAAGTACAGTAGAGCAAGCCTATGCATCAAGTATTAGAGGAGAAAGAGAGATACTGCAAAGTCTATGCTGATTTTATAAATGTAAACAAAATTAAGAACAGCTTGGAGAAGCATGTTCTTGTTAGGTCTGGGAATATCTTTGGCAAAACAGACCAGTGCAGCAAGACAAGATTTCATGTTTGCTGGATTTAGGTTTTATAAAAACAATTTTAATGTAAAAAACTTTGTCCAGAGTGGAGTCATCGAGGAATTGGAGCACAGCAGGTTTTGGGCTTCCACGTGTAGTTGCTTTGATGTTATCTGTTTGCATTCAAGCTTGCTGTGGGCAATTAGGCATATTACTGTGTGTGTATTTTAACTGTTTCTGTATGAAAGTGTGTTCCTTTGTCAGGTGCTGTTACTCTCTGGCAATAGTGATGCATTCAGTGGTGAGTACAGAGGAAGCCAGGCTGCAAAACTTGAGTCCAGATTTCCAACTCCTAGAGGTGTGTTTGGATGTGGGCTTTTGGCTTGGTTTGTTAGAGGCAGAAAAGCCAAATGCAAGATCTGGTTCTAATTTCCAACCCCCTCTGCTGAAGTTCAGATTTTTAGGATAAGTTTTTGTTTCAGTCTGTAGCTTGATGTAGTGTAGTTTCTTTTTTTATTATTTGTTATTATAATTATTTCTACATATCAGATGTATCTCACTTTCAGGATTTGATAGTTTAAGAGTCAGGGACTTAGTACTGGCCTCATTTAGTGACCTGTGCCTGGCAGTTAAACTTGTCATGGAATAGGAGGGTTTTTTCACTGGCACAGTGGGTGCTTTTCTTCTTCTTGTGCAAACTTCACTGCCTGGTAATGTCTTTTACAAAATATAAGCATTAGCTTTTGAGGTTAAAAGATGTGTTGCATGTTTGGAGCAGAAGCTAGAGCAATTTGAGATAGTGTTACGTGGAATAAAACTGCCTTGATTTGGTGACTTTGTCTTCATAATATCCTTGGAAAGTATTGTGGTTATTAGTTTTATCGACTCATAGATATGTAGGCCTGCTTTATAAGAAGATGTGGCTTGTGCTGTAGTGCCCTAATTGCAGAGCTGGCTGTCATCCTTCCATTCAAAGTTTTACCTTGCTCTGAAGGTGTAAAGAAACAGTTTTCCTTTCATAAAATCTCCCATTTGGAAGTGGGATGATTATTTTTTCTTCTTTTTCCTAATGTGTGCTTTTAAATTCTGGGAAATACACAAGTGTTTATGTTCAGATGTCCAGATAAAGTTTTCTATCCTTAGGGACTTAAAAACTCTGGGGAATTCATTGTGCTTTAATGTCAGAGGATGGATTGAGTACAGGCCAATATTTTATGAGACTAGGAAGCTTTAGCAAGACTCGTGTCGGGTGGGGTGTTTTTTTTTGCTTTTAAGCAGGGTAGTGAAAGAATAAAGCTTAAGAAGTTGTTAGTGAGTGGTATTTTCTACCTTAGTCACTCACTCAGCATCACTTAGCATCTCACTCAGTTGAGTGCATTAATACTCCCTGCACCCCTCCAAATTTGAGTTCTTGTCATATGTTCAAATTAAGGACTCAGCATAGAGGAGCAAATTTTCTTTTAGATATTACTCACTTTCCCATTCTGGTTTGATGCTGATTAAATTGTCAGGACTAATAAAAAATTATTTTCAAAAATAAAGTTTAAGTGGTTTTAATACTAACTGCAATATTTACAGTATTCTTCTGTAACAAAAGACTACTATGACACCAGTTTTGTTCCTAGATCATAACTAACTAAAAACTATGTACTTTTGTACTTCTTGATGTTCAAAGATCTTAGTGGAGGAAGATCAATTCTTAAATCTCATAGTGTAATTTTTTTTTTCCTACAATCTGTCAAATTTGACCTTTTTATTCCATTTACATTTATTGTGAGTTAAAACCCTGTGGGAAAAGTCTTTCTGGTATATTTGGCAGCCATATGACTGACTTTGTGTTTAGTTGTGTATTAACGTGATTTTTATTTGTATGTATTTAACAATTACAGTGTTCACCTGAAGCCTTGATAAAGTGCAATATAAATGAGGACAGAGAGGAGTGCTAAAAAACTTTTGCCCCTGAAATAAAATGTAATATTTAATACAGAACAACTCTTTGACAGTGAAGTTTTATATATCTTTAAAAGCTTCTCTCTTGACTTGGTTTATTTGTGGTATCCTTGTTTGGGTTGCTCTGTTTGCAACTGCTGCTTCGCTTGTCTGTTCATTGCTTTCTAGGTAGTTTTCTCACAAAACCTGAGGCAAAAGGCACTGTTTATTTTTACATATCTGGATAGAGTATCTAGTCCGACAGGGTCCCTTGTCTTCTTTTAAAACTGCTTGTGATGGGGAATTGGGAGTGTTACTCTTAATACTGAAAAGGTGGTTTGGACAGGGACTCGTGACAATGACTTGGAGTGATTCTGCCAAAAGAAGTTTGACATAAGCCTCAGGTGTTAATACAGTGTAATACAAGAAGAATGCAAATAATGAAGGTTAAGATAATTTTGGATACATATATTGGCCTAGGATTGCTCAGAGTACTGTCACTTGGAAGGTCAGTCAGTGTTGCAAGGTGTATTTAAAACTGTACTTCTCCTTTGTGTCTTATTTTTTTGTAAGAAACAAACCACACTACATCTCAGGTGGGTATTTGAAAAGTTTTTGCATTATAAAAATGTGGGTTTGTATGGTTGTAGCTCCTTGTTGTATTTATGCAAAGTCTTGGTTTTATCTGTCTGTAGGTTAAAAATAATAATTTGAATAGATATTTGTGCGTTTCAAGTTTCATATCTTGAGCCAGCTAGGTCCCTAAACAGTTTACAAGGATATTATTGGAAGTGTCTTGCTAAATGTATAAACTAGCTTTGTTATTAGTCATTATAACCATTTTATAATCCTCTTCTGTTGGCTTTTGCACATAGGCGGTTGCAGATTTATTGCTGCTCTAAGTGATCTACAGCATGACCATCCTTACTTGAGTGCTCAGCAGTGGTTTATTCCCAAGTATGGGATACAATAGCTGCTGGTTTTAGGCCTTCTGCTTTAATCAGCAGTGTTAGCACCAATAATCCAGCCTTCCCACTCAGCTCTTTCAATTGTCTTTTTTATATCCTCTCACTCTTGATATCCTTTTTGAAATGTAGCTGTAGATACATGTCCTTGAGCTCCTTTTGTGATGTGATACCTGAGGGAAGCTGTAAGCTAGGAGGCTGGGAGAAACCATCTGTTTTTATTTGTCCTTTAATGGCTGAAGTATGCAGCTAGTCCTTTTTCCCATGTATGGTTTTCCATTCTGTTATCCATTACGTGGACTTCTTGCATGTAGTACAGCAGGTATTTTAGGTCCTGCAACTATATATGCATTTATTGAACTTTCTGGTAGGGTCTGTCCCTCCAAGCACGAGGGATGCATGTTCCTTCCCAGGGAAACCGCAGTGCTTTTCCAAAGACAAAGTCATATCTCAAGTCAAAAGCTGTATCTGGTACTTTGTAGAGAACGTAAGATACACTAGCAGAAGTAGGGGGAAAACATGGTTTGTCATTTTATAAGTATAGTATCAACATGTAGAAAACCTGTGCAATTCTGGTTCAGAAAAGATGTGAAACTATGTTGTGTTTAATTCTTTGAGGGCAGACTTAAGCTCTTAACCCATGTTATTTGGTGTCTTACTTGAGGTGCTTTTCCCTGCAAATGTCATAATTGGATTGGCTCTGTCTGGCATATGTGTGTTTGCAGTGTACTGAGCACCCGATTCTCAAGCAGTGGACACTGTGAATCTCCTCTAATTCATACGTCAAAACTTTTATTTCTTTTTTCTTAAAATTAAAATTTTAATTTAAAACAAACAGGTTTGGTTTCTGGTTTTGTTTGGATTTTGTGAGGGTTTTCTGTGTTGTTTTTTTTTGTGTGTGTTGGGTTTTATTTTTTTGGTAAGAGTTTCTGAATGCACTAAGAGTCTAATTAAAAAGCCTTCTTAAAGGAAGCTTAATTGTGGCACTAAAATCTTTGGGCTCTTTATTTGGGCAAGTAGTGATTGGTATGTTCAAATGAAAGTCCTGAGAAAGAGAAGTACTTTGGGTTGTTTGAAGGGCCTTTTACAGTTTTCTGTTCAGCGTTAGGCATTCCTAATAGAAAACATTTTCAGTGTGGGAGAGGAAACATGTGGAGAGCATTAGCAGTTCAGCAAAACGTGCAACCGATTCGGATTTAATTTAAAGGGAACAAAAGAGGTGCCTTGAGAATTTCTCGGAAGCGCTGTGGGTTTGCCTTCTTTGCCCTGATGGTAAGGAGAGAGAGAGAGTGAGAGAGGTGAGGTGAAGTTGCTTTGTCGAGTATCTTCTTAGCATAATTGGGACAGAAATGACAGTGATTAATGGATTTAATGGTGCTGAACCGGGATCCTGCATGCGTTATGGATTTGTAATCATGACATGCTTCCTATGACTCTTGCTGTAACTTGGGAAAAGTCCTGGCTTAAATGAAGGTAATAAACAACATGCTTATTAGATGTAAACTGACATAACAGAAATTGAAAAAATGTGAAAAGGAATGCCAGAGCTTGGGGGGATTTTTTTTAAGGATTAGGCTTTTTTTTTTTTTTTTTTAATAGAATAATTCGAGTCCTAGGGAAGACAGTGTAAACAGGACTGGGGCCTGCTTCCAGATGTGATTGGAGATATCTGGTTCAGCTCTCTTTCAATTTTAGTGAAACATGAAATAGCTGCAAAGGTTATGATAAAAATACCCCTTTCAGCTTTTTAGGATTATTTCCTGAGAATGTGGAACACAGATGCTCTAAGTAAAATCCCCTGGTTCCCAGATCAGATTGCTTTGTGAAAATCTATCTGTATAAATAACTTGTGGTTTTGCTCTAAAAATGTACACCACTTTAAGTTGAAATGTTAGACTTTTGTTGTACTCCTTGTGCATGCTTTTAGTCAGGCTCCTTTGTGAGATGAACTGTGGTACTTTCCCATAACCTGTGATTTACCTTCCACGATCTCACTGAGAAGCCTCTGGGCCAGTCCTGTAGAATTTCAGAAGGTGTATAAGATAAAGCAGGGAAATTTCAAAGAATTGTCTCTGCTTATTACATTTAAATTATAATCTTAACATAGGCTTTGCAAGGAGAAGAACCAAGAAGCTGTAGACCAGATAAAGCCTTCATTAGCAGTTCGTTGTTGCTCTAAAGCGGTGGATTCCTGATTTTAAAGGGGCTTGTTCGAGGTTTGAAAGGACTGCTGTGGAGTGTACTAGTGGGTGGGATGCTTTTCTCATCTTGAGAAGCTTTGTGTTAAAATGTGAAAGCTTTATCTGACTCAACTCACATCAGTAAGTACTGTAGAAATAGAATTAAATGTCTTTGAATTGGGTTATCCTCTGAGTTTGTCTTTTTTCTTGATGACTTAGATTCCATAATGATTGTTTTCTTGCAATGTGTAGAAATTTGCAAGGGAGAACTCTACTTTTGGCTCTTAAAACATAGATTTAAAACAAATCTTTGAACAAATAATCTTGAATTGTCTTCAGTGACACCTTAAAAGAAATAATCTTGTAAAGCCAGGAAGGAAAATAAGTAGTATGATATTTTGCTTCCCGTCCCCAGCACAAGCCCATTTAGACTTGTTTTGGATATGTTTTTTAAAGTTAATTATAAACAACCATAGCACTGATATATGGATTTTTTTTTCATTGTGGCATTCAAATAATGTGTACTGTTCTTTCCTTGCCTGTAGCACTTCAAATAATGTGTACTGTTCTTTCCTTGCCTTTAGCTATCCTGTTCCTCTTTCATTTATATCCTTTTCATCTTTTTCATGTGCAGCTGCTTGTATTTCTGAAGAAACTAAGACAACTTAATTTGTAAATTTGCACTGTCTCTCTCTCTCTCTCTTTCATTCTTGAAAGATAAATTCCAGACTGAGGAACTTTATTTAAGTAGGTGATATGGTTCCCTGACATAACATACGTTGTCTTCTGGAAGACTTCTAAGTGAGGAATCCACCAAATCCATCCAGTGTCAAGAAAATGTGTACTATAATGCAAACTACTGCTATGGTGCCTTTAGAAACATTTAGACAAAACGCTCATCTTGGGCTCAAAACATGCCTGTTTCTGTTTGGGATTTTTTATGCACAGAATCTGTATTTTAAAAACAGTAACATTTCCTTTAATTCTCTTTTGTTCCTGTTTAGTCTCAGCAAGGCACATACAAATTTAGACTCTAAAGAGATAAAGTTACAACCCCCCAATTTGAAACCCCTGCAGAAGTTACTGTGGCTGAGCAGCATGCTGTTTTAAATGGTAGGATGTCATAAACCACGTCAATTCATATTTAGCAGTTTGATACGAGTCTGGTATGCATGAAGCTGTGTATCAGGTTTCCTTTAACCTTTCAGACATTAAATATTTATCTTACTGTTAAAAAGTGAAGGAGGAGTGTGTTGATGAAAAAAAAAACAACAAACCTGTTTCTGCTGGTTTATTTCTCTCTGTGGCTGTTGACAAGGATTACGCTTCATCTTTAAGGGTCAATTTTAACTTCAGAATGTCTAAAACTGGCATATCAGGTTAACTTGTTCATGTGCTGAGGAGGAAAACATAAATGCTGGATGTATTCCTTACTTCTTTCATAATCCTAAATTTAGGTTCACTGGCTATTTAAGAGCCTGTTCAGCATCAGATGCCACTGTACAGATTTGCTTACAGCTTGACTTCATGTGAAGCATGGACAGCTGAGAGGATGCAAAGCTTCTCGGCAGGTTGGACACAGGAGGAGGCCTGGGTGTAATCCCACCCATGCCTGAGAGCTGGGGTTTTCCTCAGCCCTTTTAGCAGTAGAGGTTATTCTGCAGGGTGTGGGGGCCAGACGAGTTCCAGGCAGGGGAGGACAGTGACGAAATCAGCAAGACACCAGCCAGCTGTCGTTGCTTTTCTGCCTCTTGCTGCATAGAGCAGTATGCATGAGTGCTTCCCTGGAACTGCATCAGAAACACATTGGGAGACTTTTTTTTTTTTTTTTTTCTTCTGCTGTTATGCTCAAATGCTTGGTGTTACACTGATAAAAACTTGCTGTGGAAAGTGTGGTTGCGTTTGCATGAAAAGTCCCCATGTCCTACGTAACAACATCCTGGAAAAACTTTGGTTAAAACTGTCATAAGAGAGTTCTGCCTGGTGTTTTTTACTTCAGTGTTTATAATTTCCCAATACATTAGAATCATAGAATCTTTAAGGTTGGAAAAGACCTTCAAGATCATTGAGTCCAGCTATAATCCAACTACCACAATCACTAAACTATATCCTGAAGTGCCACACCTAAATGCTTCTTGAATACCTTCCAGGGATGGCAACTCCACTACCTCCATTGGCAGCCCATTCCAATGTCTCACCATTCTTTCATCAAAGAAATGTTTGCTAATATCCAACCTAAACCTCCCATGGCATAACTTAAACCCATTTCCTCTCGTCCCATCACTAGTTACTGGGGAAATACATTATTTGGGTGGAAGTGTCAATCTGCTTGAGGGTAGGGAGGCTCTGCAGAAGCATCTGGACTGGCTGCATACAGATCTTCTTTTTCATATTGCTTGAGTTGCTCTTAACTGTGGTACATGTAGGAAAATGGCTGTTCCTGGGTGAAGCTTTACTACTGTATTGCTACCACGAGTTCTCTTCTTGTCAGCCTCCCAGTCATGCCAGGCATGGTGGCTGTGTTAGCTTCTAGGCTCTCTCTGTCATCAGTGGGCAGAGGGCACTTCAGAGCATCTCAGTTATGTTCCTGCCCTGAATTGCTCTTGTTCCATTGACCATAAAGGGAACAGATTAGGGAAAGGAACTGCCTGGCTGAGAGGTACATGTATTATCTGTTGTCCCTTTCTGTTTTTTGTCTTTAGAGTCCTGATAGTCATTCTTGGATGACAGCAGCTTTTAGTGAAATCTGGTTCTTTGCCAAGCTCTAATAATAATTGCACTGATTTCCTCCCCCCCCCCTTGTTTCTATCTGATTTCTTTTTCTATTGTTTCTGTCAGAATCTAGTATGTAATTTCGATATGTAAATTCACTTATTGGAATAACTTCTGTGAAGTAATGCTAAGTTTGGTAAGATAAGTAGGATTCAGGGATTTCAGCTATGAGTTACATCCATTGGCTCTAAGCCCCATTGTGTGAATAGAAGCAAATGGAGCCAGTGTCTGCTCTGTGTTTGTGACCAAGCACTTTGCTAGGATTGAAGCAGAAATTGCAGACGTTGGAGCACAAAACTCTGGGCAAATCCTCACCCTTCTGTAAGACTTGTTGGGGTGAGAAGTGGTCCGTTCTTCCTTTATGCCATGCCGGTCTCACACTTCAATGAGATGGTGCTTTTGGTTAATTTGTACGAGCCTGTTTCCTGGGGAATGCTCAAATGCTTGGTGTTACACTGATAAAAACTTGCTGTGGAAAGTGTGGTTGCGTTTGCATGAAAAGTCCCCATGTCCTATGTAACAACATCCTGGAAAAACTTTGGTTAAAACTGTCATAAGAGAGTTCTGCCTGGTGTTTTTTACTTCAGTGTTTATAATTTCCCAATACATTAGAATCATAGAATCTTTAAGGTTGGAAAAGACCTTCAAGATCATTGAGTCCAGCTATAATCCAACTACCACAATCACTAAACTATATCCTGAAGTGCCACACCTAAATGCTTCTTGAATACCTTCCAGGGATGGCAACTCCACTACCTCCATTGGCAGCCCATTCCAATGTCTCACCATTCTTTCATCAAAGAAATGTTTGCTAATATCCAACCTAAACCTCCCATGGCATAACTTAAACCCATTTCCTCTCGTCCCATCACTAGTTACTGGGGAAATACATTATTTGGGTGGAAGTGTCAATCTGCTTGAGGGTAGGGAGGCTCTGCAGAAGCATCTGGACTGGCTGCATACAGATCTTCTTTTTCATATTGCTTGAGTTGCTCTTAACTGTGGTACATGTAGGAAAATGGCTGTTCCTGGGTGAAGCTTTACTACTGTATTGCTACCACGAGTTCTCTTCTTGTCAGCCTCCCAGTCATGCCAGGCATGGTGGCTGTGTTAGCTTCTAGGCTCTCTCTGTCATCAGTGGGCAGAGGGCACTTCAGAGCATCTCAGTTATGTTCCTGCCCTGAATTGCTCTTGTTCCATTGACCATAAAGGGAACAGATTAGGGAAAGGAACTGCCTGGCTGAGAGGTACATGTATTATCTGTTGTCCCTTTCTGTTTTTTGTCTTTAGAGTCCTGATAGTCATTCTTGGATGACAGCAGCTTTTAGTGAAATCTGGTTCTTTGCCAAGCTCTAATAATAATTGCACTGATTTCCTCCCCCCCCCCTTGTTTCTATCTGATTTCTTTTTCTATTGTTTCTGTCAGAATCTAGTATGTAATTTCGATATGTAAATTCACTTATTGGAATAACTTCTGTGAAGTAATGCTAAGTTTGGTAAGATAAGTAGGATTCAGGGATTTCAGCTATGAGTTACATCCATTGGCTCTAAGCCCCATTGTGTGAATAGAAGCAAATGGAGCCAGTGTCTGCTCTGTGTTTGTGACCAAGCACTTTGCTAGGATTGAAGCAGAAATTGCAGACGTTGGAGCACAAAACTCTGGGCAAATCCTCACCCTTCTGTAAGACTTGTTGGGGTGAGAAGTGGTCCGTTCTTCCTTTATGCCATGCCGGTCTCACACTTCAATGAGATGGTGCTTTTGGTTAATTTGTACGAGCCTGTTTCCTGGGGATCAAATCTGCAGTTGCATCCCTTCCCAGGAGAAGGGAAAAGTTAGTTTTACTCCAGTTCCCGGCATGGTGTTTCTGACAAGACCTTCCTCTGAGCAAGCAAGCTGCTTCCCGTGTTGGAGAGCCTTCAGTGTTACCTGCTGAGCTGCAAACACTGAAGAGGATTTCTTTTCTCATTGTGTGTCTGCTATTGCTGCTGTTAGTATTTTGTATGGCCCAGTCCTCTGAGCCTGATGCCACCCACGGGCAGCTCCCAGAGGCAACCGCTGCCTGTTGACGGATGGGCGGGTGGCAGGCGGTCAGGCAGCCTGGGTGCTACACATGCAGCCTCTCCCCCGTCCCTCCCTTTGGGGGTCAGGGCAGCTGTACTTGGCATTAAACTCGCAGCTGGAAAGATCTCTACTGTGTTTCCTGTGAATAACAAGGAAGAGGAGGAGAGAGACACTTCCATGGACTATATCCGTACATGCCCTCTCCTTGCCAAGAAAGCAAGGGATCTATTTTCAGGGTGGCTGCGTGTCCTGGGCATTCAGATGTGATACCTTATCAGAGGTGGATGTGGCACGTGTCAGCATTCACCCCTTTCATGCTGTCTTCTGGATAGATAGTGTAATCGTGACTTTCACCTATCGATTCACCTTCATTACCACAATATCACAGCCAGCATTACAGCACTTCAATTATGTGCTGTTGACCTCATGGTAATCTCTTGGGTTTTGTACTGCATTCTTTGCATCTTTGCACATGCATGACAACATTACTTTTTACTTTGCTCTCTTGCCTTGTTGATATTCAAGTGTGTTACAGACTTCGTACTTCTTATCAGGCATAGCTTGTTTTCTTTAGGAAGAAAAACACTGGCATGATTTCGATGAAGAGCCCTAATCCCTGTCTGCCTACCCTTTCTTTTTATGAATTCCTTGGGGTTAAGTAACATTAAAACTGTGGAAGAAAACTCTTACATTTACTTCTCTCAGCCTCTAATTTCTGAATAAAAGTAGCTGTTGTGGATGGAGTACTTGTTTGCAGATCAGTGTTTGCCATTTTGGAGCACCATATCTGGTTTAAACTTCTAGTATTTTGATGTTACAAAGAAGTACCTGACTTTTTCCCCCCATAACCCAAGTCTCCCAAGCCCCCTTCCTCTCTGCGGACAAAGTGGGCAGCTTGCTTGTGGCTTTCAGGGGTTTAAATTGGACTGAACAAAAGCTATGCAAGTTCACCTTCTTTTACTCCTCAAATATCCTGCAAGTGACTGTTTCAGTTCTTCCTTTTTGATGTAATGAGGATTATGTTTCTCAAGCTCACTTCCTTGAAAATCTCAGTCAAATACAAGGAAATTAAATTTCTTGATAAAGTGGTTTCTCAGGAGGGCGGATATTTTTTTTCCATTTTGTTTCAGAAGGCTTCCATTAAGGATTTGTTAATGAACAATTCACTTTTCTCAGTCTTATGTTTATTGTCTCATGCTCTCTTGAGTCAGGTAACCACCTGGTACTTTGACTGCTCTGAATTGCACAGGTTGGAAGGCCGTGGTGAGTCGCTTATATTTGCAGAGAATGAATGAATGCCTCTGGGAACCTGCAAAACAAAAGTTTGTTATTTAGACACTTGATTGTCTGCTTCCAGCTCTTGCAACTTCCATCTCGGATGTTTTTATTTTATTTATTTTTTGTAATTTATTTTTTATTTTATTGCCACCCTTCTTTAAGTATGCTTTCTCTGTGATGATCATCTGAAACCTATGACAATGTTCCTTTTAGCACAGTGTGACTAGTGTGTCAGGGAGTTTACATGCAGGATCTGTGGGAACATTCCTTGGTAACAAGCAAGATAAAACCATCACAGATTATTCTGTTTTCTAAAAAGAAAGTAAATTAAAACATTGCCTAATCTCTAGAAACCAAGTAGAAAGAGTAATCATTTACCTAACCCTTGCATCATGGATTTGCAGATTTGGAAAAATGAATTGGAAATAATTCCAAGCATCCTCAGGAGGCAGCTGTTTGTAGGAAAGGTGTGTATACATTGTCATGCTGTTGTGCTTTAATGAAATACAGACTTGCAAGCACATATGGCCAACAGGTATGGTGCAAGTTAAGTGCAGAGCTAATATATGTTATCTTGCATGATCAAAAGAAACTGTGAAGGTGATTGCTTTATTTTGTAGGATATTATTTTCCAGAAGTATTTAGACTATTCTCAGTGGATAACTTCTGAAAGATATTCATCTTCCCTCCTAGAAAGAGTGAGCATGCATGAAGTAAATCACAAATGGGCTATAGAAAAAAATGGCCTTGCTGGATCCGGCCAAAGATTCATATAGATCAGTTTCCTGATTCTCCCACTTCTGCCTGCAACAGCTGCTAACAGTTGCTGAATTGAAGAATATAAGAAGAGTGCAAGTATTCTACCAGAGTTCTTTACAGCTTCTGGCAGTTTTGTGCTGCTGGAGGTCATGTCTTTACAGTTGTTCACCCTCTGTGGAGTCTGCTTCCAGGAACCTGCTCAGCTGCTCTTCAGACACCCTTCAAACTTAAGTTTATAGACAATGTGATAGGTATGAGTTCCAACAGTTGAACTGCACCCTGGATGAGAGACCAGCTCTTTTTGGTTATTTTGAACTTGAAACTTTAATTTGATTACCTGTAGCTGTATTGGAAAAGAAATTCCTGATTTATCTTCAGCATTCTGTTGAAGGTGTAATAGCTGTTTCTCTCAGTTCCCTTCCCATGCCCTTCCCCAGATCATCTTTTTACAGGGTAGAAATTCCTGTAAAGAATGGAGAATCTCTGTAAAGGATTTAGGAGTGACCTGAGTGTCCATTCATCTACTGAAAGCTGGACAGTCTTCATTGCATGATGTTTCCTTAAACACTTCAACAATTATTTGCCATTAATCAACCTTGTCATAGTTCTGTCTTTCCAGTTCTTCTATGTATGGCATTTGAGACTTGAGGGCCTCAAATGTACCCACTACTGAAAATGGGTATACACAATTACTTTAAATAGTGTTGTAATGCTGTTTTCTTCTTTGTTTTCTATTTATTTTAAAATAATTCTCATTGTCCTTTAGCGATGGAGCAATTAAAAAGCAGAGTTGGTACAGAACTTGTTTTATCTGAGCACCTTCAGGGTAATAAATTCAATTCAAAGCCATAATTATATGGAAAGTTTAGGTAATTAAAAAAACCAAACATTTTTCTGCACTAAATTTCATCTGTCGTTTTTATCAGTCAGTATTGGATGCTCCCTTGGTGGTTCTACACGTCTGAAACTCCTCTTACCTGTTCTGACTAGCTGAGAATAAACAAACCTTTTTCCCTTTCCGTGTACGCTTTTAGTTCACATTCTTTATGATGGTAGAGATCACCACAGGCATACACCACCAGTTCAGTTAGCTAGACTCGGAGTTAAGATTTTCTAAGTGTAAATTGGATACAATCTTTAGCTTTGGAATTTCTGAGTGTTGGTGAAGGTCTGAGTTTCCCCTAATACACATATTCTGATATGAAAACAAAGGTGTAACCTGATGCATATTCAGGTACATTGGAGGAAACAGAACTAAGCCTTATGTTAATACCAAGTGACCTTGACTTAACTTGAATATGATTAATCAGCACACATCTGTTTTCCATTCTAATAAAAATGTAACCAGTACCTCTTTCTGCTTCTTCATCATAGCTGGTTTTCCATGGATCCATAACAGACTCAAGAAAAAAGTTCAGTGTATTCGGCTGAAATTTGAGATAATTTTTCTCCCTCTCAGTAAAATTATTTGGTAGCAACAAGTAAATTTAAACGTTTTTTAATAAGAATAATGTGTATAATTGAACAGAGGACAGGTCTTTGCTATATGAGCTCATCAACATATCAGAAATAACGCCACTCCTCTGTTACTACGCTTTCCCCTCTTTTTTAACTGCTGCAGGTACAGCACCTGGTGGAATGATTTTCTCTTTTTCCTTGTGGTGGTAACTTCATATGGCCTAAATGCAAGATATTTTTGTGTTTGAAAAGGTCCAGCAAGTCTGTGAGTCTGTTCATGATTTAATGATTAGGGCTTTAAGAAAGGTCAGGGTGGTGTCTCCATCATTGGTGTCATGCCTGGCGCACACATGAGGAGCAAAGTGAAATACAGCAGTAGCTTTCCACCTCGTGGTCAGTTTGTTATGGGGGAGCTGGAGGACCCTGTGCATGTTTGAGGATTAGCAAAATTCAGGGTATGGTTTCCAAGCAGACGTTGCTAAATGCTGCCTCCTGTCCTTCTGGCATGTTTTGCCATCCCCTCAAGTCCCACAGGTGCCAGTGCTGTGCTTCCTGCAGAATCAGAGGGGTCCCCACATTCACTGCAGTCCTGTGTTCTAGTGTAGGAGGGAGATGGACTTAAAGCACATACGGCTGGAGTCATTAAATGTGCAGAGCAGTCACTGCCTCCTGTAGTCATGTCACTGACAAGGTTGTGGAAGTAGAGAAGCTGCAGCCTTAGAATGAGGCAGAAAGAGTATTACTGCCAGTAGATAAAGCTTGTCTCATGGTTGTACCCATAGCTCATCTATGGTTTTGGGCTGTGTGTGAAGTGGGAACAGGAATTCTCTAAGGGTGGTATATCGTGCTTGACACCAGTATGTACAGAGAGGCTGGCTCCATCCCTTCACCTCTCTCTGGCTTTGCTTTTAGCTAGAATTAGCTTGTCCCTTTCTGAAATAGTTGCATTAACTTCTGTTGAAGCTCTGGGTGTTTGTCTTACCTGAAAATCAATTCCTTGATTTGTGAAATACTCATATTTGTAAGATGAGCTTTGTTTTCCTATTGGCTTTTGCAGTTTCCTACAGCACTTCAGTCACTGGTACTTGTTCATTAGCAGGCAGTGCGCTGATGACTTCAGTTTTATTACTTAGTTGTTTGGTAACTGAATTTTCAGTGGCAATTGCTTGAAAATCAAAAGCTGCACGGTCTGTTTTCATGTGTAAATCTGCCCCACAATGACATAGAGAAGTATTAGGGTGTTGAGGGCAATTAGTGGTGAGCAAGGGAGGGCAGTTGATTACACCCTTTATGTAGAAGAGATGAGTTTACCATGGAAGTCCACAAAAAGTCTCGGCAAACGTGCTACATTTATCAGAACTCTAAAGCTACTCAGGAGGTGTAAGCTTTGCTTTTCCACAGGAAAAAAAATCCTCTACAGCTTTAGTTTTTATGCACGAGAGTGTTTATGGGTATTAATTTGAAAACTTGTGTTTGTTTTCAAAACTGTGTGCTATAAAGATTGTGCTCTGGGCAGTCAGTGACATTTTGTACTGTTCTGTATTAAAGTTAGTTTACTACATCACATCTAGTAAAAATCATTTTACAGACATACTTCTTTTCCGATAGTCTCTATACAGGGATTTAAGGCTAGGAAGGGCTTCCTGCAAGAGCAGTCCTCTGCTGTCCCTCATTGCATAATCTCCTTTATAAAGTTGCTACCTAAAATACATAAACACAACAACTTTGATTTCCTCATTGGGTTAGGAAAAAATGATGGTGTTACTAGGGAAGAGGTGACAGGGCTAGTTGAGAAGCCCTGAGTGTGGCTGTAAACAGATACCTGGGTTGAAATGAAACTGAGTTAATTCAATACAGACTCATTCTTAGAGGACAGATCAACTGAGCAGAGACAAAATACTGCTGTAACAGACGAACAACTGCTTGGAAGAGAGATTGAAATAGAGTAAGGTAATTAGGGCAGGAGACAAACATATTGTGTGACATACTACATACATGACTAGGGCTAAAATCAGCAGTTACCTTCCTGGAAGTCTTTGGCTGTAACACCAAAAGGAAGGAGTATAAAAGTGGGAACAAAGCAGTATTTATAATAGAATTTATTTTGTATACTTACATGCAAGGTACTTTCCAGATGCTTGAAAAGGATAATCCTTGCTTCAAAGCAACCATTTTTTGACTACAGAAACATAGAAGTTAGGGGAAGGGGAACTAAATAAAGAAAGAACATGTAATTGAAATGCCTAGTTACACATGCAGAAAATATTTGAAGCAGTCAAGGTTAAGAGTTAAACCCTCAAAAGTTAGGAAACTCTGGTGTTACGACAGACTTCAAGGCATTTATTATGGTGTATTTCAAAGTTTTTCTATGTCTGTCTGTCTTCTTGGTCACGCGTGCTGTAGAAGAAGGAAAAGCTGAATGGGTGTACCTGCTTATGGAGGTTTAGCTCCCACTACATCAGGCCCCTGTGTGCATTAGATGCTGGGCGAGAAGGACCTGTGGAGCATGCACCATGGATTCCAGCACCCTTCTCACCATTCTGCAGGCAGCTAATGTGCAGTAACAAGGTACTGAAAGATGTAGTCACAGCCTAGGGGTGATGGTGGGCAGCACAATTCCCAAATGCAGCATTATATATTCCTTGATTAAATATAGCGTAGAAGTGTTACAGGGGGTTTGTGTTCAGCTTGCAAATCTTTGTTAAAAGGACTCTGACCAGTGCTGTGGCACCCAAGGCTGGGTGCAGTGCTTCTGGCAAGTCTTAGGTGAATGTGTTGTGGACAACTTCACGCTGCCACTGCACTTGTGGATTGCAAGAGAAAGTTGATGTTCTCTACAATAACACGTTTTTACAGTTGTTTTCTCAGTTATTTGCTGACATCAGAAGTGTGTTGACATTGACAAACTTGGATTTAACTTGAGGTGCTCGAGGGAATTTTCTTTAGAAACCACAAGTTTTTCTGTATTGGTAGCTAGATTTCTAACTACCGGTAGAGGGGAAAAGGGACAAAGCAATACTTCTCTGTTCCGCAAAATAAACCATTTTTTCCCCCTTCTTGTCTTTCCCCAACTCCCTCCTTGCCTCCCAGGAGGGAGAGAAGAGGGGAGAGACAGCAGACCAGATGGCTGAAGTTTGGTAAAAAAAAATAAACAGTGGAGAGAGCAGGATCTTATAATAACAAGCGTTAGGTGACATTAACTAGAGGCAAAGCTACCAGACTGACTTGTAGCTAACCTGCTGATGATATTCTGGGCCACAAATGTCACTCAGAGGGTGCTAAGGATGACTGGTAAAACAGCTGCTTCTTCCATCAACATGCAGGTCTAGGAAGAAGATACTTATTAATGATTAAACGTAATTTTAACTTTCTCATAACTGAAATTAAGTTGGTTGGTGCAGTGCACCATTGAACTCTTTTCCCTGCCCCTTATTTTTAGGACTGTAGTTCGTGGGATAACTTACATGTTTTGGTAGCAAAATATGCAAGAAAAGCTGTAGCAATAGCATACACATTTGAGCTATTTTTCTGAGTGTGCTTTCAAGACCATATTCAGCTGTTTGAATGTCTTTCCAAAAGGAGCCTATTCCCAAGGACTTCTTGTGGAGATACAGCACGCATGACTGCCAGTACCTTAAGCAAGCAGCTTATTGCAGAAGTGCCACATTAAAGCTTAAGTACCTCAGTTGCCAAATACTGGATTGTGTTTTTATTTGGCTCTATGTGGCCATTTTATGTTGTGTGGTATGTCAGAAGTACATTTTAGCTAACCTCATTTACTGCTTTGTTCCCCATTACTACTCCACTGTTATAATCACAACCTAAAGAAGTGTACAAGTGACTTTCTTCTCTGTATTGATACATAAAAATGACAGTAAAAATATTCTACAGTTTAATTACAAATTAAAAAAGAATCTGTATAGCAAATCAGAGACATGGTATATTTAAAATATGTTGGTTTCTTTGTGCCCCTTTTTAGAGACGGGCAAAACATTAGGAAGTTGAGAGGCTTCATTGTTGCTTATGGAAGTGTCATACTCCTGTTTGCAGAAAAGGGCAACAGCGGAAGAAGTCAAGAAGTGAGGACATCAATTAAATCTTAGTATTCAAAGGAGGAATGGCCCTTGCTTCCTTTTTCTTTGTCGTTCTCTTGAAGCTGGGGATGCTTGAGCTGTTTCTCTGGAGCTGAGCAACCAAAGCCAAATTCAGCTCCTTGGGAGATTCTTATAGGAGAAATAGTAAGGCAGCAGTATTGCTATTTGTTTTCAGTTTTTTGTTTGTTTTAAATAAATAGCTCAATGCATATCAATTTCAGAAGCATCTTTTAGTGTTATAGAACCTGATGACTAACAGCTAAGAAGTCAGTATCTACTGTAAACTGCTAGAATTTACATCACTACATCTCAACTCTAAACTATCATGTATATTACTTTTTGTAAAAATCTGTTTATTTATTTGTGTCATATTTGTACAAACTTTATGGTAGGTTGTGTGCCAGGTGAAGATTTGTCTCCATTTCGTTACTTTTTAAGCAGACCAGGGAATTTGTTGGTTCTTTGGAATCTATGAGCATCAGAATTGGAAGTGGCTGTGTACTGGGGTGCCACAGTCATACAACAGCTCTGTAAAAATTCAACAGGCATATTTTCTAAAGCATTGTGGAATATTTTTTTTGTGGCTACCACAGGTGAGGCATCTTAATTAGCTGCTAATTACGTTACTGAAGTTCAAGAGAGTCCTTTTATAACTAAATTTCTTCTTCCCTTACTAGCTTTTCAGAAGACTAGTAAAATATATCCTGAATTAGAGTGAGCAGAAATAAATTAATATGACAATTTCTTCTTTGAACCCCATTTGCTTTCCTAAGTTTTGGATAGCCAATGTAGGTATAGATTTGGTTCCTTCCTGAAGCATTTATCTGGATACTAGTGGGCTGATCTATCTGTCAAAAGAAACAAAATCTCTCCTGTTGTTTAAGTAGAAACAGGTTAAGATGGAGGAAAGTGCAATTTTGAAAAATTCCATTTGAAACTGCAGCACTGATGTTGTCTTACATCTTCTTTTGTGATAAGTTTGTTCTTTGTGACACCTCACAGGTTTATACATAGAATAGCTACTGTAAGGGTTAACAAATTGTACAGGTAATCTGTATACAAAAGGTTCCTTGGTATTAACAGTCCTGAAACCTGTCGAGTACAACTGCTCTCAGAGCTCAGAAGGATACAGAAGTGATATGAGGGTTTGTACTTAGCAGTTGTATCTAAAGGAATCAGGTAGAAGGTAGAACAAAGTTTTAAACACCATCGACAACACTTGTCTTTGCCTTCCCGAGCTTAGGTCAGGACAGCCCTTTGGTAACTCAGTGCCCTATTTTCAGGACTTCAGTTTTTCAGAACTTCAGTTTTGAATGTTAGGTCTTCCTTCAGGACAAAGAGATCTTCAGGTGTTGTCAATGACAAGGAAAAATGGACTGTGAGATGGCTGAGATTGCATATAGGCTATTGGAAATTGTGGGGGTAGGCTGCTCCCTAAATTTCAGTCCAACCTGTGGCTTGGACACTCTGCATGCACAGGACGTGCAAGCTGAAATCTGCCTGTGGTGGTGAAGTGGGATCAGCAGGTCAGGAAGACTTTTTCCAAGTATGAAGCAAGATCAGGTCTTCTCTTCTGACGAACAGTGAGGTAGTGATAGGGGAAGGACCTGCTCTTGGTGGGCTCGCAAGAGCTTGCCTACCAGCACCTTCTGACTGGCCATGGGAGAGATACATGGCCAGCCCTCAACAGCAGGAGTTTTGTATGTTGTGTTGTTTTATTAAGACAATATTTTGGGCTGTGTCCTTCAATTTTTATTTCAACTATTGAAATGTTGAGAATACTTGTTTCCTGCATAGTATAAGCATTACACTTTGATGCATTACTTATTCCATAATATGTATTTTCTTTCTTGTCTTGACATAGGTAAGTAAGTAGAAAGCCTCTTGGTGTGTGTGTGTGTATATATTTTACTTAATTCTGTGTAAAGTTCTAGTTGTGTTTCCTTTTTTGAGATTCTAGCCCGCTCAAAGAAAGGGGAAGATATAATCCAAAGTTACTGTTGTCTTAAGATGTGCTGTGTATCATGGGGTTTAAGAAAAAGTTCCCTTGCCTCGTTGCACCTCTAACCCCATCCTTCAAGCCAGGGGTTGAGGAGGCAAAGTGGTCCTCTTGAATAGAAGAATGAAGAGGACAAACAGTAGTATGAAACAATACTAGTAACATGCAAGCCAGTTGCCAGGTAAGTAACACTTTCTAGAAATATATTAAGAGTAGAGCAATAGCTGTTCCAACTCTGCTGAATGGAGGCTGACAGAGATCTTTTCAATGTTTCTTGAAAGTTAGGTTCAGGCTCCTTTTCTCCTACACTGGAGAAAAGTATCTATTGAAGAAATGCTGGTGTGACTTATCTTGCTTTTCTCATCCGAGTACTGCTAATTAATATTTGTTTTGCTGCTGGTGTGGATTGGGAAGTTCCAAATGCCTCATGAAATAGAATTTACTCATAGTAAAGAGCTCCCTTTCATTTGGTTGTAAATTAATTCTTTATTCATGTTTTTTGCTGCTTCAAGACTGCATTCTGCTAGAATGGCACAGCCTGGCCTGGGGCAAAGACAAATGCTAGTGATGGAGTTACAGCTTTTAGAAGCTTTTTGTACCTTCAGGTAGTTATTTGTGTATTATTTTTTAAAAAACAAAGTAAAATCAGTATCTCTCTTGGATAATAGATGGTAGTTTGATAAGAAAGAAACTGTGGTGATAGCATCTAGCCCTGTCCACCCCCAAACCTCAGCCAGAAGCTATCCTTTATTTGCAACAGTTTCACATTTATCCTTTTCACTTTAAAATGTGGATAAATTCTATTCTGTAGGAGCTACCTCTGTGGTGAGATGAGGACAGTGGCAGTCTGTTGTGACTCTTGTTTGAGGTATGGGTGGCAGCCTTCATGTACTGCTGTGGACCTCCCCACGGACTTCTTGGAAGCATGAGTTCAGCTATAAAGGAGCTGTGTAACAGGAGGGTTGGGTAAGAATTTCTGGTGTTTCCTACATAGCTTTGCTCAGAAAATATGTTCAGGGCTTTTTTTTTATTTAATTCTTGAGGTTTAAGAAGCTGGGAGGATCTGGGCATATGTTTTACACTTAGGATGTACAGTTACAACTTTTCCCCAAGGAATTCCAAAGTGGGACTGGGGAACTGTAGGAATTGTAGAATTTGCTATAAATGTGCAGGGATTTATTCAGCTGATAGAGGAATCATTGCTTTTGAGTAGGGAACAAACATTCTGGTTGAGTATTTCAGTAATTTATTTTCCCAATTGAATTCAATGGATAGCCACAAGTAGATAAGGATAGTAGCATACCTAGAGGAATGTACAGATGTCTAGATTCTAGTTATGTGTGAATTAATGAGTAGTTTGGTGTACTACAGTCAAATCTGGACACTGATCTGATTGGTATTGAGGCCTCTAATTCTATAAAACATGCAGCTTGGAGCCCTCAAATTGTATTTATTTGTTCCCCTAGGCTGTCTCACCCTAGCACGTGTGTCACTCGGAGCTATAGGAAAGATCAGAGATTGATTTTTGCCTTTCACTTAGTCCTTAGGAGTTGGAACATATGTGGTGTGTAGCTAGGACCTGGGCTTCTAGTTTAATTATCTTCATAAGATTATTATGCTAGCACGCACTAAAACTTCTCTGTGAACCAAACTATGGAAAGGTTAGTGGGAATAAGTTTGAGATTTTTTTCTTCAAAACAACTGCAGCTGCTATCAAAGCCTAATTTAGTTGTCAAGAGAGATTCCAGAAATTGAACTAATGGAAATGCTTTCCTATAGTCTTCCATCTATTCTGTCATGGCTAGCAACATTGCTTCTGCAACAAATTAAAATAAATGCAATTCAACATGTTTTTCTTTCTGAGAGTACAATAATGATTTGCCATTGGCCAGAAAATCTTCTGTACCTGTCTTATAGGGTGGTACCATCAAATGAGTGAAATAGAGAAGTACTGCTCATTTACATTTCTGGCTAGAGCAGTTGCCAGGCTCCAGGCCAGACAGAGATCCTGCAACTTTCAGTGCTAGGCTATAATGTCTAGTGATTTGTGGCAGCGGATTGTGTTTGCTGATTAGGCACCATGACTGGAAATGCAAGTACAAGAATTGGAGTGTGATTTCACACCTGGGGTTTCCAGCATGCTTAATGCTCTGTGTAAAAGCAACCAGGCTGTCTATCAGCACCCACCACCTACAAGCATGTTAACATCAGGAAGCAGGTGTTAGGGGATCAACAAATCTGGGATTATTTGATTTCTACTTGGCTACTGAGTTGTAAATGCTGGTTTATAATACCATTAAGAAGTCTGATACTTCTGCTTTTAATTTCAAGTAGCAATTGAGAAGAGTATTTTGAACTAGTTTATTTTCATAATACCATAGCAATTTATTATTTTAAGTTGTCTTCAGTGAATTTGATTACTTTGTCCTCTGGTTAATTTTGGCTGTACTATTGAACATGCTTTAAAGCAGTGATAACTGTTGTGTTTGTGGGTTTATGGTTTGTTTGGGATTTTTTCCCCTCTTTTTTTTTTTAAAAAAAACAACAACCCTACACATATACAACAGAGCAGATCTCTGTATGTTTATCTTCCATGTATTTTTCTGCATTAACATAGGAGTTGCAGTGAAAAACCTCTCAGAATAGCACACTAAATTTATTTTATTTTTCTATTTTAACATCACCTTCATTATTAAAGGAATAAATAATTGGAACAAAATCTGAGATACTTGTTCTCAGTTTAAAACCAGAAGACAGAAGTTAACGTTGGTTAATTATAGTCAACGTACCCCAAAACTTCTATGTTCCAAGTGAACCAGTTGTCACTGTTTTGCTATATAGTTAAAGAGATTGCAAGCAATCTGTGTTATGACTCTAATTGGGCAGGGCACTATTTCATATACCAGACTTTTCCATGACTAATGGGTTTTTTACAAGGGGATCAGAAGCCATTGGGTCAAGTCTATGGTGAGGTTTTATCAGTCACTTCATATCTGGTCATGTATATGTATCTAATGTGATCGTGTTCTTCTTAGCCCTCTATATGTCTTTATTCTTACCAGTGCCAGTCTGAGACAAATGTAGCAAATTTTCCCTAAAAAATATGGGGGGTTATTTTCTGTCCTTCCAAACCACTTTAGCATGGTTTAGTTTTAACCTACTATTGTGCAATAAATTAAGAGTTTTAGCAAAACCAAACAAAAACCAACAAAAGTCATTCTTGTGTGATACTGTATAACTGTGTACATGTGTGCAGAGTAAATCAGATGTATGAATTACTATGCGTTAGTATAGCATTCTTAATTAGTTCCATTTTTTTGTTGGTGCCTAGTTGTGCAGTGTAGACTGTCATAAACAATGACTAAGCAGCTCCTAGACAGGCTCAAACTGAAGAAGGAAGCATACAGGGGATGGAAGCTTGGGCAGGTATCCTAGGAGGATTACAGAGAGGTTGTCTGAGCAACTAGGGATCAGGTGAGGAGAGCCAAATCCCTGCTAGAATTCAATCTTGCCAGGGATGTTAAGAACAATAAGAAAAGCTTCTTTAGGTATGCTGGAGAGAAAAGGACATCCAAGGAGAGTGTAGGCCCTCTTCTGCAGGAAACAGGCAAGGTAGCAGCACAGGATATTGAGAAGCCTGAGGTCCTCAGTGACTTCTTTGCTTCAGTCTTCTCTGGCAAGTGCTCCACCCTCAACACAAAGGCCACAGAAGATGAAAGCAGGGACTGGTAGAATTAATTCCCCCCCCACCGTAAGTGTAGAGCAGGTTTGTGATAATCTAAAGAACCTGAAGATGCATAAATCTATGGGACCTGATGGGATTCACCCGTGAGTCTTGAGGGTGCTGGCAGATGAAATTGCTAAGCCTCTCTCCATCATGTTTGAGAGGTCATGGCAGTCTGGTGAGGTTCCCACTGATGAGAAAAAAGGGAACATAGCCCCTGTTTTTAAAAAGGGGAAAAAGGAAGACCCAGGGAACTACAGGCTGGTCAGTCTCACCTCTGTGCCTGGCAAGGTCATTGAACAGATCTTCTTGGAAAGTCTGCTAAGGCACAAGGAAAATAAAGAGGTGATTGGTGACAGCCAACATGGCTTAACTAAGGGCAAGTCATGCCTGACCAATCTGGTGGCCTTCTACAACAAGGCTGCAGAGATAGTGGCTGGTGGCAGAGCTACTGACATCATCTACCTGGATTTGTGCAAGACATTTCACACTGTCCCACATGACATTCTGGTCTCCAAACTGACAAAGCGTGGATTTGACAGATGTATTACTTGGTGGATTAAGAGATTGGCTGGATGGCCACACTCAGAGAGTTGTGGATGGGTCAGTGTCCAAATGGTGGCAGGTGACGAGTGGTGTCCCTCAGGGGTCAGTATTGGGACCAGTGCTGTTTAACATCATTGTTGGAGACATGGACAGTGGGATTAAGCTGTGTG
>NW_009952435.1:4309068-4345673 GCF_000747805.2 Chaetura pelagica
AATACTGTGTACAGTTCTGGGGCCCTCAGCACTGGAAAGACATGGAGCTGTTAGAGAGGGTCCAGGGAAGGGCCACCAAGATGATCAAAAGGCTGGAGCACCTCTGCTATGAAGACAGGCTGAGAGAGTTGGAGCTGTTCAGCCTGGAGAAGAGAAGGCTTCGAGGAGACTTACCATTTGTGTTGGGGCTCTAAATAAAATGGAAGTGCTAGAATTATACAATGTATGTGTATGTTATGTATATTATGTATATATTTCAAGTTTTTCTCTGTAGTTCTGTATAAAGTATTTCAAGTATTTGGGAAGCAGACAAAAATGAAGTTTTCAGGATACTCTGTTGTTATGCTTGAGAAGATTAATTGAAGCCTGGAGTCCCTTTCTCTTAATTCCCGTCACTTAGGTCTTTCACATAACCTCCAGGATGATTTCTTCTTGCGCAGCAGTGCCAGCATCTTGAAGAGATTGAGGGATGCTGCTCTAGGAGTTGCTGCCTTTATCTTCACTCCTTGAGGGGGGGTTGAAAGATCTTTGATGTCATTTGCATGTCAAACGACATCTGGGAGTCCCGGAGCACCCCCTGAATGGCCTTTGCCATCTCTGGCACGGGAGGTTAGGGGAAAGCAGCAAGAGCAGTCCGGGAATTGTGCTGCTGGCTTTGTTAAAGCCCAAGCCCTATCTGCAACCACCTGGGCACTGGGGACAAAAAGGTTGCAACCTGAGAAATACTGTTTAGATCAGCCTGGGGGCTGTTTTTTCTCCATGCTTAGGTTACACCATCACTGAAGACAAAAGAATAGGAAATTGTTTGAAAGCAGATAGTATTAATCTTTCCTTGAAAGTAATATGCTTTATTAACAGTGATTTAAAAACTAATTCTGTTTACAAATGGACTAGATGTTGTAGAGATTAGCCAATACTTCTGTTACTTTGAAAATGAGACAGTAAAACAAGGGGCAGTTACATAACTTTGTAAGTTTTAAAAAATAAGGAAAACTGTTGCATTTCAGACATGGAAACATTTAAAAATCCTGGAATCTTTATATAAGGTACTGTATTAATCACATTACATATCAGAACTGTGACATAGGTAAGGCTGTATGTCTGGATAGCTGCTTAGAGAACATTCCAGCACTACTCATCTACTCATATGGTCAGTCTGAAGAAATGTGGCTTGGCTGTACTTCACAGCAGGAGCTGTTCCTGTGCAAAACAGAATCCATGCTTCTCAATTATAACCTTTCTGCAGTGGACTCTTAGCCTAGACATCCCTGAGTAAGACATTTTACCTTGCAGATTAAAAATGATTTTTCTAAATTTTCAGCTAGCTCTCAGAAAGCTGTGCTGCTATTTTAGCTGTCAAGACCTGTTCAATGGTCAGTATTTTAGGAGACCATTAACATGTTTCTGAATTCAAGGCTAAGAGGAGTTCAGGTGTTTTGGGGATGTTCTTTGTGAAGAATATTCTTTCATTAGTCAGCTTGCTTTCCAGCTTTTACTTTATTCCTGAGGTGAGATTAATGCTATATATTTCATATTTTTCATTAAGTGCCATGTTATAAAGAGAAAAAAGTCTTTTCCACTCTAAAGGTAGTTATTTCCCAAGACCAGTTTTAGACAACTTATCACTGAAGTCACTATAAATGTTTAATTTGGCCAGCTGACATGTTGATGCATTTCCATTGAATCTGAACAAGTAAAACTTTGGGATATGTCTTTATCTAAAACAGAATTTAAGAAACATTTTGATCAGTAAGATTATACATATTGTCTTACAGCACAAGTTGTATTTAATAAAACACCTAATGAGAAATAGCTCCTGCAACTGCAGAACCCAATCCAAAGAATTTTGTTGTAGTCTTTCCACTTCTTTCCCTGAGCATTGCATCAGATCCACCAAAATCCACCAGATCCATCAGCTGTCAGAAAGGCTAACCCTGACAAAGCTTTCAAATGCAGGAAGTTGCATTTCTTGGTCCTCTTAAGAAATTGTCAAGGAGACCTTGCTGCCATTTCTGAACCCTTTGTCAGCAGTGGCACAAATTCAGCCCTGAGACAAGACCTTTCATCGTACCAGGATGCACCTTGGATGCCAGTTTAGGCTCCAGAAGAAGTTGTGTGTAAAAGGTAAATAATCTTGCTCAGGAATTTTCGACAGGAGCTGTGTCATTGTTATTCAGTCGTTATCAGAAGCAGATAAGATACCTTTGTTCTTAAAGGTTCAGTTGGGGTTATTGTTTTTGTTTCTCTCTTAAGCTAAAATTTTGTATTGTAAAAATGAAAGACAAAATTCATATGGAACTGGTTCTTCAAGAAATAGTAATCTCGAGAGTGAAATACTGTAATTCAGTGGGTTGCAAGGTTGTGCAGCTAGTTTTAGCTACACTTCAGTCCTGCCTAAGGCTGCAGTTATTTGTATGCAAAAGTTATCTTTGATTCCTAATTTTTTTTAATGCAGTAAACCTGTGTTCCCAACATGTTGGCTTTATGCCTATGTGTTTTTTAATGCTAAATTGGTAGATTTATTTGCTTTCATAATTTGTGTATATGCATATAAGTTAAGCTTAGCAGGATTGCCTGCAAAATAGGCTACCTCATTGCCCACAAGGAGTCGGCCATGCTGCAACTGTGTGAGGTTTTGAAGTCGCTACAGAGTCCAGAGCAGTAATCTACACGGGGAAACTAAGCTTGACTATAGCCTTGCATTTCTTCATTGTTGTTTGTACACCTTTTTGAAATGGTCCAGGGACCAGAGCTTGAAAATTGATGCTATAATGTGGAAAATGTTCAAGAGCCTGTACTGCAGAGCTCTTGCAGTAGGATGTGAATATGACTGAGTGTAGCATGGCTGTGCCTGTGATTGCAAGCGCCGGCTAGAGCTGGGTGAGCTGTACCCTGCATCGTGCAACGTAACGTGGAGATGCGCTTCAGATGCTTGCTGTGACGAAGTTTGACTTCTATTTTCAGTTGGCTATTGTACCCAAATCCTTCAGTTTCACTGGAGTGCTCCTCTTGGGTTGAAGTCATTAGAGAACTGCTTGAAGAGCTCACTTGTACATTCTGCATATAATTTTAGCAACCTGCTCACAGGCTTAGTTATGCCAGGCATGATACTGAAGGGCGTTTATTATCTTTGGAAGCCGTTGACATGACAAAAACATATGGGCTGGAAATTGTTCTGTAAGCTCATGTTGTAAGCAGTTGAAGTTAGCTGTAGATAAAAATGTCCTATCTATTCTGTGAGTAGTCATTTCATTGACAAGTATTGTTAAGCTATAGTACACTCAGAGGACAGAAGGAAAGAAAAAGAAATAATATATTCTATTTTATTCTATTTCTGTTATAATGTTATTCTATGATCTAAAAAAAAAATAAATTGCTAAAATTTGTAGGTGACAGCTCTGGTATATTACTTGCTGCTTTACCTCTGTTTAGCTCTACTTTACAAAGATCCTCCTGTTTGCTCCAAAATTCAGGAAAGATGAAAAATCTTAGTATTTGTGCTGAATGCTCTTGAATGCTGGCCAGTAATGGTCATTTAAGTTGACTGTGGAGCTGAAGTCATAGTGATACTAAAAGAAAGACAATTTTGGGGTGTTTGACTAGTCAGAAAGGAGTTAAGTGTCTTTAGTTCCCAAAAAAAGAAGCAACTCTTAGGTGATTTCTAACTGAAATCATGACCTTTTCGGATGCCAGTGTAAAATTAGCATCAGTCAGATAAGGGTCGGGATTGAAATGTTAGGTCACAAACATTATATGATCAAGTAGCAGCAGGTTTTATTTCACAGTTTAAGGGCTCTTTGAATTCCTACCTTATTCTGATACTTAGTTCCATTTCTTTATATAACAAACTTAAGTAGAATGTACAAAAAAGGGGAGGGGGAACAGGATGTTTCTGTTCGTGATTGGATAAACTCATGTTAAATGTATGTATAAATATGTTAAAGAGGAAGTGAGAGTCTTGGAAAGATTTAAAATGTGCTTCTGTGTAGTGTTCAAAGAATAAGCTATTGTTAGAAATACAACACCAAGTGGGATCTGAAAATGCCTTTCTTGCCAGAAACAAGAATGAATTCAGTTTTATTTTCCTGCTCTTCTTTCAATAGGAAGATTTTCTTCCCATTCCTGTGGGAATAGTCACACTTTTGAGCAAATTGGTCTCTCATTAAGTAAGATCTTGGATATATCACTAACCAAAGTTTCCATGTAACAAATCCTTCTTTGAGAAACGTGGATGCTGTTTATGTGATTTTTATTTCAGCTCAAGATTGTGAGAGGTTACAGGGAAGACACATCATCAGTGATGAAGCACAGGATGTAGTTTGTGTTCATAGGGAAAGAGGAGATAATGAAATAAGAGTTTTAGGCTTCTTTATGTATTCCAGTTTGTTTTATATTCTCTTTTTTAAAATTACAGGATCAAGCCTGTGTCTTCAGAGCTTTTAGTATTCCAAGTGGTTTTACACAAAGAGGTTCTGAAATTATATGGATGCTTCATGATAAAAACATCTCTTTTCACTGCACGTTGAAGGATAGTTTTTCCCGTGTGATCAGTATCACTCCATCCTCTGTCCTGTCTGTGTCGCCTTCACAGCATTTTTACATAGGTATTTTATTTTTCTCATCTTTGTCTCATAGTATCTTTTAAAAAGCAACACACCAAAAAACCAAACAAAAAAAAAACCCCTACCACCCACCCCTGAAAAAACAACAACAAATGAACCAAAAAGCCAAACCAACAAATCCCACCCTGTTCAGGAAGTTTTAGTGTACCAATGAGCATTGGTGGTAGGTGTCTGTAAGTAGCTTGTGGATGCTTCATTTCTTTTAGTCCTGCTTTGCACAGATGGGAGCCTGTTATGAAGTGCAGGTTTAGCTTTTGGGTCAGCACCACAGATGCATATTGTTGCAAAATGACACCTGAAGTGATTCCAAGCAGCCTTTCACAAAGATTAATAGTCCTCAGGCGTACTGCACTTGTAAGGTGCTTACACTGTAAGTCCTGCTTCAGACGTCATTATTAACTCAGAGCTTGCTGGGGTGAAATTAAATATTTGAATCTTGGTCTGAACAAGGGGAAGCCTATTAGAACAAAGTAAAAAAATTCATAACCCCATTTTTCTTAGTGTTGGATGAATTCAGACCATCAGAGGGGCCCAAGATTATATATTTATTATATTCTGTATGGCTCATCTGCTTTTTTCTTAGCTTTGAAGCACACCCATCTAGGATAACCTACTCTGTGCTAATACCTGTAAAGTTTTAAAAAACAAATTTTATAGTAGGTAGTAAATATTTTGGCAGATAATTTCTACTTGTGTGGTTTACAAATCTTCAATGTCCAGTCATCCTAATAAGTAGGTTGTCTATGTAGCATACTCCAGAGGTGTTAGATATTATAGAATCATAAAATCCTAGGGGTTGGAAGGGACCTCGAAAGATCATCTAGTTCAATCTATGCCAGTGGTAAGTTCTTGCAGCACTCAATGAATTTCTATGAAGAGGCATCCACAGACAGCAGAACTCTTGACTTGCAGAATGTAGCCATCCACTGTTCACTGCAACCCTTTGAGCTGCTCTTCAGCACATTGTGAGCAACCTGCTCATCCCACAGTTGGACAATTTGTCCAGAAGGATGCTGTGAAGGACAGTATCAAAAGCCTTACTAGTATACAGAAGAACTACATCACCCACTTTCCCTTCATCCACTAGGAGGATGACCCGATTATAGAAAGGTATCAGCTTAGTTAAACAGGACTTTCCCTTTGAGAAGCCATGTTGACTGTGCCTGATTATTGCATTGTCCTTGAAATGCCTTTCAAAGACAAAATATGTACATGAAGAACCAGAAGTTATGCCTAACTAATTTAAGTCTCCAGGTAGAGAATGTGACAATCTGGATCAAGTTTTTGTACACCACCTTTCTTCCCAGCTATTTATGTTAATTGCTATTTATGTAAGGCTGTTCTTGTAACATCTAAAACGCTTCTCCACAAGGCAGTTTTAAATGTCCCACAAGCTGGCAGCGGGTTTTTGGGGGATGTGTGTGTAATTACTCCATCTACATGATAAATAAAAAGGTTGAGATGTGGTTGCAGAGCCTTTCAATGGGCTGTGTAACCTTTTAGTAAGACAGCACATGGAACATTTAAGGAGTCATTTATTTTCTTGGTCTGTTTACAGGTAGCAAAGGACTGCTCAAAGGTGAAAGGTGGAGCTTAGGCTTGCTTGTGCAAAGTATTTCACTAGAGGCTTTTTTTTGCTTGTTTGTTTTTAGAATTCATTCTATTTACTGCATTTTGTGTATGTGAACGCCAAGGATAGTTAATTCCTTTGGTTTGCAAGAAGACTTGTGGGAAAATAATTAGGAATTGATGCTTCAAGATGTCTTTTTAGTTCTCCTACTTCAGCTGAAGGAAAAATAACCTTTGCCAATTTTTATTTTACTTTGAAAGTGTTGTGAGATGCCAGAAATTATGTAAGAAGTATTTTGGCAGTAAATTGCAAAATTGCAAAAAAAACCAAACTTCAGTGTCCTGGGGGGGAAAAAAAATATCTGTTTTCAGCTGTTCAGTTTTATCCTTTTTTTTCTTATTGTACCTTCATTTTGCTACCTACTGTTTATCAGGAGACCTCTTCTGGTAGGCAAGATATCCTGGGTAGTTAAAGACAAATACTAGTCAGTAATGATCCTGCAGTGATTTCTGTGAACCTCCATTTGCCCTTAAGTATGTATTTTTCCCACTTGGCTTATCACATTTAGTAAATGCATTTATGAATAGAGGAAGGGGATTATGTTTTAATAATAAAAACTCAAGTCAGTTTGTTCATGCAGTGACTTAGTTAAAAAAGCTTGGAAGTCTTTGTTGCGATTATTTCTGTTGTGCCAGAAACTGAGAATACCCACTTTGTTAGTCAATCATAGCATCTCCCTGCCTGCAGTAATCTGGTGTGGGAACAGGAAGCTTTTGAGTGTGCTCATCCAACGGGACTTTTAAAAACTGCAGTGTCTGCTTGTTATGCAGAAAGAAAGATGCAAATCCTCAACAAGACAAAACAATAGTAATAATGGGTGTGTTTTATAAATGAAGGCATTTATTGGAAATGAAATATTACATGCCAAGATCTGACACATAACTTGCTGTTGCTCTCCCCACCCCCTCACCCCCCCGGCAAGAAGCAAAGGAATGAAATGGGGCAACACGACAAATCTGGAATGTAAGGTGTCATATAGCTGATGAGAAATATTGTGAAGGCAGAGAGGAGTTTGGGAAGGGAATTCAGCCACATTGCTGGATGTCTTCTCCCCTCTGTATGGCTGCAGGTCGAGGAGGCTGATGAATGTTTGCACCTCTCTTTCACTAGAAGGAAAAGCATATTGAGCAGTCTTGCTTATTTTTGAATCTGCTACTGTGTAAAGGAATCTGGTGAGAAAAAACTCATCCACTGACAAATCTGACACATAGTTCTGTTTTACAATGTATGATTGTCACCGTTTGACTCAGGTCTGACAACAATACTCTCAATCCCCTCCCCCACTCACCCAGGTAGGGAAGGAGAGAGAGAAAAAAAGAGACTTGGCTGGATTGAAAACTAAATTACACAGCTTTCATTAAACACTAATGATAAAATAAAATATATACAATTATATACAAATATGTTCAGGTATGAGCAAAAGCCTCTCGCCTCCCCCACCCCCAGCAACTCCCACAGCACTCCCCTCAGATGGGACAGTCCCGAGGAATCCCGGAGCTGCTGCTGGAGAAGAGCAGAGAGTGATGAGGGTCAGGAGAGCTTGAGCCTGGGCGTCAATGGTGATGGATGAACAGAGTCCTCCCCAGACGCCGGCCATGGATGGAAGAGAAGGGAAGAAGAAGAAGGAAGGAAGTTGTCCTCTGTGATCTCTGACCTTCCTTTGAGCTTACGTAGATATATGGAATGGAATATCTCTGGCCAGTTTTGCTGTCTTGTCTAACAGCCTCCTACGGGGGGGTCACAGATCTCCCCATAGTGTCTGAGCCAGCAGAGTGAAGGTGCGACCTTGAAGCCTCAGTAATTACAAAAACATTCCAGTGTCTTATCAGCTCTAGCTAGAGCACACTGTTGCTAGTTAAAAGAAAGCTTACTGAAGGAAAAAAACAAAACACAACAAACTAGCAAAAGGAAAACTGGCTTAATCCTGGCTTAAACCAGGACAATGATGGATGAACCACTCCTGAAACTACATTTTCAATCTGGAGCTCTGCTAAAGTCTAGTGCTCTAACATGTTTGTAGAGGACAAAACACAAGCACTAACTCATCCGCAGATATTTAGTATAGTAATTTGTGTGTATGTATGAGAGAGAGAATGAGCTATTTACATTATTTGGCATCTGTTACGTGTACTGTAGGAAGTCAGGTAGGTTTTTGCATACTTCCTCCTATTACTTCTCTAACTGCATATACTTGCTTTATAAGGAGGAAGAAAGAGCTGCTGTAGGTGTGCTGAACATTCACACTCCTGATACTGATGTGGAAGCATTTAGCTGGATTGGTAAAGCTCAGGTCTGAGCTTTCTTGCTGTTGCCACACTGTTTGGAGAATCATAGACGGAGATTGATTCAACACTAACTTAAAGTGAAGAGAATAATTTACTGAGCAAGCCCTAAAGTTTTGAAGACTGGGCCTCTAGACAAGCTCACCTTACTCATTATATAGGCTTGAAGCTGCCCTTCATAGGATGCATGTTTTTTTTGCAAGGTTCATTCTCTATGGGATTTATTTTCCAGGATCTTTTTTGTATTTCTGGAAAAAGACCAAACCCTTGCACAACAGCTCTGTCTTTCTGTGGATTCAGGGTGCTCCCAACACAGCTGACTTACCAGTAGTCTGAAGAAACATCCTGCCATCTGCTACAAATCTCTTTATTTTCCTTACATCCTCCTTTTGATGTAAAAGTGACTACTGTTGCTGGTTTTCCACAAGTCCATCTGAGGTTGGCAAAGAAGCCCTTATTCTGACTCTTATATTGGTACCGGAGTGACGAAGCAGGTCTACCATGAGGTTTCTAGTGGTGTCAGCCAAGCATGGCCAGCCTGAGAGGGTGCCAAGTCCACATGTCCCAGCTGAACTGCTTGTCCATGCCTCACATCCTAAAAGAACGTGTAGAGTCTTGAAAAGAAATATACTCCATCCTTTCTGCTCAGCTCATGCTTACAGAGAGGCTAGGGGCCTAACCATGTATTTTGCTCTTATTCCTTGTTATTTGAAACACATGACTATAATTCAGTTAAATACTTTGTGGTAGTGTTCTCCATGCCTCTAACATAAATGTACTGGTTTGCAACATGACTTTTTGATCTACATAAAACCAAGAAAGGGACAGGGGGAGAGGTGTAGGATGGGGTTGAAGAGGAGGAAATTTGCCACAAAGATAGCAGGTGGAATACATTTTTGTGTGCCTCATTGAGATAACCTCAAAAAATTGCAGGGGTTTTGTGCGTTTTATTGGCTGAGTGCCTGCTGTGAATAGAGATGTAAAGGTGGGTTATATGTCTCACCACAAAACTGGTCATGTTGTTCGGATCATGCAAACATTTCTATCCTCCTAACTTCTATTCTCCCATTTCTTGATGCTTGCTTGAAAAAAGATAGTCTTATTGTGCCAGAGCTTGATTTAGTAAGATGATTTGTGGCTCACTGCTGCTGCAATATGCTGGAGTTTATTTTTTTGTCTGATGCGAGTATGTTGGGTTTTTTTTCCTTGGAGACATGTATTTCTTCTGCCTGATTTCTCCCTCATTGAAGTGCCAATACATTATGGGTTAAATGTAATACAGCATTTCTGCTAAAACAGAACAGTAACACAATTTATTAATGTTTTATCTGATCTTTTGTGAAATACTTGTTTAATATACTAGTTTTATAACCTTGTCCACTTCATTGGTGTTTTTTGATTACTTTTTCAAGTTCCTTCAAATGACAAAACTAAACTACCAAATTAGAAAAAGGGCCAACAAAGAACAAAAAAAGTTTTTATTTGCTTATTCTGTTGATGGCACATTGCTGAGTATGTTCAGAGTCACTTGGCTGCAGCAGCATTTTGCACCAGAAGTGAGGAGATGATGGGAATATTTACCAAGTGACTGGTCTTCTTGCCCAGATCTTGCCTTTAGCATATGTCCTGTGTTAGAGACTGAATTCTTCCTTGCTTTGATGGGTATTGGGCTCTATTGCTATTATAATTTCCTTCATTTTCTTCTTTGTCAAAGAAACCCCATGATTTTTTGCCAAGGAATTTAGCTTCCCCCAAAGTAAGGATGAGACTTGCATTGGTTGTGTTTAACTACTGCCTGCAGGACAGAACAGGGAAAAAAATCTAGACCACATTCCAGACCACTGATACTTGTTTCATTATTGTATTGATGGTGTTAATTTAAAACAAGAACAACAACAAAAAGAAAAAGCATGTGGATCTGTAACAGAAAGACAAACAATAAAAGAATTTGTTTTCTTCTGCTTCCTCGCCCCAGCCCATGCCACCCCCTGTAAGTCTTTAAAAATGTTAAAACCATTCTTAAAAAACTAAGACACAAATGACTTTTCTCTTTTATGTAACTTCATCCAGCAACACTGGAACAGTTTGTGTGCTTGACTGGCATTTTCTCATGAAAGGGGCAGGACAGGTTGTGTAGCTGGAACCTAGAAGGGGCAAAGCTCATGGCTCAGAATGGCCACCTAAATCAGGTGCCTGTTCTATTAACTGCCTTCAGTAACATTGTTTTCAGGTGTAGGCAGTAGGCCAGAATTTTGTGATGGATTAGTTTCAAAGCAACAAATTATCTCAAATCATACTCTCTGAAATTTGTCCTCTCCTGAAATGTTTTCGTGAAGTTTTTAAGGAGTTTTCATTGGGAATGTGTGCAATATTGATGGACCATTTCGCCGCTTTGAGAGATACTGGAAAATAAATGCTAATCTTTCTTATCACTATTAAGCTTTAATAATATTTCCAGAAGATATATATATATATTTTTTTTTTTAGTAAGTAACCCAATTTCTGAAAAGTAGTTGCAGGGTGGACATCTAGATAGCTCTGTGCTAAATACATTTTTGTGTGGCTGGATTCTGAGTATCGCCTGAGCTCAGCCTAGAGAGCAAACAGGCGATCCATGATAGCTCTTTACCTTCATTCTGCAAGAACGATAAAATAGCAAGACATGACAGTATTCGCACAGGAACACCACTGAACAGGATGTAGAGCAAATGTTTGGTAATTGAATCTTGTGGAATTCCTTGTGAAAATTTAACTGAATGTTCAGAACATTTAAATAAAGAAAAAATAAAGCAGGGGATAAACCCTCAAGGTTTAAGATAACACTTCCTTGGCTTCCAAAATGAGACACCATTCTGCTATATTTTTAAAAAGGTTGGCTTTGCATGTAAGCTAGTAAACTAGACAGCCCTGGCAAGCGCTGCAAATAGTGTGAATGAGTGTGAAGAGGACTTTTGTTTGCTGCTTCCTGCATGCTATTGTATTTGTTTGCTGTTCAGTGATTAGTAGGTAGGCATAGAAGAGAATAAGCCAAAATAATGAAGCAGACAAGTCCTAAAGAAATCTGTTGACGTCTTAAGTTGCTGAATGGCTAAAAAAATGCAGGCTTGCTATTGTCAGATTAAATTTTCTCTGGGTGCATTTCACATGTTACTTGCATCAGTCATCACACAGAATGGGGCACTGGGTGTGCCTTAATTCTTTGTGACATTTTTTTGTGTTGCGTTTTCTACTTCTGTTTATTTTTTGCACTTTCCCTTACTCTGTCTTCTGAGACCCAGGCAACAAAGAAAGATACCTACCTTCATCACAACTTAAGAAATTTTGCCATTCAAATCTCTTCTTTGTACTTTCTCTAAAATATCATGGATCTTTTTCCATGATCCAGGTAGTGATACTCTTTGTTTCTTATTTGGGAAAACATGCTGTGATGGATTTTGGCTACTCAGTAATAAATATTTACACAGAGACAGAAGGCTCCTGCTGCAATTTCCATTTTTTTCTTTAAGTAATATTTTAATAAATACAACAATTTTTAAGGATTTACATAGAAGTAATAAAGAATTATTTTAGCAGCTTTTTTCAAATGCTCTCTTTGCTTTCAAGAAATATGGTCTAAAGCTATAAGGTATCAGATGTGTCAGCAGCAAGTGTGCCACCTCAGAACCAGCTGAGATGGGCTTAGGTGGCAGGATTTAGGAGCAGTGGAGACTCTCTGAAAGCGCCCATATTCTTGCATACTAGACAGTACCCAAATACTACTGGAGCTTTGTACTAGCCTCTTTATGCTGGGCTGCAGTTACTTTCATAACTAATGGTAAGCTTCTTCGTATATAATGAAACTGTGTTCTCCTTTGCCTTATATCTGAGGTCAATTTCTGACTGAGGTTGCAGAAAAGCTGATGGTTAATACCTCTCAAATGTAATCTACTTGAGGTGGTCTCAGAAGGATACAAAACCCAGGAACTGGTGGTATACTGAGAAACAAAAGTTCCTGGGTAGGTGTCCACTCTTGGTGCTGTCAGTGGCACCAGTATCAGAACTGGAATGGGGCAAGGGGCTTTCCCAAGTCTCTTTGTTACGAGTTAGCGCTAGACAGCTAGTTTGAGTTGTACCACGGCTAAGTTGTTTTCTGTTTACTCATTCTAATCTGTTATGCATGCGTTATGTTTAATTTGACTCAGGTCTTGAAGAAATACAAATTCTTTAATTACTGATAATTGGAAGTTTAACATTGTCTACAAAACTGACCTGTGGTTAATTGAGTTTTGATGTATTGCGAAAATCACACTGTAGAACAGTATGATTTTAAAAAGTAAGGGTGTAACTACAGAAAACAAAATACATAGATTTAAATGAACTTTGATATATGTTAAAACACTAAGTGGTTAAGTAGCTTTAATACACTTATGCCAGAGATGAAACACAGGCTGAATGCTTCAGTAACTTAATATTGAGAAAGGGAAGGTTGACTTCATGAGTGCAGGGCTTGAATCTCAAAAATTCACTGTTTACAACAAATGCAATTTTTTTTCTTAAACTACATGGTGTTTAGTACAGTTCAGCAACTCTGTAAAATAATGACCACGTATTCTGCAGACCATAGTTTGCTACTCGCTGCTGAGGCAGGACAGGTGTGGGAAACTGTTCACGACAACAGGGATTCTAAAATGGAACGTAAAGTAGAATATTAGGGGCACTTGCTTTGTTTCTCCTGTGTCATTTACAATGTTGAACAGCAGGAAGGTTTCTCATGAGAGGCTAAGATTTTGCATGTTTCCAGATATCTCCAATGTCATCAAACTGCTGAGCATTATAAAATCATTTTGTAATGTTGTTTATCAAATTAAACTTGAAGCAGTTATTCTCAAGCTGTTTATCTTGGAAGTTTGTTACTTCTATTTTAGGCTTGAAGAAGCATTTGGATTTCCTCTGCATTTCTGTGTGTGTCCTAATTGAGTCCATTGCTCTGCTGTCATTCTTTGCCAACTCTGCTTTGAACAATGTACTGCATTTAAATGAAAAATAACAACAAAATCAATAATAATTTGGCACATCAAAAACTTCTCAAGAAATCATAAACATTTCATTTGCAGAATGGTTAAGCATTTTGCTTCTGAGAGCCTGATTCCAGTGAGGTTTATCCCAAAAGCTGAGATGCCTAAAATCTCACTTCTTTTTCTAGCTCTGCCAGGCCTAGACCAGTTGAAACAAGTTTTATTATGGAAGTTAAAATACTAAAACAAAATATTTTGAGCAAAATGGAAGCCAGTCTAACTGAGGACATCCAAGGTAAATGCTGTCAACTACCCTCTGTAGGTTCCTGCCTTGCCCAGTGCACGTTTAGGGTACATACATTAAAAAAAAATACATTAATCCTTCTCTAACACCAGACTCCCCTTTTCTGTCAGGAATTTAAGATCTCCCACACCATGCCATTGTAACCACCTAAGCGTGATAAAACCTTGCCAAACATAGCCACAGTTTTATTGAAATAATGTAATTCCTTACCAGGAGTTTTTCCTTGGTGAAAAGGAATGAACCAGTCCAGCCACAGCCTCCATGGCACTACTGTAGCTGTGCCCATGAAGAGGACTGTACCAAAAGAGCCTTTAGGTGATTTGAAAAAAAAGTGAAATGTAAACAGACCAGAAATCTAGAAACACCAGCTGGTCAAAAAGAAAACCTGAAGGATACATCAGGCTCAAGAATTTGAATTTTGGAGAAAAGGTTCCCACTCTTACATTCTAGTAATCCTCAGAATACAGGTTGAGCTTTCATTTCCTGAGAAACCAGTTTTCCAAAGAAGCTTGAAGAATTTCCTCAAGGATAGCTTATCGTTTGAGTGCAAATGACTATGTTCAGTCTGCATCATCTGCTGTCATCATCTAACAGTTAGTTTTTCATTTTTCCATGTTAATGAGTTCTCCAGTAATTTTTTAGTATTATAAGTATTTTTTATCCTTTATTGGTTATGAACATGCTTTTCTGCTCTTCTTCCTGTAATACATTTATATACCTTCTGGAAATAATTTATGCAATCAAAACCAGTTCATGCTGCAATGATCTGCAGTTTTCTTAATTGTATTTTATTCAGTTACTTACTACAAGCAGGGTTGACATAATTCTTGCATGTAGTGCTTATTCTCCAGCTTGTTTCTAATTAGTAACAAAGAGCAGTATTTCAAATCCCAAGCCATGTTGATGACCTCTAATAAAGGCCCTGGATGAGGTAGTACTGTGATCAGTTCCCCAAAGTAAGAGCCACTAGTTTGAAGTACATTTATAGTATAAAATTTTGTATTTTCTTTTAAAATTCTCCTCTGCAAAAGTTCTTGAAATAATACTCAGTGTGCATTTTTTCTGAACATCCCATCAAAATCTTCACTAGCAACTTCTCTACGCAACACAACTGGTGCAAATTCATTTTTTAAAATCTGTTTGCATAAATTTTCTTCCCCATAATCACTATTTTTTAATATCATAACCAAACCTACATGTTTTTGTTACTATATTAAAAGTTTGATACTTAAAAAATTGTTGATTCTGGGTTTAATTATCACATAAAGAACAGCTAATTTGAGAAACTTTTCAGATTTTTTTACTTGATGAAATCAAATTCCAGACTATGGAAGATGGCTGAAACGTGGGGAAGAGTTTCCAGTGCTGAGTTCTTGAAACAATTTAAAAGAAGCTGCAAAAAGCTCCAGTACCACTGCTTGGTCAATGCATCGCCACTGTTATTTCAAGTTCAGGCTCACCCAGATTTCAACAAATCTAGCTTCATTTACATAGGTTTTTCAGAATGTTGCTAGAACAATGAAATAATATATTTTCCTGTACACCATCTCTAGGCTAAAAAGCAGAAAGAAACCAGGACTTTTGATCTGCAGTTGTCCTCCACCGCAAAGGCTGTTGGCATCCAAATTCCCTCTCCTAAGAGCATCTTGGCTTGTGCTTTTCTTCCCCAAACAGATGATTCTTTATTGTTGCAACAGATGAAAGCCTAGACCTCCAGGTGAAGCAGGTACTTAAGGAAGAATAAGGAAACGCAGGATATCCAAAGCGCAAGTGGAAAAGCAGCAGCAAGCATAGTTGTTTGGCTAAGGGCAAGTGGGCTTTGGCTTGGAGGGAGAGAAAGGGTAGTATTTCAGATTAAGTTCCTGGGCATAGCATCATAGCCATTCATGTGTTAAATGGGGATCACAGCAGCAGAATATGCTACAAAGCAGGCCTGAGACCAAAGTTGTGCAGTTTCTGTGAACATCTGCTTACGAGTACACATGTGCATGCACTCAGCCCAGGAGCATTTGAAACCAGATGGAAGGTCTGGGCAATGTTCACATCACCTCATAGCATTTCACATGTGGCTTCTTCAAAGCAGGCAGTAGTAGCAGTACAGCACAAGCAATGATCTTAGCTCAGTCACAGCCACAGCTTTGTTTATTATCTGAACTGGATGGTGCGGATGCCTTGGGACATGGACTAGATTACAGTGATAGGTCATGTAGAATTTGTCACAATTGCCACAGGAGTGTCACAGATCACTGATGCCCAACAAATTAAAAAGACAAAGCAATGTGATGTCTGTTTCTATGAGTATAAATAGGACTAAATGTACTTAGTACTTGAAGTAGGGCTTAATTAAGCAGATTTTGGGAAGCGGGGACAGGGAATAAAGAGAAACTAAGTGAAGTATCCCTCAGAGTACCTTGATACAGAGCATTGTATATCTGCATCAGCAATTTAAAGGGACTCTAACTTGATGAGTTTCCTGTATGACTATACTTAAATGTGAATGAACCTCCTTACTCCCCTGCGAGCCACAGAGACATAAGAAACCCAAGATTGGCTGCTTCAGGCCTGCAATCTGGTTCATTTGCTGTGACAAAATTGCTAGTTTGGACCCAGTGTCAGCTGCAAGTGCCTCACACAGAGTGAACTGTCTGAAACTTGATTTGTCCTACCTGTGGGATGTGCATGTAGTGGAGTCAAGGAATTTGTTTAAAAATGGAGATGCTACAAATCCCACCTGTTTTGGCCTTACTGACTTAATGCAAACACACACAGACATACATGTAACTGAAAATACACAACATCTGGAAGATGGCTGGAAATACTATTGGCTTTTCCAAATGGTAAAAAGATTGGATAATGTTTTTTGTGAGCTTCTGATAATATCACTTCTGAAGAATATTCTTCATGTCTGAATCATCCATTTGTTTTCATGCTGTTCTCTTGTCACTGCAGCTACTTCAAGACTTTCTCACATGAGCTGCCAAATATTAGTCACTGGCCCTGTGACGGCGTGTGCAACCTCTTCTCCCAAGGGCTGAGAATTTTATTCCAATCATATTGTGGTGGTTTTTTGAGTCAGTGCTTTTGTTGTGGCTCTCTGGAGATGGTTTCTCAGATTTTGGCTGCTGTTTTCTTTAGGAATTGAGAGGGTATAAAAAGATCCTGTTGTGGTAAGACAGCAAAAACATCTGCTGAAGAGTGGGAGGACAAGGAGGTTGCTAACCAAATGCAGCAGTAGGGAGCTTGCAGCTTCTCCTCCACTCTCACCTCTAGATGTGAACCTGCCATAATAAAAGGACTGGCACCACTACACAAGATCCAGAGGGAAACAGGTCTCAGATCAGCCAGCTAGAGAAACCTCAAAAGAAAACATTAAAACTGAATAAGTTTTGGAAATAATTTTGGTAGATTAATTCACTCCCTTCTGTTCCTAATGCAGTTTGGAATTTGTGCTTAAACTCCAGGGAAGGAGAAAGCAAAGCAAACTTGTACAATCTGCTACTTCTGAAAGTAATGTCAGCAAAGTTTTGATTTCTTTTTAAAGAACAAGGGAAACAAATGGGGATTAAAAAAAAATACATAAATGGAGGTAGGTTTCAAATAATGTCCTGCAGTAACCATCTGAAGTGTATGACTTTATCATTTGCTGCAGTCCTCCCATTTGCCGGCTTGAGGGATGGGAACAGGTTGCTATTCATTTATGTGCAGCATGCAGAATGTTTTATCCTTTCAAAAGTAAGCTACCTATTAAGTTAATGAAGATTTGCTATTTTTATCAGAAGACGGAAGATTCTGCAGAGGGGTGAAGAAGATAGAGAGGTAGGTTTCTTGCAAAACTAAAGGATCAAGAATCCTGATCTCAGAAGTTGCAGGTACAAGCTTCCTATGGGAACAAAACAAATACACAGTAGAAGTTTGGTAAGCAAATATTAGATCATCTTACTGAGAGGATTTTAAAAATTAGGTGAAAGTTTTAAGTTCTCACTCTGTAACTTAGAGGTCAAATTGTTGGCTTTCATAGCTTTACCACATCCTTTCAACTTACTGATTTAATCAGTGCTCACACTGTCAGGATGAAATGCTGAGAATCAGCACAGGAATGAAGTAGTGGTCTATGTATTCATTCTCCATCCTGCTGTGCCAGGCCCTGTTTGCTGCTCCTGGTCGCCGTGCTCCCCAGGGGCTGCTTCTACCTGAGGGGGTCAGGCCGCCGTCCCTTTGCCTCTGCCCACTGTGAGTCAGAGCTGCTGCTCTCCAGAAGCTCTTGCTCCCCATCCAAGGACAGGGGCTTTTGTACTTTTTTTGTACCTTTTTTTGTTTGTTTGTTTTTTTGGGTTTGTTTTTTGTTGTTGTTGCTTTTTTTGTTTTGGTGTTTGGTATTTTGTTGAGATCTCCATAGAATAAACCTTGCACTGACTGCTTTCTGCGTTTCTTCAGAAAGCAGGGTCTTTGTGGAGTCATCTTCTGTAGACACTGTCAAGCAAAGATGTGGTTGTGTTTCATTGCTAAAACTTTTGTGAGGATCAGTGTCCTAAATCTATGACTTGTGATAACACGTTTGCAGTACCGGATACTTACAAGACCACATTTAATAAAGTGCAACTAATAAAGTATAAGTTTTTAAACAGTTAAGGTAATACATGTTTTGAGCCAAAAGTGGCTTACAGTCATGCATGCTGGCTGTCAAAATTTCACACCAGATTGTTGCCAGATCTTGCAGATTTGACAAGGTTTACCTTTAAGTAATCCAGACAAGGTCCAGAGCTTATAATTGAGTGATGCTAGGCTTCTTGGTAGCCCTCAGTAATCGGGCCTAGGTTTACAGTGAAGCAGAGGGTAAGACAGGCTTAACATGGCCAGCACCTGCCATGTGCAGAGTTTCAGTGAGCAATGCTGTGTGTCAGCTTTGAGGGACATGAAGGAGAAGGGGTCATCCCAGAGGAGGCAGTGGCAGACATTATAATAGGCACCTCAGCACTGCAGCCATTTGGTTTTTATATTAAAGGTAATGGAAAGAGTTCTTGTGTGTGGAACTCCTTGTCTTACTGTCACTATATTTCTTTATAAAAGGTCCTGGTTTCTTACAGGAGTAAATCAAGTCTGGATTGCCAGGGAGCCTAACAGTTTAATCTTATATTTCTTTTGTTTTTCTTTCTCTTTGCTTAAAAAAAACAACCCAAAACCAAACCCCCGAAAAAGCTCATTGTGGTTTAGCTTCCCTTTTAAGCCAGTTGAAATTACTGGTCATCTTTTGTTTGTGAAAGCATTGTTTAGTTTGAAGAAGAAAGAGTATTTAGGGACAGTAATTTGTGACCCAGGTTAGTCATGAACTCTTGCATTTTGAAAGTTCTATTCCTATGACTTCTTGACAGCTTTTGTTGCAGTTTTCCTTTGTGTCATTTTGTTTTGTTTTGATTAACTTTTTTTTAAGTTTATAAAATTCCTTCCTCCTCTTGCTTGCTGTTTAGTAAGAAATATTGAGGAACTGAAGTTCCTAAAATCCCATTTTATGAAATCACGTTTCTACCAGGAATTTCAGCTTTGGATGGGAGTAAAAGTTCATATATTGCTTTTTATTTTCTTTTTGAAATGAGCAGTTTTGCGTTGTGATCTGCCTAAACTGAGCAGAAATTTTCAAAAAGAACTAAAATAATCCACAGTGTGTTGCTGACATAGAATGGAAATTTTTAGTAATTTTTATACTTGTGAGGAATTTTAGTTTGCTTTAATGCTACATGTTTTGGGTTGTTTTGCGTTATTTTCATAACTTTTGACACACTGCAACCTAAGTCGTTCATTTCTCATTTCATGAGGTGAATGACCAATTTCCTGTTGCAGAACTGCATGTGTCACCTGGCCCCAAGCCCTGTATTCATCAATGAAAATACTCTCCTCAAAGCTTTTTAGCAAGAGAAGTTAAACTTGTTTAGATGATTGACTAAAAAGACCATGTAAATTCTGGCTAGCTCAGAAAATGTTGTCGAGCTATTGTTCTGGGGTGTTTTTACTTGGTTTGAATCCATTTTTGGTTATGTTTTACACTGTGTTGGCACAGCAGCACAAGAGCACTCTGTGAGCACCAGTGTTACATGGGGATGCTTTTTGATGATGGCTCAAAAGGGCAGTTCAGCCTGGAGCTGATTCCTGGCCACTAAAACAAGAGATAATAGAAATAATGAGAGAACACATTGGTAAAACACTGAGCTTTTTATTTCCTAGTTTTGATAGTTAGAATTTTGTGATAGTGTATAAAATAAGAGGCTCACTCTTCATTTTTCATTCTCTGGAGCTGAGCAGCACTGCGTAAACTGCTTGTATTTAATCATTCTACATGTACCTGATAATAAACAATGTTTTATTTCGGTGGCTGGTGATCTTCTGTGAACACATGGTGCTTTCAGAGTCGCATCCCCCGGCGCCTGCCACCAGGCCTGTCAGCGCTTTCATCTAAGCTGTCCTTACTTTTTCCTGCTGTGAGAAAGGATGACAGCTCATTTTATCTGCCTTGCGAACAAACACAAAGGCTGGATTTCCTGCATGGTATTTTTTTCTTCTCCTCCGTGGAGATGAAGGCTTGTATATGAAGAAATGCTGATTAATTCCAGCTGTTTTGTTTGCAGCTGAGGACAGGTCCCAGCTGAAATACTGGAGACATTCACCACCACAAGAACCTGAGCCCAGTTCCAAGATCAGAGTTTGAGCACCTCAGACATAAGAGGTGGTAAATCTAGACCTTAATCTTGAGGTTCAGTTTTCTGCATATGTGTTATCTGCTCTGTGTTGTTTACCTAGTCTGCGTAACCAAGATTAAGCCATTATAACTTTCAATACTGAACTGTTTGCTGCAAGTTTTGTAGAAAGGAAATTATTTACCAGTCTGAGGATGATGATGGTTGCAGAACAAGTGACTGATACCAGGCTTTTGATGCAAGAGCTAAATGGAAGATCTGATCGGGGAGCTTTGCACTAGTGCCATTTTTCCCTTCTGCCCCTTTTGAATTTTGCCCCATCTTATCTTTCTCTTCTAGAAGAACCTGTGAACAGTTTGTAGGGAAGAAACTAAGTACTAGCAGTAGTAGAAAAGTTGTTTTTAAAGGCTGTTATGATAAGGGCATCTTTCTAGACAAACCTGACGTATTTTGCATTTCCTTTCCCAAAAGGGGAATGACCTCTGAAGAGAGCACTAAGTTGGTTCTTAAACTTGATACTATGGGAAGGTCAGGGCAGAGGAGAATGGGACAGATTAGGGCCAGGGAAAAGAGGATTAAATGTCCGGCAAATATTTATATAATATAAAGGATATAAAATCTAACATGAACCTAGTGGGATAGATCTTTTTATGTGCTTGGCTTTTTTCTTTTTTTTTTTTCATAATTTTTGTTGTAGAAACTTTTGTGGAATATGTACGTTGCTTGGAGCATGAAATTCTTTCTCCAGCTTTGCTGACGGCTGGTTGTTAATGCTTGCAAGGGTGTAGGCCAGAGGCGGTATTGTGTAGACCATGTGGTGTAGGCCAGAGCAGGGAGCTGGCTCCTTTGCTAAGGGCCAGTGAAGCCTTTTGAACACCCTTTTGCAGGCCACATGTTAATGCATATCTTTATGTTATCTGATGATAGAACAGAAAATCAGCCATTTGATATGAAATTAATCTGCAGATTGTGTACATCCCAATAAGTGCTGGCTTCTGATTATTGCCTGTTCAATTTGTGTTCTGTCTTAATTTTGTTTAAAAAATTAAACACGGTACTGTATGATTTTCATGCTGCGCAGCTAAAATATACAATGCAGTGTTCGTCCTTTCAGCCTGGTTCTTCACCATACCCTTCTTTCCAAGAAGAAAGAAAACTTCTTCATGTTTATATTGGTTTACATGATTCTGATGTAATTTGGAATGCCTGAATGAAACTAGCAGGAGAGGGAACTGTATAGTTAATTGGTACCATACGGGTTTGGTTCTCCATCCCCAGGTGCCTGCACGTGGTGCTTTCTGGACACCTGTACATGCTAAAAGCAAATGCAGCATGTTCAGGTTTTAATGTTGTCATTAGGGTTTTGTGTAAGCCTGAAATTTTACTTTGAGCATTTTCAACTATTTTCAGCATTAAATCAGTACAATCCTGTATAATATTTTTTGTCGTTGTAACATTTACCATTGATGTGGTATATATTCTGGATTCCACTAGACAATACTTCTTTTTACAATGATACTTTTAACTTACTTTTTGATGATCCCTTTCTGCTCTTTCTGCTTTCCAGTAGTTACTTGGCACACTTCACAAAGAAGCTGAGTATCTTTAAGAGAAATGTATTTTGCAATGTGGCAATTACAGCTGGCATGGAAGTGGCTCAGAATTATTGTTTTTATGGATAGCTTGCTTGTTCTGACTTTTTTTCCTTTTTATAGGGGCTCTGGTTACTCTTTATTTTTACCCATGATGTTTACTGAGATCTGTAATTTTCTTTCAATCAGATGCTAAGCCAGCTGGATTCATGTTCCAAAACAAATTGCCGCCTTTTCTTATTTTAAAACTTGTTTTTTAATTCCCATTTTTTAGAAATCTTGTAACTTGGCAGGCATTTCTGACTTAATAAAACTCTTTGTTCTTTTGGGGTATTGTGGCCAAAATTTTTATTGTTTTTTCTCCATGGGAATAAAATCCTTCATTTTTTATTTTGTATTCTATGAAACTGTAGATGAGTTTTGCAGACTTCCAGTTTCCTGGAGAAATTTCTCAAAGATGATTTGGTCTTGCATGCAGCTCCATATTTTGTCCAGCTACCTGCTTCTGTGTTGCTCTTGCACATTGTTTTACTTTTTCCTATGTTTTCCTTTGTGGATCTGCTGTGCATCTCTTGCTCTTATTTTGCACTTTCTGCATAGCTCCCTGCAGCTAGTCCCATTACAGATGAAGGTTTTGCAGCTGGTTTATTTACTTTCTGATATAACATAGAGCATTATGGATGTAAATTACTGTGGTCTGTTTCTGTTAGTTAGTGATGCTTTTATGGCAGCCTCTTACAGAGTGAGGATAAAGGTTGGTACAGAAATAAAGAGCTGTAAATGGTGCAATGTAAATCAGTACACAGTAGAATAATTTATAAAACTTGTAAATAAAAAGGCAAATATGTGCCCCCTTGAAGGGACAGCTGAATTTCTAAAACACTGGCATCAATGGATGCTGTTTTTAGGGGCTTCAGGAAGCTTTAAATCAGACTTTAAGAGAAGGGTGGTGGGAGAGCACCAAAGATGCCAAGGTGATACAGAAAGAGGATGAGATGAAACCAGCAACAGTAGAACAGCTGTAAGAGTGGTGCTGTGGGGATGGGGCTGCCCGTGGGGGAAGCCGAAGCTCTGTCAGCAAGTCTGCTGCAGTCCTTGCTGTGTGGCCTGGCCATCCACCTGCCTCCCAGGTGCTTCCCTCACTGTCCGGAGGGTGCCAGCAGTAGCAAACTGCAGGGTCAGGAGAGGGTCAGAAATAGATAAAGTGAAATCAGAGAATAGATAAAAAGAGAAATGAGGAACAGGAAAAGAAAATACATTAGTAAATCCTAAAACAATGCATAGTGTTGATGTTGCTGGGTTGCCATGCTTTTATGCATGTTGATGTTGGCATTCTGTTGTATTTGTTAGATGGATCTGCTAGTATTTGTAGAAGCATTTGAAAATAAAAAAAATAGTTTCCTAAGATGTATTGATGTGGTAGTTCTAGGCAAAGTTTAAGGTACGATCAAATGAGACTTTAATCAAGTTGCTGCGTATAGTTATATAAACCAGCATCTCTAACCTAAAAATAATTTCACTCAAAGACTGTTTTACATTATTGTTTTTTTCTTTCAGTCATACTACATTGAAATAATGTACTTGTGTAAGTAACTTTCCCCAATAAGAAGCCGACAAGAAATATGTGATGAGTTCAACTTCTCTATAATGTGTGGCAATTAAATTGGAAGGTTAAAGCTGAAGATAAAAGGTATTAGTGAAGATTAGATCCCAGCTTGCACACAATGGTAGACTTTATGAATTACTTATAAAATTGTAGCAATAGAGTAATTTTTAAGGTGCTGTAGCATCCAGAATGACTTTTTACTAAAGAGTGTGGGGAGTCATAAGCTCCTTTAAGACAAGAGCAACCCATCTGGGATGTGGTGCCAACTTGCAAAATCAAGGCAGATCAGGATTCCCTAGTCAGCTTCTCAAGGAAGGATAAGGTATCCAGTGTAATTTCTAAAAATTAAATAGGTAGATATTTGGACTAAGCTATTCTAGTGAAAATTATGCATTATAAATTTTTGTTTTGTTCCACGAAGCAGAAGTGTTACTGTATTTGCAAGGTGAGGCCCAGAAAGAGGTTTGACTCTTTTCCTCACCCCCAAGATTTGTTTGAAGGAAAACTTCGTAAAATTTCTGATTCATAAATCTTTTCAGTTTCTGTGAGAGTGCTTGAAAAAATATGTACAATGGCATGGATGTTGTTTTGAGTCCCAGTCTCTGCTCAGATCTTCAGTATCAGCTTTTGCTGTCCCTTGTAGGTGGTAACACAGCCAGCTCCCTGGGACCCTTCCATTTGCCTTACAGCGGTTTTCTTTTGGAGAACATGTTTTGGGGTAATTGCTTCCAAAAGACAAAAGTAATCTTTGGTCTTTTCTGGTAAGCATAAATGTTGGCCTGACTTAGGATCCTTGAGGAATCAAAAACGGGAGTGCTAATAGGCATTGTAAAGCAGTGGCTTTTGTGTGAGAGGTCTTTGGCGCATTACGAGAGTCTTGTCTTTGGAGAAGCCTCTGCCCAATCGGTCAAATGTTGCTGCCAGCCCAAATAGCTCCAGAGAGGAGTCAATGAGCACTCTGTTCTGTTTCCTTTGTCTGGCCACATCTTAACAAAGTGCCTGTGTTGGTGGGGTGGTGGAAATGCCATGCCTTGCCACAGCAATCTAAATGGAAGCTACATGAAAAGTTTCCGTCTTTAACTTTTCTTAAAATAATGAAGGGCATTGTCTCAGGCAATGTTGATATGAAGTGAAACTCTGAACTATTGAGTAAATAAAGCCATGAGCATATGTTCCTTTTGAAGTTTTGAAGAAGCAACTGTGAAATTGGGAGTTCTTCATGCCTTTAGCTAGCTTAGAGATCAAGTCAGCTAAAAACTGAAAATAATAATAATAAAAAAAAGAGCAAGCAGTGTATTTTTTTTTTTCTTGTCAAAGTAACATCGCATCTGACATTTAATAATCAAAGTCTGTGTATAAGCAGATGAAAAGCTGCAGAGTAAGTACTTGGGAAACTAGTGGCCTTCCAGGTGAGCAAGAGGCTCCTGGCTGCTGCTACCTCCAAGCCCTTGGCCTTCAGCCCTGTCTGGCCAGGGGATCCAGCTCCCTGGAGTATTGGCACCCACCCCAGCTCAACCCATGGATCTGCCTCTGCCTCCTTCTCACAGCTTTCTCAGGGTGCCAACCCCATGGGAGGGGGTGGTTGAGCAAGCTCACCTAGTGCCAAGGTAGCACCTGTAGCCACTGTGTTCCCATGAGAGGTTGTCTTTGTGTCAGGAACCTCCTGAAGGGGTGGGAAATGAGAGAGGAGAAGCCTGGCCCTCCTTTAGTTGGCCTCAATTACATTTTTCTTCTTGGCAGAATTAGGTTGCTTACAGTAGCAATTTCCTGACATTACAAAATGTGGGAGCTTTGGAAGTTTGCCAGTTGGAGAAGGCTAATAAATATGAGTCAAGTATGTGTGTCAGAATGCCATTTTATGAAAATTGTCAGAGTTTTGGTGATTGTTTTGGGTTATTTTTGGTTTGGATTGGGTTTTTGTTTTGTTTTAAATTTATTTTATTTTTTCAGTTTTTGATAGAGCTTACTTTGTTGTGCTTTCCTGAATAGATTTAAAATAAACATTGTCCTTGTCATTCAACTTCCATGGCTGCTCTCTGACGGCCTTCTTCTTAAACTCCCATTTCATTTAAGCATATATGTTGTTTTTATATAGGAAGATATTTGAAGGAGAGCTGAACTACCACTTCTGGTGGCAGCTATCAATCAGGCTGCTGGTACAGTCAGGAAGATTTTTCTTTACATAAGGTAATTTTGCAGCTGCTGTGCATCAGTATAATTCACCAAGCTGTATGGTGTGGTCGACATGCTGGAGGGAAGGGATGCCATCCAGAAGGACCTGGATAGGCTTCAGAGGTGGGCCTATGCCATCTTCATGAAGTTCAACAAGGCCAAGTGCAAGGTCCTGCAAATGAATTAGGGCAATCCCAAGCATAAATACAGGCTGGGTAGAGAATGGACTGAGAACAGCCCTGAGTAAAAAGATTGAGGGGTTGTTGGTTGTTGAGAAGCTCAACATGAGCTGGCAATGTTCACTTGCAGCCCAGAAAACCAACTGTATCCTGGGCTGCATCAAAACAAGTGTGGCCAGTCAAAGGAGGTGATTCTGTCCCTCTGCTCTGCTCTTTTAAGACCCCACCTGGAGTACTGTGTCCAATTCTGGAGGCCTCTACATGAGAGGGACATAGACCTGTTGGGACAAGTCCAGAGAAGGGCCACAAAAATGATCAGAGGGCTGGAGCACCTCTGCTGTGCAGATGGAAGAGGCTGAGAAGGTTGGGGTTGTTCAGCCATGATAAGAGAGGGCTCCAGGGAAATGTTATAGCGGCCTTGCAGTACCTGAAAGGGCCTACCGGAAAGCTGGAGAGGGACTTTTACAAAAGCATGTAGTGATAGGACCAGGGGGAATGGCTTTAAACTGGAAGATTTAAACTGGTAGATTTAAATTGGACATCAGGAAGAAATTCTTAACTGCGAGTATGGTAACACTGTGGAACTTGTTGCTCAGGGACATTGTGGGTGCCCCCTCCCTGGAAGTGTTCAAGGGCAGGTTGAATGAGGCTTTGCACAGCCTGGTCTAGTAGGAGGTGTTCCTGTCTATGTGGGGGGATTGGAACCAGATCTTCTTTAAGGTCCTTTAAACCTAAAGCATTTTGTGCTTCTGTGAATTCATTGTGGTTTCAGTCCTGGATTTGAGGCTTGGTTTTTGTTGTTGTGTTTTCTGCATATATGTTCTTCACATACTGTGTTTTGCTGTGCAATATGTGAAGCTTTTTTTTTTTTTTGGCTGGGTGGTACGTGATTTTCACTGTTGCTGTTCAGTATAGTGGCTGGGCCTCTGCCCCTTGACTATCCAAGAGCTGCTGAAGATGGGTATTTTGGTTGATATTGTTTAAGACTGAGTTTTGCATTGAGAAGTCTCTTGTGTATTTGGCTAAGTAGTCAAGACACCTAAAGCAAGATATGCTACCATTTCTATTGGAGTAATTAACTAGAATTTATACCAACTTTAATCACACTGGGCTTTCAGTGATGTGAGTGAAATGTGAATCTATATCATCTTTATCTAATTTCTGACTTTTCTGGAAATTGCAGTAAACAGAATGAGTAACTTCACAGAGTTAGTTGATTTAAACTCTGCAAACTCAGATCATGGACATCTGACTCACTATTAGGAACTGTTCCTGGCTTGAAGTGTTACAGGTATGGTCCTTGCCCTGGCCCAGGGGCTTTAGTGTGTAGCTGGGATTGCCCCCATTCAGCTGCGGTGCTGCAGGGACGAGTGAGAGAAGTGTTTTGTTCTGGGGAAAACAGGGAGCTGCAGTTGTACGTGTACCACCTCCATGCCGAGTAGGCATTGCCATTCATTCCTTTGAATACAAGTAGCTTTATATAGTATAGAGCGTGAAACATAGATAGAAAGTACTTTCTGCTGCAAAACAATTCCTCCGTATCTCAGCAGCTTGGAAATGTGCTGAACAGTACTTAGGATAATGCATGGAAAATAATCTGTTTGTCAGAAGCAGTCAGCACACATTTTGCACTTTCTGCTCTTCTTTTCTTTTGCATTCTTTTTCTTTTATTATTTTCTCCCCTCATTGGAGAAGCTTGCTTCTAAGAAGCAAAAAAAGATACTACAATATTGAGGAGCAGTGCAAAACTCAGCACTGTACTTGCTTGACTTTGAAGTCTTGGAGAGGTTCATTACTTCACATGAAATAAGTTATTTCATACTGGGTTGCAATTTCGTACAGACTTTTCGCCTTTTCACTAGGGTAGGTATTTTTAATTATCGATAGTTATCAAACTTGAGAGAGTTTATATGTAGTTGAGATCCTAAAGTAACATGTTGTTCATCCAAACCAAGAAGGGAAGGTGGTGGGGTAGAACCCCCAGTGTTGCACAAGTGTCACAGACCTTGCACCTCACCCTTCTGGAGCTTCTGCTGATTTGAGCCCAAAAGAGGGTATGAGACCAGGCACCTCTCCTGGAATAGCCAGGAATAGTTGATTGATACTCATTTCTGGCAATATTAGCAAGTCCTTTGATAAAGTTCATTGTGTTTAATAAAACCAGTATAGGCATGAGGTGGCTTGGTGAAAATTTGGGATAAATTTTTATTAGAAAGAGATTTTTTAGCTGTCATGGTCTTAGAGGATCACGTGAAAACGTTTCCAAATGTCTCCTGAGACTTCAAATGAGAACTAAAATAATCCCTGATTTAATAATTTTAAGATGCTTGGATATTTTATAAACATCTTAAGATTTCTGAGTAGCCAAGTTTGGCAGCATTAGGTAATTGAAAGCTTTGAAGTTGTCAGATACCTTCACTGCCATGTATTTGTATCCAAAACAAGAGTAAGAGGCTGCAACTGATGGCTGGTCTGAGTTAGCATGTGTTCAGAGAAAGCAGGGACTGTAAATGTGGGAACATTCTTCTGACAACTTGGTGTTGTATGGCTGAGCTGCAGCGATGCCAGATTTAGCAGCAGCTTTATTAATCTATGATAAATCTTATACTCCCTTGAGTCTAGACAGGCAGGAGCTGTAAACTGTACAGTGTAGGGTTGGGGCAGCATTATTCTTCTGCTGAAGTTAATCACTCAGTGCTCCAGCTGTTGGCATTGTTCTGCATTTAACCCTCATGAAGACAAAGATGGAAAAGAAAAGAGAGGAGTGTTCTTTGTCACACTTAGATTCATGTTATGATTTTTTCAGACGTTTTGCATATTTTTTCCTCTTGCTGAATTTTTGGACCAACCTAAAGTAAATGTGCTGTATCTCATATTTCAAAGAAGAAGAAGAAAATTTCATTCAACTTCCGTGGGTTGAACCAATCCCTATTGTTTCTTTCTAACCAGATTTCAGAGTTGTCTTTTTTTTTTTCTTTTTTTTTTTTTTTTAATGAGATGAAGATTTTGTCTCCCAAGTATTTTTCTCCAGCCTCTGAAGTATCTGATAGATACTTCTTTCATCTCTAGTTTTCCAACCCTGTTAAAATGTGGATTCTAGGACTGTGGACAGTATTACACTGTCTTGTTAGAAGACTTTCTGTCTCTCCTCCTCTCTCCCTCCCCTGTTCCTGCTGTTCAACATCTCATTGAATTTTGACTGCAGTGAAACTAAAATTTATCTCTGAGTTTGCCTTCAAGCCTATTTAATTAGTTCAGTTTCATTTGTGTTCAGATACTGTCATCTGAAGCTAATATACTTGAATTGCTTATGTGGGAGAAATACTATTCAATGATACATGTTTTCTCTTGGACTTTCTGCCTATCAGGATTTAACATGGTCGTACAAAACAAGACAGACATAGAAAAACCTTGAAGAGATACCAGAAAGTATTGACAATCCCGTATCTGTTTTGTACTGAAATAGTGTCCATGCATTGGGAGCATTTTTTGTTTATTGGTGTGGGATCCTTAACATTTCCACCAAGTCTACTGAGGCAAAAGCAAGTGAAGTAGTGTTGGGACTGGTGTTGCCACTTGGGTTGCAAAAGGTGACTGTTTTTGCAATCCAGCATCTTACGAAGGACAATGCAGTTAAGAAATCAAAACAAAATGAACCAGCAAAGCTTTGTAAAATTAGTGAATAACAGCAGTCTGATGAAGGTATAAATAACTGACACTTCCAACAGATATTACATGCAATTTCACTTTTGAGTCAGAGGAGCAAAGAAGTCCATTTCTGTTGAGGCATAGGGGAGAAGCAGTTGGCTAAGAAAAGAAAATGGAAGGAAAGATGAGCTTTTAAATTAAGGCTCGGTCTTTGAGAAGTCTACAGGAAGACCAGGTGAGCAGTCTGGGAGGCCTGCAGAGTCTGAGATTGTTGACCATGTGCCAGGAAGCATTCAAGCATTTTCAAAGGGGCCAGGAGAATGACAGGAGACTGAAGGAAATATTTGAGTTCTGTGAGTCCAAGGAAACCTTAGAGGTCTCAGATATTTTAAATTTTTTATATATTTTATTATTTCTTTTTAAATCAGCCCAGGATGGAATCCAAGTTTCTTGTTGAATGTCAAGTGTTCAGATAAAGACCTGTGCAGAAACCTGGCTTGTAGCTGCTCTTTCCATTTATGCATATATGGGTGACATGTTTCAGCCATTTCATTAAGCTTTTCTGGTATAGCCCTGAAAAATGAGTACAGCAGATCTTCTAAATGTTACTGGATAGCTTAAAAGAGCAAAAAAGAAAGCTGAATACAGGTGTCCAGCTGGGTGGCAAGCTCTGGACCTCCAGCTCCTTGGCTGCAGCTGCAGGGCCTAGCGAGGATGCCCTTTGTCCCTGGCATTGTCTGTTAGTTTTTGTTTCAGTTAATGTAAGTGAAAAGAAATTCTGGTTGTCAAAGCATCACTGAGTATCAAATCTAAAGCAGTTTTTTGTTCCTGGTGCTCCAGCAACTGAAAACATTAATTCCCTGTGCCTGGTGAGCTTGCAGGGTAGGAGCATTATGTGGCTCACTGGAGTCACCTGGGAGTCATTGACATTGCTGAAATTACAAGATCAATATTGGTCATTGATTTTTCCTGGGCCAAGGGTCCTTTATAGCTGCAGTCTCAAATACAGGAGCTGGAGGCAATTTTTTTCTTGACCACATGGGAGGTGAGATGACTGAGATATTTGTCCGGTGGTGTTAACAAAAGTTTACTTAATGCAAAGTCGAATTCTGATCTAAAGTTGCCTTAATCCGCATTCCTCAGCTCTCACCCAACCGCAACCAATTGCATACCAGTGCTACAATAACACGTGCTGATTGTGGCAACACACCTGTGAGGGATAGTTTTTCTGGCCAACTTTTTGTTCCTGCTTTCCACTGGTTTGGTCTTTATACTGTAGTTATTTTATTCCTTGCAAAGTTTCTCTATGAAGGGAACTAATTTCTTTTGGAAAATAACTTTATCCAGATATGTTAAAAAATAATCCCTGTTTATCTGTTAAAGCCCTTCCTAGGAAGTTTAGTTAGGTAAGGTGTCTAAAAATTATAATCCTTAAAATTTTCATGGTTGCAGTATTGTGTCATTCAGAAAAAAAAAAAAAGGAAAAAAAAAAGGAGACAAAATTACCAAAAAAACCAAACATTAAAAACCTTACCTGAAAGAAGGGAGATTTTATGAAGATATTAGGGAATCTCATTTTGTTGGCATGGTTTTGTTCAGCATATATTATTCAAAGTTCTTGCAGACTACTTGTATTAGGAAAGCATTAACTGAAAGTGTGTTTTATGGTTTATTCTATATAATGTGTTTAATTTCTGGATATTCCAGTTATTACTAGACCTAGTATGCTGCCACCCCTTTTAAAAATTATAAGTAAGCAAACAACCCCTGTGAAAAAAAAAACCAAAAACAAAAAAACACAAAAAAACCAAACACCAAAACCCCCTGAAAACAAAACAAAAACCAACCAATCAAAAAAACCCAACCAAAACCCACAAAATAAGACACACCTACTGTAGTTACTCTGAAATGTATGTTTTATTCCTAACAAAATGCATTCATTTGCATGTGTGTGTATACATATGTAGAGCACACCCTACTTCATTGCATATACCCATGGACAAAAACACATGGATAAATAGATCATGAAACAATTGCACTCAGATTAAACCTGTATGCAGATTATGTTTTGGTAGCAGTCGCTCTGTTTTTTGTCGAATTTGTGGAACTGATGGTTAGGTATCACGGAAGAATATATCACTTGGGACATGATACCGTCATTATTTATAACATAAACATACACTCCTACCTTTGTGGCCTTTTGACATATGTTACTTGAAAGATTGAGCTCCCAGAGAAGAGATTTTTTGGTAAAATTATTTCCTTAAGTGTTAAAAGTCTCTTCCTCTAAATCTCAACCTTACAGAGTTCTCAAACCTTTGTATAATGTTGAATTCATTATCTCTTACTAACGGCTAAGAACTTAAAAATTAATTTACCTATTTTAGAGCAATGTTGTGTATTTTTCAATGTAAAAATCTAATGTTCCTTTGGAAAGTTGGTATTAATAAATCTTCCCAGAGCCGGATTACCATTTTGCTGGAAGTAAAACGTATATGTAAATTATATGGGCTTATAAGCTATGCTTCATTTTTCAGTCTTTCCCCAGCCTATCTCTCTCCTCCAGGCCCCCACATTTCTGTGTCATTAAATTCTTAACTTTAGTTTTCTGAATACAGTACTGTCATGATCCTGGTGAGGATTCAGTGGAAGTATCTAATGAAACTTGCCTGTCACATTTTTATTTAAAGTTATATTTATTTATAGTTATATTTATTTTATTTAAAGTTATAGCTGTAAAATTTGATTTGGCAAACCAAATTTGACTTGTTCCCCTAAAATGTATTAAAATAGGTGATAGCAAAAGACTGAATTTTACTGGAAAACACATTTTATTGATAGCTGTAATTTAGGAATCTCCAAAGTTCAAGGTAATTGAATTGAAGAATTCAGAGGCATTTCACTTAAAAAATTCCTATTTATTTTATAGTATTATGATTAACTTTGCTGGCATATTTGTTCATTTTGGACACTAGGAAAAATTCTAGGGTACTTCAGTGTTTTGAAAGGAGTCACTATAAATTTTGTTTACTAGGACCAAGATCCATAGCTGAAAAGAGAAGCCCTAGCTCTTTTCAGGAGTTTATAAACATGGAAAAGGGTATTTATTTATTTATTTTCTAAGGATTCTTTTGCCAAAGGTCCTAAAGAAAGGCCACAAGTCTCAGAGATTTACTGTTAAGTCATTGCGACAGCAATAAAGGTCTGCTTATGTCATGACTGCCCTTTTATTTGATGTTGAGTGCCTATTGGCATAGACCCTGGATACTGACTGAAACTCCACATGTGAAACCAAATAATAACTCCTGCTAGGGATAATATATCAGCACTAGGACACTGATAGTGATAATTCTCCATGTCATTTAGATAGTAGATGAGAGCAGTACAGCAACTGATAAATGATGAGTTTAAGTCAGTAAATGAGGCACATGTGTGTTTTCCTGGTTAGGTGTGTGAGAATTAGATATATTTTTTTTTAATTTATGAAGGCCTTTAATTTAGACAGTGATTTCAGGTAATTGATTTAGTGAGACACGAAGACAAGAATGATTTTTTTCAGCTCACTGCTGAAGAAACCTTTCATTTTCCTTCAGTATTTCAGAGCATATGGAGAGAAGAGGAAAGCTCTACAGGTCTTAAGAGAAGTCCCTGAGTGAGATAGGAGTATGTATACCCCCCACAGTCTGTGGAGAGTTTCCAGACATCCTCACATTCATAGGATGCTCTCTTAATGCTTCTTCCAAGCCTAAACTGGAGGAGAGGAGAAAGGAAATGTCTGACTTTCCTTCCTGCTTTCACTAAGCTTTTGGACACATGGATATAACCAAGGAACAGGATTAAAGCTCTCCCCTCTCTGTGAATCCTCCTCATTGCCCTGTAAATCTGTGTCTGTTTACTGTTCATGAAGATATAGTAAACCATTATCTGCTTTAATCCAATCTCTTATCTGTTAGAGATCAAGATGCACCTCAGGATGCTGGCTGATTATCCACATCTGTCTGTAATGGAGGTCTTGCAGCCAGCTCATAAGCAGCTGAGCTGTGCAGCTGTCAAGCAATAGTGCCTCCACTCTGATTTAATATGGCAATTTCTGTCTTCCTCAGTTTCAGTTTTGCCTTCTGTTGTGAACTGATTTTCATTTAATTCTAAAATTATGAGCAAAATAATGCATAAAATATTAATCATGCTTTCTTTAATGCAGCCAAATGTACTTCCTTAATGAAAGCAATGAGCCAGAGGTAATGATAATTACCTTCATACCACTTTTCTTACTTTATATTTTCTTCTCCTAATATGTGGCCAGGTCAGGCTTTAGAAACCCAGTCTGATGAAAAGCAGAATATCCTGTAAGAGACAGAAAAAATGCAATGAAAGAAGCAATGTGGATGAAAAATCAGAGTAAATTCTTTCAGCCACCCACAGTGTCATAGCAAAGATTCAGGAGAGAAAGACACATTTTTTGAAATTATTGTGGTTTTATTCAGACCTTGGAAAAAAACATGTAGGTCATGTTATAAGGGCTGTCTAGATGCTCATGATGCCAAAAGTGATGCCCTCAACCATGCTGAGTAGTGCCTTCTTCTATACTGAAGTTACTAGAAATGCCTAAACATTGCATCACTCTTCAATGTGTTTATGAGTATTAAAGTAATATTTTTAGCTGCAGAGGTGTTTTTTGGCAGAAGCACTCGATTTTGAATATTTAGGAGAGAGATGTGTGTAAAAATGGTGTGCTTAGTCCAAGTCACCTAAAAGTTTAATTATAGCTGAAGCAGAGAGGAACAGTCAGACTAGACTGTATAATCACTTCTTACACATCTTTTGGGCTGCTGGAAATGTGATCAGTCCCCAAAAATTTCAGTTTTATATAAAGATAATAAGTAGAACTCATTACAGCTTTTTGGCTGTTTATGTTTCACTGCTGACTATCAATAAGTGACAAGGCAATGTTAATCTTGTCTCTCGGGCAGCCAGTAGAAGAAAACCACACATGGGCATCCAGAGGCTGCAGAGGAAGCACAGAAATACACACACTGGAGAAGGTGCAGAGGTCAAGTTTAGCATTCAAACCCTGCTCATGACTTACTTAAAATATTACCCTTCGGCTGTGAAGGGCTGGATTTCAGCAGCAAATTTGACCAGACAGACCACACAATGAAGTCATCAGCTCTCAGACCCACCAGCTTGAAAAAACAACAACCCCTGGTGTTAAGACAAATGCTTTGAAGAGTGGTTGATATTAATCAGGTGGTGCTACTGGTTTGGAGTTCATTAGTCATTCCATATGAATAAAAATGCTGATAAAGAACATAATAACATTACAGAGCCAGGGCAGTTTTGTAACACAAGAAGCCACAGATCTGAATCCTACTTAGGGGTAATTGGTCAGGGTCCATTTCAAAATTCCTTAAGCCAAATTTGTCTCTGGGCTAACTCCTTTGAAGTTACTGGGGTTACACAAGGAATTAATTTGGCCCTTCAGCTCTGTACGTTAGCAGAGATCTGACTAGTGATCCTGCTCCCCATGTTGGAGGTTTATCCTTTTCAGCGTGGTCTCCTCAGAGGAACTCCCAAGACAAACCATTGCATTCCTTCTGCGGGCAGCCCTTGTCTTCCTCACCCTCTGTTCCCATCTGTTTCTTAATTGCTGTGTTAACAGCTGACCAATTTTGTCAACTATCATATACTATGAAATATGCCTTTTTTTTTCTTTCTTTTTTTTTTTTTTTTTTAATGTTTGCCTACAACTATATTTGGTAATTGAATTTCTAACATGTTGAAGCTGGGTATAGCCTTGGCTCACTGAGAGAAGTTGAAATTCGGTGTGTCTGGCTGTACTTAGACTGCAGGCACAGCTGAATCCTGGTAGTGTGTGGTTGGATGCAAAATTGCTTCAATCTGGTGGAAGTTCAGGGTTAGTTTCTGTCCTCTTCCTCACACCAAGCAGTGTTCATCCAGCCATATGGTGAGCTGGACCAGGGAACCAAAATGATTGAAAACTGACCAGAAAAATCTATATTCAGCTGCATGCATTAGCTGTCCCTCAACAGGAGAGGATGTGGTAGCAGAAATGGAGGACTGTGCTGGCAGTGCTGAGCATGGCCTTCAATACACTGAGTGGCTTTCCTGACAATTGAGAGAAGAGGAAGAATTTCCAGCCACTTGCATTTGTTGCTTTTGGGGGGCTGCTGAGTTTTGTGTGTCCCTCATCTCCATCAATGGCTGTAAGAAGGGCATGGCAGGAGGAGGAGGTGCCTGGTTAGCTGATGGTAGGTCCAGGGAGCTGTTGGTGTAGACAGTGGTCCTGTCAAAGCCAGAGGTGCTCAGGGTGTTTGTTTTGTGAAGCTATGAGGTCTCAAGGGAGAGACCTTCTTCAAGGATTCCTGTTTTGGCTGAGGGTGATAATATCTAAGTCCCACTTCAGAGATCTGTATCGGTTAAGCAGACTTCGATGGATGGATGTTAATGGACTTCTAGAAGGTATGTCAGTGTCCACAGATGTATGCACAGCACGGAGCTCTGGCTAGGCTCTCCAGCTGCATTAATGTACCTGAGTGAACATGCCTCAGAAGCACTAGAAGAGCTTGTGTCTAGCACCCTTCTCCCTGGGAGATGAGTCAGATGTCTGTGTTTAGTGAGCATCATCTGAGGGATTTTTCTGTATGTGAAGAAAAGCAATGTGAACTGGAAAGAAAACAGTACTGGTGTCTAGTATTTCTATTCAGTCCTCCTAGAGATTCAAAACATGCAAAACATTTAACAGTATAATGTTTCACTGATGAATGTTGCATACAACCAGGGGGAAAAGTGATTTATATAGATACATTTTATGAAATAAGGACAAGAATTTATGAATACTGGAGTAAATTATTTTTTTACCTTTTACTCTC
>NW_009952435.1:4345711-4350829 GCF_000747805.2 Chaetura pelagica
GTTGTCATTCAGTGGCTGAGTCAATGACATACATCTGCTGAGGGCTGCTTTTGTAGAACCAGATCCAAAGCCTGGTCTGTAAATTACTCCCATATTTAACCTGGTTTGTAAATTACTCCCACATTTAACATGACAGACTGAGAAGGTGGGGTGTTGTCTTAGAGTAAGATAATATGATACTTTGAGGAGCTGAAATATCCACTGCATTGCAAGTTAAAAGTTGTTGTGTTTTGGGTTTTTGTTGTTGTTGTTTTGGTGGTTGTTTTTTTTTCCCTCACAGAAGACCGTTTAAAAATATAACAGACTGATACCTAAATATTATTTCTCAAAATATATATTGTTGTATTATACTTACTTCCGTCAAAGAATATTTTGGATTACAGTCTTGGTGCTATGTGAGGCTTCCCCTGCAATGTCCATGGGTTTTTCCTTAAAGGAAATATACTCCATCTCTGACTCTTAGCCACAGGTCTTTGAGAATGGCAAGGAGTAGAATAGATTTCCATAACTTCTCTAACAAACAAGCAAACAACAGTAACATGGGGAATTATGAGTTGAAAGTCTGCCCTATAATTAATAGTAAAATCTTACCTACTTTATTTAAATTATAATTTCGATTTTAATCTGGTTTTTACCAGGCTGTGGCAACTGCATAAAGGCTTTGAAATTTTGTTTTTAATGTAATTTTTTTAATGTGGTATTACAATGTATCATTCAAATAAAATAGATAACATGAGAAAAATAATATGAAGCTGAAAAAGTGAAGTTTGGAAAGCCTTTCTGAAACAAAATGAGGCTGAGGTTTGTTTTGCTCACCTGGGCCTTGCTGGTGGTAGCAGCAGTGTTACAATGCTTCACAGCTTCCAACATGACAGAACACATTTGTCTGAATTTTGTGAAACCTCAAGAGTTTTGTTCTGCTTTTTATTTTCCTGTGATTTGATCCTGTGGGGGTCCACATTCAGTGTTGTGAACATTTACTAAACTCTTCTTGGGTGAATTTCAAGAGACACATTGGAACTTTAAAAGGATGATGGTAAGAAATCCAGTCAAATTTTAATTTAGAATATTCAGGTGCAATTTTTCCCTAATCTCACTGCTGCTGTTTAGCTTAGTATATTCTTGCTTCCAACAAAATGATAGATGGTTTGGATGACCTTAAACAAAATGCAGAAATATCAGGAGAAATGGTGGTTATGAAAGCATATATGCAAAATCCTCTCTCAGATACAAAATACACAAAATAAGCTGGATCAAGCAGGGAAAAGTTGTGGGAAAATAGCTTTTAGTTATAGCATAATCTTGTGAGGGCAAAGAAACATTTTAGTAAGAAACAAGAGTATGTTTATGGTGATACCGTTTTTACCCAATGGCCCTTGTCAAATACACATGGTGAAAGAGAGGACTGGCCTTACAAGGCCTAACGTGATTAATTTCCACTGGTCTTTAAAGACTTAAATGATCTTGGGTTTTCAGAAGTAAAATGTCAGTGAGTAACATATGAACAAAGTTGGGGAACTGAAATTTGATGGACTTTTACAGACCTGGCAAGAAATCCTCTCACATGGTTATTTGCTGTATTTCTGGGGAATTTATAGACAGTAATTGAGTACGGCAGTGCACTTTTTCTAATTGAATGCTCTGTCTGGGTAGGTATGGAGAGTATTTTGAAAGCAGAGGACAAGCACTAAAATATGTGATAAAATGCCTGCTGATAAGAGTTTTTTGAGGATGTCAGTTTAGTTGTTGTGGTTGACAAGTGGCTCCTCGCAGTGCTGAGTCTCAGCGCTCATTCTTCCAGTGCTGCCGAAAGCCCAGACTCAATGGACCCCTTCTCAAAGAAGCTGAGCTGGCTGTGAGTCAGCAACTGCTGCCCACTGGATGCTGAACACTTGAAAACGCAGCCATCATTCATCACACCAGAACTTGCTGAGGTTTCAGTGTGACTCGGGGTCAAACATTTCTGTAAGTGCCAAGCTGTGGACTCTGCAGTCTTTGCTTTCCAGGTAGCTGGTGTCTCCCCATTCATACATAAACTATGCAAACAGCAACATTCCTTACATTGTATGAGGCATTAGTGCTCTCTTACTGCTTCAGGATAAATGCCTACCCCAGATTCAAGTAGCAGCAGGTGTTAAAAAAAATGAAATAAAGTCCCTGAAATAGTATTAATTAAGTGCATTTGCACATCGTCTTTTCAAGAGTGTATAGAAGTTGAGTTAAAGGCTCGCGTCCTCTGCTATTTGCTCGTAAGAAAAACCAGTTTGGTTCTCCTTTAGAGGGGAGTGAAAAATAAAGTCTCCTACTGCTCTGCCTGATTTTAGTGTTCCTAGCATGGCTTGTCAAGCTTTGTTGTGGAGATTACACTAAGTAGTTCTTATATTATTTTGTATGCATGCTTTGGAAAATATTTTTTATTTAGATTTTATTAAACAAACGACAGAGGGATTTAAATATAAAATCAATCTGCATAAATTATATCAGTTTCACTAGAGTACTTAATGGGGAAGAGAAAATAATTTTATTACCTAAGACAGTTGGACATGGATGTGTAATTTAGTGGAACTGATGTATGCAAACCTATGGTTATTGGACTGAGACTCAGTGGACCTGGATTAACATTCATTAAATGCTTCCCTCACTGGGTGTCCTTTCAGATTGTACAAGGGACAGTGTCTTTCCCTGAAAAGTGTTTTAAACTATGCTGCTTTCCTTCCTGAGTAAGAATTAATATTATTTTTAGGAAGTCAGAATTTGTATTTCTTGGGGTGGGGAGGAAGGCAACTAAAACAATAATAGCTGAATTAACAAATGAGTACTTAATTATCCATAGAAGCCAAAGCTTGAGAAGCCCAGGAGGATGCAGCCGACGTGCATTCCCTGCCAGGGCACCATGTCAGTGTGTGAAACTCCATTATCAGAACTTTAACACAAGGTTAAATCCAGTTTTCAAAATCCAGTCTTAGATGGCGTTTTAACGCAAAAGCCTCTGGAAATGCAGAATGCTCAGTTCTTCTTAAATTGCCCTTCATTCGCGAAGTGTTTAGAAACTTAGCAGAGCATTTTGTTCAAATTCTGCTCCCTTTCCTTATTTGGCTCCTTTGCAATTATATGCTAGATTGAAATCTTAGACTGTGCTTCAGTTGTAACCAGAAAGGAATGGCTTCTTATCTTTTCTGGAACTGACACTCTGTTCCGTAGCTTACTATGGATTTTTTTTGAGAAGCTATTAATCTTCTTTCTCTGCTCTTTTTATTTTTCCTCCATGCTTGCACAGTGGCTGTTACTGAACCGGGCTTACATTCAGCTGCTGATGCACAATCCATGCCCTTCAGTGAGAGTTGTGTGAGGCCAAACAGGGTGCTGAACCATACCTACTTCTTAATTTTTTTTCTTTTTGTGGGATTTTACAGTAATTCTCTTACTGTTGAACTGTAAGCATTTTTCTCAGAAATTATTTTAATGTATTTTAATAAATGTTTTGACTGTTCTGACTTAAACCAAAACTTTGGGGATGAAGATAAGAGATGTCTTTTAAGAGGACAGGAGTTAAAAAACTACACTGGAGTGTAGTATAATGTATATCAATATATTATTGTATGCTATAGCATAGTATATAACTCCTCCAGTTGCCAAAGCCTAATGCTAAAATATAGTTCATGGCATTGTAGCCCTTCTAATAATTAAAAAACAGGAGAGAACATGCTGAAGGAATCAGCCAATTTTGCAACACTGAACACTGGAATTACCAGTTTTTGTGTTTGGATATGACATTTGATTAGATTATTGTTTCTGAATAATCCTAACTGGGCAGTTTAGGTCTTACTTTAGAAATTTAGATACACAGTCTTATCAGAGATCACATTTAGCATGCAACTGAAGCTACTAAATCTCATGATGTATTTTTATAAAGTGTTTTTTTTTCAAATGGCTGTTATTGTTGTATTTATCTACTGAAAGGAAAAATTATATTTTTGTCATGATGAGATAAAATCCTGCACAACTTTAGCTTACTTGAATAGGAAAGACACTTCCACCTTACCCAAGGTCCAAATTTAAAAGAAAGGGTTTTTTTGCAAATTCTAAGTACAGCTCTGCTCTTCTCTCTCTGTTTATATATTTATTTGTTTCTATAATATTTTACATTACGTTTTAATTTTATTTCCCTCCCTTCTAGAAATAGTAATTCTTCCTGAGGGTTGTTGTAGTAGTAATTTTGAAGTTGCTTTATTCCAGGTGGCTTTTGCCCCTGCCAAAAATATGTGACAAAAATCAGTCTCCTAAGTTGTACACGTTTAAAAGCCCTTATACAGGTTGTGAATAGGTATCCTTTGTCTTCCAAGCTGTTTTTGGAGTATGCAAAACAAAACAAAAATCCAACACCCACTGTTTGATCTAAAAATAAAGATTAGGAGGACAGAAATAGTCTTGATGGGCTGTGAGGTGTTCCCATCTGTTGCTTCCACCCCTTCCTGTGCAAGGACCTTCCTGCCTGCAGGTGCCTCTAAGCCAGAGTGTGTAATACACTCCAGGGGGCACCAGCACCCATGCCACGAGGAGAACCCTGGCCGGGGCAGCTGATCCAGTGCTGCCAACTGCACGTTACCTTCTTGCTGAACCTTAGAAATGGGCACTGGTGCTTTTGCTAACACTTCAGCTTAAGTCAACTAGACACATTTATGTTGTAAGCTAGTTGTGGATCCGTGCTCAATTCTATGCAGGGCCCATCACTGGGAAGGAAGCTGTGTGTAGGAGCGCAAGCTTGGTGGCTGAGGCTCATCTCCAGTCTGCCCCACAGTGAGACAGTCCATCAGATGGATGCCAGTGTGGGGTCGGAAATGGAGTCACTGGACATGCCAGCTTCCCTGACCCTGCCTCCCCATAGCACATGTTGCTGCATCCATCTGCGACTGCTTTCATTTGGATTTTGTTTTGTCTCAAGAGGGAAGATGATGCTTTCAGTAAAGGCTATCTAAGAACTAGGATGGATAAAAGCCACTTGGCTCCCTTCACTGATGTGGCTGCAGAAAAGATTTTGGCCATTGAAATTCTACATATCCCTGATCCTTCTGAAAATGAATGTTTCTTGGGCACTACAGACTCCTTTTCTCCAGCTAA
>NW_009952435.1:4350863-4395797 GCF_000747805.2 Chaetura pelagica
GCTCTAATTAACTGGATCCAGACCGTGGTCTTAACGTCACTTGGCCTTATTAAACATTTATGTGCATCTGTGAAAATTCCCCATACTAATTCCTCATTCTAACCAGCATCAAAATTCAGACAGAACAAGTAATAAATGAGGCTGAGGAAGCAGTATAGACTAACAAGATAAGGGTTAGATTGCCTGTGCTTGGTGATGAGTGAATTATGATTCACAGAGTGGTGTAACTGGCTGGCTGGTGCAACACGAATTTGCAGTGTCCAAAAAGCTTTAATGTGTAGAGGCTTTCTCTTATTACGCTGCAAAAGAAGACCTGTGTAAACTTCTGTAATCGACCAGTAGCAATTTAGAGAAGAACAACTCAACAGAACAGAGAATGAGTAAAAAATGATGTGGGTTCATTTGAAGCAGTTGCCTGATTTGGTCTGGCTGAGATGGTAGGCTGGGACTATGCTATAAGAATATTCTGGAAAAGAGAAATAATTTTTAGGTATGTCCACTTCCTTATTTTTTCCCCTCTCTTGTAACAGAATAAGCACTACTTATAGAAACATTGCAGAGTAATATATACCCATCTAGTACACATTTCACTGTAACAAATGACATGTTGCTGGCAGCATGTGTGGGTATAGAAACAAATTATAATTATTTTCAATTTTAAATTCTATTTTCAAAGTTGAATTGAATTAAGAGGCACATTTGGTAAAGATTGAACAAAAATAATTCATAATACATATGGCTATAGAGTAAGCAAATTACTAAAAAAACACACATTACTAAAAAACAAAGAAACAAAGAGTAGTGTTCAGCGTCACATAACTCTCACTGAAGTGGCCAGGTTGCAGTGCTCTGCCAAGTAGTCACTCAAGACTAGCTAGCATCAACCACCATTACTTTTTGTTTCTTGCCACACTTCTATTTTTTATTTTTTTTTCTTTTTAATTTTTCTTACTCTTCTCTGTAGCAAGCACTTAGAAACTTCTTGCAAGATAAATGAGCTGTGATGGCAAAGGGAAGCCAAATGCTTTCCAGGATTGAAGGAAGAGGTGTAGTATTTCAGATCTAAAGAACACTTTCTGAGAGAGAAGAAAGTGTGTGTTGTGAAAGGTTGTTGACTACAATACTTCAGATGTGTTGCTGCTGTATTGCTTAAAATCCAGGTGGAAAGCTTTTGTTTAATTTGCAGGAGAAATCAGCAGGGTTTTAATGCACACCTAGGGGTACAAAGTTTGCAATATATAGCCTAGAGGGCTAGATCAACAGAAGTTATTTGACAGATGGAAACAACCAGACAGATCCTTTAAAAATGTTTGTTTACTAGCTTTGTAATAGTGAGTTGACGGGATGGAAAAATCCCATTTAGAAAGCAGCAGCAAGATCTGGCCACTCTCTGGTGATGGTGGTGGTAAAATGGGTGCCTTTGGAAGCACAGCCCTCACTGTCGTTGGATTTTCTGTGTGATTTGTAACTGCTGAACTCCTGACTATGGTGCATGTCCTTCTCATGCTTTGCCAGCTTGCAAAATTGTTTGCTACTCACGATTTACAAAGGAACCTGAGATCTGGAATTGTGCTGATGCTGTGATTTTCTCAAAATTACTGCAAGTGCACAGCAGCCAAACAGGACAGCATCCAGGTTACCTTGTGCTGCTTCCAAAAGCAATGCTGTTAGAAAAGCTGAGGGAAGCACTCTCTGTGAGATGGAAAGGATATTGAGAATGGATAAAATAGGATTAAACGCCAAAGTAAGAACATCTTGCAAAAAGAATTGTTTTTAAAAATGCTTGTAATTTATGCTCAAATAAGTAGTAGAATAGACAGCTGCTGTTAGTCTGAATGACTTCTTTCTGGCTTCCTTTGCTGCTCTCTAGGTCAAAGCATCTGGGGAGAACATTGGCACCAGAATCAAGGGCAGATGCCTATTTCACCTACACTCTCATTTCCCTGTTTCAAGATATCCTCCTTATCACTCCCTATCCTCTCCCACCCCCCTGACATGAACTTGCTTGTATTGAAGTAGATTACACTTGTTGTAACTTTGGGTGAAACACTGATGGGTTCCATGGCTAGTGTGTGGGTACTAATGTAGGGTGATTAAGCATTTCTTATTGTTTTAAATGGAGCAGCTTTAATCATCTGACCAGCTTTCGTTCAGAAATCCTTACTTCAGAAAAATCAAGTCTGGCTGACCGTGGCAAAGTGACAGTCTAATTCTGCCAGACCTCATTGGGAAAGCAGAAAAGAGGACAGTGGGCACTGTTTGCCTCACTGAATTGCCAATTCATTAAAGGATGAAAAGGGATGGATTGGATTCATGGCTTGTTTTAAACTGAGGCAGACTTAGTCCTCTGTACCTTCTTTCTTTTTCTTTTTTTTTTTTTTTAAATAGTAATTAAAATTATCATGGTCATTACAAAAGTGGTACTAGTCTTGTGTGGAGGTAAAAATGTGAGAGCTGTTCCAAACTATTTTCTGGAATATCCAGAAAGCTGAGAGCATGAAAGTGAGACTAGTGTTAAATGATTATTTGAAATTTTACAATAGCATAGTTTTGTTTCTACATATTGATTTAATTATTTTATAATTTAAGAGGTTGTAATTTTCAATTGCAAACTGTAGAAAATTGGAGCAAACAAGTTAACAAAAACAAGACTAAAAAAATAAATACACATTGTGTGACAGTGGTCCACTGATAAACCAGAATAAGAGACTATGAATGCAAACAGATTGTTGCCACATATTATAATATGCAACATGTGTCTGTGGTTAAAAGCATGGCTTAGATGCCACGGGAGGTTGTGGTACATGTTTACTGTAAAGAATTCAGTCATTGCTAGTATGAACATAAAATTTCCGACCATACCAGAAACCTTCTAAATGCTGAACTTTCAATCCCAAGCAAACTTGGATGGATCTGCTTTTAAATCAGGTCTAAAATGGCTAAGGACCGTCTTCCATTTTTTATGTAACTGGAATTCTTCTAACATGAAGAACCACCTCATTAAATTCTTTAATCATTACATGATTTGACTTCCAAAATGTGGCCATCCTTTGTTAGCTTTTACTGCATAGTACATATTTTTCAAGCAAAAGATGAAGGCGTATTCTGGAAACGTGTTGAATTCCCTATGTGTCTGCATGGCCATTAAAAACCATCTGTAACTTCATTCTTGATATTTCCTACTCCTGCTGTAGAGATAATGGAAGCTAAATCTGTTTATTTTAGAGTAGATTCTCGAGTTATTCTATGGAAATATTAAATTATTTTAATAATCAGAAGGTTTTGAGACTTTTTTCATAAGCAGCTGCTCAACAGATGGTAGAGCATTAAACAATAAATTTCAACATACAGATATATTCTGTGGGTTTTGTTGTTCAGCAGTTTTGAAGTAGTTGTGTTTGAAGGATTTTTAGTGACTTCCAGTCTGACCACTTCCTTCATGCTGGTGATGTAGTAAGCAGGAAGCCTCAGAAAAGTACTACCTGCTCAAGAGTTTGTGTTTTAGTGTCCAAGAGAAAACGAATTAGCTCTTATTGACGTCCTGGGAGATATAATCCTGTATTTGGGAAAATGAATGCCTTCCTTATGTCCTGCTGCTTTAGTGCAGGCATAGAGGCGTGAAGAGGGGGTTATGGATATTTTGTGAGCAACAGTATCATGATTGCATATGACAGCATTTGCAATGTGTGGCAATTTTCATAAGGTGAGTTAGAAAATTTCAAAGTCATTTCATCTTCCAGTAGAATAACATCTGTATTTAACCATGCCTCTCTGCGTAAGCCCAGTCTTCGATGATGATGTCTGCCCGTAGCTCAGAAAATCTGTGTTTTAGGATCTCCATTAGTGTCTGAACTGCATCTGGTTCCAAATAGTTGGATGTTTTTGCTGGAGAATGGAGAAATTGTGGTGGAAACCACAGAGCCAGTTGGGATACAAGCAGTGGGATTTGTCAAGTTTTGGAATTTAGTTTCCTCTGAGTCAGTCTTTTGAGGTTAATAAGCACTCATGCTGCTTTCTGTGGGATAGCTTTCTAATCCTTCCTTCTGTACTCTTCGTTGACCACAGGAAAATATTGCCTGGAAATAAGGGAAAACAGAATTTTATTACTGACTAATTGTAGAATTATGATACAGCTAAGGATGCAGTAAGTGGTCATGTTGATGCTATTTGCACAATTTATAGCCTATTTCATTATTAATTTATTTATCTAAGAATGATGCTAAGTAGTCTGGGGTTTTTTATTGCTAGACTGTGGTGTTATTTTCACAAATGTTTCAAATTTAGACATTAGCACTTATATGGGCATAAGATTTATAAATTCATGAAGACAAGTACCGAACATTGATATACTAGATGGGTAGCTTAACCATTTAAAAAAAAACAACAAAGGCTTTAAGAGTTAGCAGAGACCAAATTAGAATCAAGGACAATTTAAACATCAGACCAATTTTCATCTCTTGGTAATTTGACATTGGCAGAATTTAAGAGCTTTCAGAAAAGGTGGCAGCTCTTTTTGCCTCTGACATTACTTTTACTGTGAACTTCTCTGGTTTGGGCTTTATGGTGAATTTGCTGATCATCAGAGTCAGTCACAGGACAACTGCCACACTGCTCCTCTGATTTGATTTATGTTAATATGTTGTATTAGGACAAGGAGAAAGTCAAAGGGATTGCAAGGTCTTTCAAATACATAATGTCAGGAAGGAAAGATCAGTTTGAAGCAGAAAACCTAATGCAGACTAGGACTTCATAGAAGAGAGGATGCTGCAAAAGCTGCAGAAGGTATGGCTAAATTTGATGTATGGGCAGTAAGGTTAGATTTATAGACCACAAGGAAACAGTAATAGATGTTCATGTTTAAATTGCAACTTGAGATTTTTCTGCCTATTTTCTTTAGTGTGCGGGCAAAATGAGTATTTTACACAAATACTTGTCTTAAATTGTTTTACTTTATTCTCCTGTGGGTCTCAGAGTAGATACTTGAATTAAACCAACTATTTGTCCCCTGAAGATATTATACAATATACTGCTAACATATCTGCTAATCTGAAATACAGTAAGCATATAACTGAAGTGTTTATTGCCATTACAAATATGTGCTTGAATGTTTTTTTGGAAAGAGTAATCCTTGGGTAATTGCAGTCTTTCTTTCTGTAAGGTTTTTGCTTTCCTATTCTCTCTCTTTCCCCATCCCCTCAAGATGCCTCACAGTAAAGCTATACATGAATTCTTGCTTTGGCAGCAACTTGCCAGTTGTTCATCTTCACAAAATTGTATAGACACAGCAACAAATTATTCAACTCCTTCCAAGAGGGTTTGCAGGGAAATTTTAGGCCCTGGATTGCTCTCAAACCTCCCTGAGCATTAGAAGAGAGGGCAAAACATTCCCTTGCTCCAGTTCCTGTTGTGATCCTGGGTGGGAGCCTTGCTTGTTTGTAGCCACAGCCACATCGCTGCATACAGCCTTTTGGGAAAGCTTATCCCATACAGTGTGCATAAGAGAGTTTGTAATTGAGAGAGCATTATTCTTAAAGTTCTGAAGATAACTGCTGTCATGGCTTATTGGGACATTGTTTTTATGCCGGGCTTTTAGTCACCTTAGGGGATGAATCCTTCAACTCTCTGTTAATGGACCATGGCTGTCTGGCTGCAGAGCCCTGCAGGTCTGTGTAATTGCTTTAACAAGCCGGGCTTTGGCTCAGTATTTCCTGTTCTCTGTTTCTTGGTGGTTGAAGTAGAATTGCCCAACAAGCAGCTGACTTCTACGACACAAGAGGATAGGTCTGCACAAAGTTTTGCAGTAAGTGGGCATTTTTACAAATGTTGTAGGATCTTTTAGTAAGCTTTGGAAACTCAAACTTTTGGAGGTTCTCATTATCTTTTTCTGTCAGCCTCACATCAGCCACTTGTTAGCTGAAATTCCCCAAGTCTAGATCACAATGGTAATTTTTATAAACTTTCAAGTCTTTTTTTTGGTTCACAAAGTCTCCCTTATATTCTCTTTCACATGAGAACAACAGTGGTCTATTACACTAATTTTAACCTTGTAAGGGAATCATATTAACTCTTGCTCCTTGGGCTGGGCTCTGATCCAAGCTTGAGAAATAAAGCCTCATACCCAAATATCAGTGCTTGCTTCTGGTTTTTTTCCATGTATTTGCAGCCTGTGTCTTTAATCAGATGATACTGAGTAACTGCATTTCTGCTGCTTCATCTTCACTATCATTGTCTTAATTTTTGAGGGAACCTAATAATCAATGTATGTAGAAGGATATATGTAGCATTTACACAGGGAAATGCAAGTCACATAATGGTTGAGATTGGAAGGGATTTCTGGAGGTCATCTTGTTCCACTCCTCTGCTCAAGCAAGGCCACCTGATTTCCCAGGTCTGTGTCCACATGGCTTTTGAGGATCTCCAAGAATGGAGGCTCCACAACCTCCCTGGGCAATCTATGCCAATGCTTGGTGACCCTCACAGATTCCTGAGGTTCAGGTGGAGCTTCCTGTGTTTCCATTTGTGCCCATTGTCTCTTACCCTTTCACTGACACCACTGAGAAGAGCCTCGCTGGTGAAGGCTGATTAGTCTTCATGTATTCCATGATTCTCTTGAATCAGTTTCTGTCAGTGCTCCAGACACTACGCACATTATCAGCCTCTTCCTGTTAAAGCTCAAAATGTTGATTCTGATCTTTACAGTTCTGGCCCACATGATGTTTCTTTTCTTTTCCTGTGTAGTATCAGTGCTGAAGGCACCCTTAATTATGACAAGTGTCCACCTGATTTTCAGGATAGAGGTGTATCTGAAAAATGCTGATGTCAGTAGGGCTGTCCTCTGACTTAATCTGAGCAACCGATCCACAGGTATATCATACAAAGCATGGCATGCGAGGAGCTTCATGCCCTACATCTCCCTCCTTTTGGTGACTGAAATGGATTCCAGCAGATAGATGGTACAATAGGCAAGCTTAGCCTAGGAAGTTCTCAAGTGCCTGCCAAATTACCATCATGAGCCTCTACTGCTTTAAGTCAGCTTAGCCTTGAATAAAAGTTCACATAGCTTTCATCCTAGGCATTTAATCAGCTGTTAAAATAGAAAAGAAACATGGGTGTTAAGTTTTGTCCCTCTGATATCGTTCATGTGTGATTTGTTGTAGAGCAATACTGCACAAAAGAGAAAAAAAATATTTTGCCATGTTTTTTCCATCACTAAAAAGAAATACTATTAAATTATAATAATTTTGCTACTCTGAAGCATAAATGAGGAAAGAAGGTAAGGAAATAAAATCTCTGATCTTATTTATTAGAAGATTTTATTGGATTTTTTTTTTTTTTAAAGAAATTAAAAATACAAAGATGGACAACATTCCAAAATAAGACTACCTATCTGGGCTTAATTTTTTTTTGGAAGTGAGAATTTCCTATTCTGTAACATAAACAGTTGAGATGAGTTTGCAGAGTTGGGATCAACAGACATGGCCCTTTCTGTTCCCTTTTTCAAATCAGTGTGTGTTCCAGCAGTACGAAGAAAAATCTGATTTGTAAACTGATCAACATTCCTTGAATAAGCTCAGTTTTTCACACTTTTCTGTAACCATTGTTTTTCTTCAAATATTCAAGTGCCTGAAAATTAGTTTAACAATAGTTAAAATGCAATTAGAAAATTCAGATGTGTTCTTCATCTCTTTTCTTCCTTTTATGGTCTTTTTGCAGAACATCTGTGCTCAACTCCTTTGACATGGAAGTAAATGTTATTTATTTATTTATTATTTAGTATTAGCTGCAGGTCAGCAGGCCGAGACTTTCTAAGGAGTATTGAAAATCAGTATTGCATGAGAGCCAAAGGCAGAAAATACAGATATGTCCCATACTTTTGGTTTGTTGTAGCCGTTGACATTTGGCAGAAATGCTGGTTTTCATCCATTTGAGCTTCTTTTCTGATTTTTAAAATACTCAGGTTCTTGTTTTTATTTGTATCATGGTCCTGTCTGATTTCTCAGAGTGACAGCTATGTTTTGGTGTTAGTTTATTAGAAAATAATTTGCTAGCAGGAATTAAGCACGTGTAATCTACTCAAGTTGCTGTTTGCTGTGGGAATGGAGCAGCCCATTTCTTTCCATCCAGCCAAGCCTGACAAGTCCTGCGCCTCAGCTGAGGGACTGCCACTCAGGCAAAGGGATGGGTGGGTCTGTGTAAAGTGGTGGTAGAAAAGATTATTTGAGCTGCAACAGCCATTTTTTATGATCCTTATTAATTTCTTGATCTTGAGAGGATGTCTTTTCTTGAATTTTGAAGTGCATGAGTTCTAGGCACATTCCTTTCTTTGATGTTTGCTTAAAAATTATCTTGACTTAGTAGGCTAGAGACAAAAATTAAAAAGATGATACTTGTAGATCTTATTATTCGATAATATTTGTATTCCTACTCTGTAATCTTTGAGGCCACTTGTTCACATAGTTTTAGTGAGACTAGATCATAAGTGCAAAACAGAAATGTGAAACTATTTATGATTACTTTCATTAAAATTATTAACAATCCTCCCAGTTCAAATATTGTCCATTAAATGTTGGGAGGCTTTTTTTGTGTCATTTCCTCTTTTTGTATAGTGGTGATCTGTATGAACTGAATTTATTTTCTCTGCAACACCTTCTTCTTTTCCACCACTAATTGCAAAGTGATTGTCTGTCTCCACCCTCCACCTGTAGTCTCTGCGTTGACCTGTGTAGCTTCTGTAGAGGGCTGTGGGAACCGTGTCTTCTTCCTTACTAATCTGGGATAGAGAACGTGTTTTACTGTTTTATCTCCATCTGTGCTGTTTAATCTCCTGTTCTATGGAACACAATTATGTTTCAGAAACTCTTTGAAAAACTTACTGTTTGTTTCAACTGTCTAGTGTCATTGAAGAAGCACTTTCTAAATTAGGAATGCATATGAGCTTGGGTTTGGGAAGTGTATGCTCATATTAATGGGCTTAAAATAGTGTCACTGGGGCACATCACGATTGTATTGGAGGTCCCACATCCAACCGGAGGGAGCATGGAAGCTGTTCCCGGAGGCTGGGTCCAGACTCACCAGTGCCTACTTCAAGCAAAAAGTTGTCAAATGCCTTTCTCTCCCCTCCAACATGTCAGTCAAAGCATCAGTGAATTTGTGACAGTATTCATGCCTGAAAGCAGTTGCACAAACAGAGGAGTCTCCTTTTCTCATTGCAGACATGCCCAAAGTTGGGATGGACAATCTGTACACGGGCAATGGAGCATGGGTAGATGTTGCATGGCTCAGCAGATCCAGTGCTGCCCTGGAAGCTGAGGTGTGTAGCATGTGGAGAGAGGTGTCAGCCCCAGGAACTGACTCAGCTTCTGCTGAGTTCCTATCTGCATGCTCTGTCACTAGCTAGGTAAAGAAAAATTGTGTCTTTGATTCTGCTGTTAAAACATTTACGATCCATACCCTAGATCACTTTTTCCAAATCTAACTCTGGCTTTTAAGTCACTTTGCTGCTTTTCAAAGTTGTCCTAAAGCCTACAGCCAGATTTTATTATACCACTGGGCTTTGGTAAATCCTGGAAATTGCAAGTCAAGTGTCAGTTTTGCTTTTAAGAGGTAATAGAAACAAGTAGGAGTTTGACAAGTACATGGTTAAAATGTGCATACCTGGTTGAGATTTTTATTCATTTGTTGGCAGAGGTGCATAGGAAAAAGTACTTTGTAAGTGAAGATCTGTTTGAAAATGTAAGTAGCTTGTAATATTCCTGGGTTTGCCAACTCTGAAGAATCATGTGTTTGTCCCTAGAACATTGAATGCCTCGTAGGTCAGAGGGAAGCAGGATTTTCCAGGTCATCCTGGCAATGTGATTCAGTGGCAAGCTTTCAGCTCAGGAGATGACTGCTGCACCTTGGGGTAGGCACCTCATGTTCCATGGATACTTCTTCCTTGGCTTGTATGCTGAGAGCATTTAACCAAGCAGTTACTTCCTGTAACTTGTGGTAGTAATTTTGTTGGTAGGTGGTTGGCCTGTGAAATAGCCCATTCCTCTCAGTCCCTCCCAGTCTGTGCTGGAGTTGGCATGGCTAGCTGCTTTACCCCGGGGCCTCCTGAAAACACAGCTCCTTGTTCTTTTCTAGTAAGTTTGATACAATATATTGTTAATCTCGGAGCTGGAAAAGACGTGGGAAAGTGGAGTCGCAAATATTTGTATTTTTTTAGAATCCTCCCACCCTCAGTCTCTCCTCAGCTGTCTTCTTATTTCACGTTTTCATAGAGCTGGAGAAAGCATTGCTAGTTCCAAGTGTTTTCCCAGACTGTGCACAATCTCTTTTCATAATTTGTAGTCCTGAGGTAAAACTTCTGGTGTCTTCTCACATTTTACTAATTAAAAGATATGTCTCTTTTTTTCTTTCAATAGCCAGAGAACTAGGAATATGGTAAACATACTTCTTAGGGTACTTTGCCACTTCATTGGTAGATGTATTTCAGTGGATTTTTCAGGTGGATGCTTTTTGGCCTTGTAAAGATGTTATGTTTTAATGATGGCTACAAGACAGGTTAATCTGAAAAGAAAGCCAATTATCACAGCAGCTTTCCCCAGGCCCTCTTCTGGGGCAAGCTGCTGAACTGTGCGCTGCCTTTGTTCTGCTGCGGGCGGTGGAGAAGACAAAAGGTTGTGTGTAACCGAGGGCTGAAAGAAATGGGTCAGGAATAAGGAGAAGATTGATTACCTTCCAGTAACATTTCGTGCCTGGGTAGTTTCCCAGTATTTTCCTGTCAGTCTCCCTCATCTGAGGGGGGTTTCAGGCTGCATTGGAGACCTAAGGCAAATCACAGATAGTGATTTCAGAGAAGACCATAACTAAAAATTGGACCTAGAGCTACAAATAACCCTTGCAACCTAAAAAGCGGTGAGAACAAACTATATGCTTAGTCCTGCTGTGGAATTTGAAATGTTTGGTGCAATTTTATCTTGAGTCTTCAGGCTGCAATTCTAGATCAGATTCTTTTTCTTTTCTTTTCTTTTTTTTTTTTTTTTTTAAAGTTATTAAATGACAAGAGCCTGTTTTGTGATCAGAAGCAACTTTTTGTGAGACATAGAAAGCACTGCCAACTGCCAAGCTATTTGTGGTTCTGTGTTATGGCTAGCAGAGGAGAGCAGGGTTGTGGGAAGGCTCTCAACAGTCCTAAAACTACGTCATTAGGGATGTGCACTGAATACTGATCTGCATTAGCAGAACATGGGGCGTGGAAACTGTGTGCAGCATTGCTCACATACATGCATAGTTACTTGGGTATCAGTAGAAATGCAAGGGCAGATGCAGTGAGTCGCTCACAGTCATAGTCAAAAGCTGAATTGCTTGAAATTTCTGGGTGACGTTCATAGCTCACTAACAGGGCAAAGTTCAGCTCCCTTGCAGGAAGCAAGTTTTGTGGCAGGGTCTCTCGTTTCTGAGGGAAGTTTTGTGGCAGAGATGAAGTTAGAACATTTGTGAAAACTTTTGGTTTGAGGGAGCTTCACCTTTTAGCTTGCATTATTGCTCTAAATGCCAAGGTATTTGGTATTTTCCAAAATAGCTTCTGAACTCTGTGTTAACTGTGTGTTAATGTGTCATTGCTGTAGAATTATGAAAGAACTCACAAGAAGGAAGAAACAAAAAGCAAAAAAAAGAAAGGTTGAAATAGTTCCAATGTAGAGGATAAAGTGTTCAACTACAGGAAAATCCATAGTCATCTGTAGCTATATGATTTTCTGCAAGTAGAGTATTTCCTGCAGGATTAGAAATTGAAGTAACAGCTTCAACTAATAAGTGTACACAAACTATTTCAGAGTTGGAAATGTTGTAATCCCTACTCATGCTGCCTTTATGACAACAATATGGCAATAATGATAACTTTAAGAGCTGGTATCAAATTGTTGTCACAGTAAGTCATTGCAGGTTAATCTTCATTACCCACTTGCTGGAATATTTAGAGATATATGTGTCCAAGTAAAAGAAATGTCCTTTGAAGGATTTCAGATTCTTACAAAGCATTAGAATTTTATAAACAAATTTTCATCAGTGAAGTTTGAGTAGTGCTTTGATCTGAAATTGGTAAATAGCAGGTATATATCAGATTGCCTTTGTAAAGAGCTTGGTTATGCATAAGTTTTGATGTAAGCTGTTTGTTTTATGATATGAAGCTTTAACTGCTTACATTGAAAAGATGTCATAAATGTAACAGGTCATGGTATTTAAAAGGTTCTCAACTCAAATGTTTTACTTCAGCATGACTATTTTTTACTGTTAACATGGATCCAGATATGTCTACCCAGATAAACCAGAAATTTTCTTAACAGGTTATTCTCAATTAAATATCATCCCTATTGAAAAGGGATGGTATTGACTGTATGATAGGACTGACGATTATGTATAAATATTTGAGTGCAATGTCATGTATTTCTTCTTTTGTCTGTCTAAACAGCAACCTCATTGTGAGACACTTTATCTACTTCTATCACACCCTAAGGAGACCTTTCAAAAGTGAACATTTTAAGTATGTGACATTTTAAACAATAGCTAAAGAGCAGCATTCTGTTTGAGTGCTTGCTTATGGCTGAATGTACCCTTTCACCAAAGGTGTTACTGCAGAATTTCTAGTTTCACTTCATTGGGTAGTGCTCAGGATCCAATGTGACATGATAGCATTCCCTGTTTCATCCTCTGCAGGAGTGTCAGGTTATTTTTGTTGCACTGGCAGCTGTTTGAGCTGAATCTGACTGACCACAGGCTTATTTTCTGTAAGGAATTAAACAATTGGTGTTTTGGTGGTTTTGGTTTTTTGTGTGTGAAATATCCCATCCTGCTGCCTAGTGACCAACAGGGTCCATAAGCAGAACAGATGGACGTGGGCTTTCTGTTTCAGTTACAACCCACATCACCTGCTGCTTGGAAGCCACTCCCCAGCCCTTTTTGCTAGGATGTATTCCCTGTGGCAAAGCAGCCCTTGGCTGAAGGTCTGTTGCTCTCATTAGAGCAGACACTTCAACAGTGGGAGAGACATCAGGAAATAAGTCTGGGCTGTGGTAGAGGGAACTGTATAGTTACTGTAATTACATGGCTTGTCTGAGGGATACCTTAGGAAAGCATCTATAGAGGAAAATTACAAAAGTCTGATTGGTTTAGTAAGCAAGGACTATATATCAATTTATTTCCATAAAGCTATTTTGAGATCTGATGTACGGACTGATGTACAGTCAATGGAGTAATTGGCAAAACAGTAATGAAATAACTAGCAGGGTTCATGCACAATTCAGATATTCTGGAACAAAGAGAGGGAAATCTTTAAAGCAAAGAAGTGTTTAAAGGAGATCAGATAGGCATATCTCTAGAGGAAAACAGGTATCAATAGCTGGCTAAAACCTTTTGGAGCAAATGTGAAGCTGTCCATTTGCTTTTCTGTGAAAGCAGGATTACATTGCTCATTCTGCCATTTGCTCAGACATCTAATGCCTACAGAAAGCCTGTGTAGAGTACTTCAAATGTGAATTGAATACATTTTGCAAGATGATGGAGCTACTCACTTGCCATGGCAATATGAGCAAGTTCCTGAAGTCCCTACCTTTTGTAGCACTGAGAAGCACTGCTGTTTTAAAATTGAAGCTCATGCAGTGAGAAAGACAAGGAGATTAAATGGGAACTGTTTATCTCTAAAGCATTCCACCTTTTAGTATTTATTCAAACACTTCTATGTCTGTAAACATGAAAAGTTCAATCATAAATGATTTCTTGCTCTTTTTCCTCACCACTTCTTTTTTTTACACATAATTTAATCAGTTAATACATTTTTTTTCTCTTATTTCTAAAAATGTATTTCTGATCACTTTCTGGTCAGCTCTGCTTTCCAGCTCAAGTGAGATGATTTCTAGTGTATACTTCTTACTCTCTTTGTAAATTTGTGCTCCCTTTTAATCACTTTCTGTAGTGTCTCACTCTTTGCTTCTGAGCAGTGTATTTCTGAGTAGCCACGCAGAGCTATTTCGGTGTAGGAGCCCAAGCAATTTTAACAGCTGTGGATTCTTGGGTGTAATGGATGTCTCTGGCTAGAAAAAACAGCCTTTGATGATATATCCGTTGCATTTGAGATCCATTCAGTGGAAGAAAGAGGATCTGATAGTTTTCTTTAGGGCAATGGAGACTTCACAATTAGATGTAGCCAACTGTGGTCCCATTAAACAGAATGCTGGAATTGGGTGTCTTGGCATTTTTTGGCTTTATTACAGTGCAGTAGCCAGCTCACATGTCATTTTTTCAAAGTCATTCTTTGAATGGAGTGGCTGAACCAGGTGTCCTCAACTTCCCTTCCAACATAAATTATTTTTTATTCTGTACCTCTATACGTTTTTTTTTCTGAGTTTGTACCTCGATTGCTCATAGCAGATATGATAAATTAAAACCATGGCACTTTGTAATTACGGTAATTCACAATTTGTTCTAGAGACAGATGATGCAACAATGATGATTACAGGGACTTTTGGTTGACACAGCTGATTGGTTGTTATGAGAGTCTACTTCCCTCTGCATGGCATAAACAGAGATCTGCTTATCCTTTCTTTTCTTTTGCCCCTCAGCAGGACCCACTGCTTTTGCATCTGCAGCAGCACAGAACCAAGAACAAGAGAGGAAACCCCTAGGAAGAACTGAGCTCTAGTTTTTTATTCTCAGTGCAGTTAGCCAGTTTAAAGTTGTCTTGTGACTTACACAAACCCAGACTGATGTCAGAGGAATTTTAGCCTCATGTTCTTTGTGCTGCGTAGTCATAGACTAAAATGAGAGTAGGTTCTCTGAAGTAGGACCTGTGAGCATGGTGCACAGCAGTGTAACCGGTGTCTCTCTTATGTTAGTTTGCAACAGCGTTAGATCAGGGATCAAGAATCCTCTTTTGGTGTAACAAGAAATAGCGTTCTGCACAACCTTTTGTATATACAACCTTTGTGTATATATTGTAAATTTGGGAACTGCGTAAGGAACTGTTTGGGAGACATACCTCATCATTAGTCTTGGTATAAGGGACAGGGGGCAGGTGTCTGGAGTAACTGAAGAACTAGGGAAATCGGAATTATTCTAGTTCATTGATGGAAAAGTTAATTCCTTTGCAAATTTTCATTTCTAGTGACTGCACCCTGTAGACACACCACAGCTCATTTAAGGATTTGCTTATTCTTTGTCACATGTTCGGCTTGCTGTATTTTTGTATGGCTGTAGAGCAGAACACTGATTATTTGTAAATGTGTTTTACACAAACAGGAGTTCACCACTATCAAAACGTGTAAGGTAAGTGATGAAGAAAAACTAATTTTTGGTGGGACTGATTTCCATCACTACCAAAACAAGAAAAAGAAGCTAGTAATGAATTCAAGTTGAAGAAAAAATTTAGTGGAGGGTGAGTGAATGAGGGCACAGCAGATGCTCTCCAGATCTGGCCTAGGAAGCTGTTATTTTGTTCAGAAAGCACTCTGTTTCAGCTGTTGCCCAAGAGTCAAGACTAATGCTTTTTGGGAAACTTGGTTGTCTGTTTCCACAGAGCTAAATAATGAAAATTAAGCTTTGAATTGGATGGGTTTTCCAACAGACATAGTGGGGGAAAAAAAGCTGTTGCAAATACTGCCTTCCACTCACAACTTCCACTGATACTAAAGCAAGTTGTTCCATTTAGAGTTATTGAGCAGCATGGCCTATCCTCCAGCTAAACGCAGCAAAGTAGCCAGTAGGGCCTATAGCAAGCTCTGGTGCTGCTTCTTGTTTGCAATACCTTTCTACTGAGGTACCTCCTTCATTTGTCAAGGAGGTGGGTCTCTAAGTATTTTGAAGTTGCCTGCAGATGCTTTGAACTCACAAGGAATCACAATATATTTGAAAAGCTGACATAAATATTTATTGGAAAAAAAAAAAACAACAGATGAAATCACATTGGCTTTGTTATAATAAGCAAATTATCCATATTGTGTTACCAGCTCAGAGATCCCTAGACTGGCTTCATGTGGTCTGGCTTCAGTCAAGTGAGGCGTGGTGGCTCAGACATGAGATGTCACTGTCTTTTTCTGTTAACTTGACTGTGAATGCAAATGAGACACAAAGTTGTCTGAGCTTGATTCCCTGAGATAAAACTCTGAAAACAGTAGCATAGGCATTTTTGTTCTTTAACAAGAAAATCAGTGTCTTCCTTGTTCCATACTAGGACAAACTAGTGGAGAACTGACTCCAGGGAAATATGCGACTTTAACTTAAAAGCCCAACTTCTGGGCTCTAAAAAAACACACAAACCCTAAATACTAATAATGTTTGAGTTTAGTGCATGTGAATCATGGGTTTTGTACACAGTTCTTTTTTGAATAGTGTTCTGAATATGTAAGCTATGATTTTGAATGGAGAATGTCTTGGGATTACATTTGGGGAAAAAAAAATCACTGCAGAGCGGTGAAAATGTCTGTTTCTGATGAAAGACAGGTCTTGATAAAGTAAGGTAGTTGATCAGTCGTCAGTAATTTTATTATGCGTTATGAGAGATGTTTATCCAAGAGTTAATAAGAGACATTCCAAAGCATATGATATGCTGAAGACCAGACAAAAGACTTGTGGTATCCTCCTGAGCATCTCTTCCTCACTTAATGGTCTTCTGGTAGTGCCCACAGGAGAGCAGTGTTCTCTTCACTGGTATTTGAAGCCAGTCCAGGCTCAGAGTGTCTTATGCTCCAAGAAGATAAATGATGAGGGAAAGCTGAAAAGATTATTAAAAAAAATCTTACTCAGTCAAAATATGTTGTTCAAAATGTAACCTCCAAACCTGGACAGTATTAGTGAGCTAACTATTTTAGGCACCGTAGCACAGTAGGGTTTTGGTGAGCGTGTCATTCCTTAGTTAGAAATACAATACAAGTCTTTTAAAGAATTTCTGGTCTGGCTAACAAAATGAGATACATTTTCATCACAGAGGGACACAAGGTGAAAAGTTCAGGTCTGGATCCGCTCTGGGTTTGGTCTTTTTATATGGATACATGTGATAAAATGCAGCTGCAGGCTTCAGATTCATGTTTTTTCTAATATTTAGAAGAACTTGGAGTCAGTTGGGTTTTGCACCTTGTGCAGTTTCCAAGTGTCTGCTGCCAGGGAAGGAGTGGTGCCACTGAACAACAGAGCTCAACTTCTTATGCTGGACTTGTGCAGGAATCATGCTGTTTCAAAAGTATATTGAAATCCTACATCATATACCATTGGAGATAAAGCATCTTGACAACTCCCCCTGCATCCCCCATTGCTACTCTAAAGTTATTTTAAAGTCTAAAATCTGCTGAGTACTAGAGCAAGATGCCATTCAGGTCTCTGAGCTCTGTCTGAATAGCTAGAAAATTGCTGGCCATGCAGCTAAGTCAAGTTTCAAGTGGAAAAAAATTTGTGAAGTGATTTGGCTCCATCGACCAGCTGTTTGAAAACCTAGGTGTCAGTGGTGCATAGCAGCCAATCACATACCTCTCAGGCTGGAGATTGACATTTTACATATTTATGTAGGATGCCTCAGATTTTCCTCTGCTTCCTTTAAAATACAACTAATCTGTTCTGAATGTAGCGAATGTTTGGTGCCATCCTGCATCCATTAAGAAACCTGTTTATGTTTGATTTGTGCTTATAAATCTACCATAAAACAACTTAAGGTGGCCTGGTCCAAGAGCCTATCTGAATTGGTATTAAATAGGAAAATACTCTCTGCACATTTTAAATATAAGAAACCAAGGGAAAAAAAAAAAACAACAACAAACAACCAAAAAAACCCCAACAAATAACCCAACAAGAACAAAAAATTCCCCAAGAAACCCCCAAACGAACACACAAAAAAAACCCCAACACCTCAGCAATATTACTTAATCTTTGCACACAAATGGTATTTTTCACTTTGGGGCTTCACTCACAATTAACTAGCACTGAGGAATTTATTAGTTCAAGGCATAGCCTGCTTGCAGTAGGGTTGTGTTGGGGCTGTCCAAGTGCAAGCCATTTCTTCAGCTCCAAGATCCCTTTTTTTGTAAATATTTCTGGTCTAGGAGAAAGGATTGTGAAGATATTTATGATATAAATGTAGGGTCTGACCAGGCAGTAGTTGATATGTAAGGAGAAACAAGATGAGGGATATGTGCATGCAGATATATTTCCTACTTCTCTCACCTGAAAGCTTAAGCAAGTGCTTACCTTGCCAGCTTGCAGCTGGCAGAAGCTATCAGTTGGGATACTCAATGGGAATGTCCCCAATGAGACTTAACAAGCACTTCAGTGTGAAATCAATCCAGAGTGTATTTGTATGCTTGGGAGTTGTCTCAGCCACAGTTGCTGTTTTTTGTGGAGCCTTGTTTTGTCATGCAAGCTTTGCTTTGTCATTTTTCATGACTGCAAATCCTCTGGTTTGCAACTTTCCTGCACAAAAAGTGCAGTCTAGAGAGTTGTGGTTAAATCTAATGCCAGTAACTTGAGACTTGCTACTTTGTATGGCACAGGCAAAAAAAGTGGGATTATCAGTTGAACCACAACTTTGAGTTTGTATAGTCCCACCAGTTGCTTTCTATGAAGTTAAGAAGGTACTGTAGGAGATAGGCCTTTTAGGGTGCTTATCAGTTTAGAAGCTGCTAGTGACAGTAAATTCAGCCTACCAAAAAGCTTGAGTTAGCCCTAAGGCCATTTGCAAATATCCATATGAAAAGCTGAAGTCTTCTGGAGAAGTCTGCTAAGAATCATAGAATTGTTTTGATTTGAAAAGGCCTTTAAGATCGTCTAGTGCAACCATCAGCTCATGAGGGATGGGTAAGGGATGTGGGAGGGGTGGATGTCAGGAAGGGAACAACACAACCGGTCTGAACAAACAACAACAACAAAAAAGCCACACACCCCACAAAACCAAGAACACACAACTCACAAAACCCCCATGTGCCCACTAGAGCATGCCCTGAAGTGCCACACCTACAGGTTTCTTGAATACCTCCAGGGATGGTGACTCCACTACCTCCCTGGGCAGCTTGTTCCAGCACCTGACTACTCTCTTAGTAAAGAAATTCTTCCTAATATCTAGTCTAAACCTCCCCTGGTGCAACTTCTGCTCAGAAAAGGCTATCGCTAAATGTATTTATTGGCAAAATTGGCTGTTTTTTTTTCTTTTGTTTTGTTTTTTTTTTTCTTTTGCCTATTTGGGCTGGGGAGGGCAGGAGAAAATGGACCAAGCCCTCCTACATGTTACACCTATGCAGAAATGGTATAGCTCCTGCTACCCTTCCCAGGGGCCTTTGGCCCACCAGGTCCCCAGTGTGCTGCAGAGCCTCCCAGAGCTGAGCAGGAACTGTCCTATTTGGCTCTCATGTTAGAGCTTGGATCCTGAGACAGATGGGAAGAAGACCCAGCAGGCTGTGCATGCTGCAGTGCAGCAAATGAACTGAGCAGTCCAGTTTGTTACCTAGTGTTTGATGAAAAACACACACCTTTGTGTAACATCTCAGGTCTAAGTTATAGAAAAGGTCAGGGATTTTATCTGATAATTTTATGTACTTTTATCATTCTATGGTGAATGTATCACGGTAGGCTACGCTGAGTATGAAATCAGCCTTCTAAAGACAATAGCTTGTTCCCCTTGTTACAGCAAATGAACACTTAAAATGGGCTTTTCTAGTTACTATGGCTGAATCCCAGCACCTCAAAAAGTTACACTCAAATAATAAGAATAGCTTCCACACTAGCATATGCCTAGCATAGGAAATGGGCATGTGATTAGAAGGCAGGACGACAGATGATGTTTTATCCCTGCTACACCTTCCTTTGCACCTGAGCTGCTGGTATCTGCATTGCAGTAATAGGAGATGTTTATAAATTGTATTTTGATTCTAAGGCTTCTCCTCAAGATTTCATTGTATCAGTGCCAAATCCCAGACAGCATCATGTACCAAGTGTTCTTCGTAAATTACCTCAACAGGGAAGTTTGTCATGTTATTCCCATTCTCACCTGGAAGTTACAAGTCTGTGCTTCCAGCAGCATAGGACATTCAGATTCTGCTGTGCATGGGTATACGATACAAATTTCTTGTGGATGTTTTGATCACTGATGAGTAATTCTATTTCATTTACATCTATTTCCTTCACACTGGTGTTTGTGTGAGTTAGTAATGTAAAGCTGTACTTGCATTTTCAGGGAAATGCTTAATCTGTAAACTGTACCCATAAATTTTCCAAGTGGTTTAGCAATTGTATTAGGACTAACAGACATTAGTTGTAATAGCGATGATGGAACTGATAGGAGATCAGGGTGCCCCAGCACTGGGTTCAGCTCAGGTGAAAGAGAAGCTTATGGTCAGAGTGGAAGAGTTTGGTGTCACATGGAAGGCAATCAGTGATTCAGACCAACAAGTTAATCCATGCTGAACTGCAGAAAAAAAAGACAAAACCAAAACAAACAAACCCCCCCACACACACCCCAACCCCCTCCCAAACCAAAATTAACCAGATGGCCAGAAAGCAATTCACAGATTAAGCTTCCCCAGCCAGGGTCAGGTAACAGTGTTTTGAATATATCAATAAGTCAATTTGAAAAGGTTTGTTTCTTCTTCCGGAAGCACTTTTCTGCTTTTTATAAAATAGAAAAAAGCTACCTAGGTTGTCAGTTTTGTTCAATGACAGAGCTGTTAGCACTGTCTGTAGAAATATACAAAATAGAAGACAAATTCTACTTTATAAAATATATCACAGACAGTGTGAAGGTTTTATTATAGGTCCTGCAATCACATTTTATGCTAGGAATATCATGTTGTTGTTTCTTGACTAGACAGGCAACCAGCCACACACTTTTGAGTTGGGGAACAAGGACCCTGAAGGAAACCAGTGTTTTAAAGAACTGTTTTCACAGTCAACAGATGGAGAAGGAGTGTACATTTTTAATATTTGTGCACATCTAATCCCACCACTGTCAATGGGATTTAAAATGCCTGCTAATCCATGTGATTCATATGGTAGATGTCACAGAGTGACTAATGTGATGTAATGCAGTAGCCACTGTATACAGAGAAGTCTCCCATGTGGCTGTAAACATCTGCTTTTGTTATCAGTAACCCTAGAGCTGTCATATTTGGCAAAGGGGAAAAACAAAACAAAGGAAGGTTTGCAAGAGAGACTGAACTTTCATCTACATGGGGGCCTCTGAAGTGAAATGCCCTGCTGGGGGCAAACGGAGCTAGTTATGTGTGTCCTCTCTCTCTAGGTATTGAGTAGCTCCCTCTGTCCGCATCAAATGATTATTCTTAGTCGCAGGGTCCCAGCTTCTACACACAAATCACTCAGATGAGAAGGTGATGAACAGGTATTTTTTGTGCATGCATGTGTGACAGAGGAGAGATTTACTGTTTGAAGATACCCCAATTTGCTCTAAATGAGTGTTCCTGCCCACTCGAATGATATATTACTTGTTGCTGGTGGCACAGATTATCTGACCCAAAAACCATGGTTCAGGCTGTTGTGAGGTGTCGGTACACGTGATGTGGGCTCATCAAGCTCCTTGGGTTGCCTGGTATGGTGCAGCAGAACCTGGAGCACTGTCTTTCCCAAAGGGGGTGAGTGTCAGGGTATTGACATCAGTGTCACTTAAGTGTATGCCTTTACAGTCCTGGCTTTTCATCTCAATTCAGTAATGCCCATGTCCAAAAGGTGAACCAGCTCACGTGTGAGATAGTGTTAAAATTCCATTTTCAAGCACAGTGTGTAAACTGTGATGTCCTGGTGGCCTTTACAAAACAGCAGGTGAAATTTTCATCATCTTTAATTTGCAAAGTGAGTCCTTCAGAGGTGAAGTGGCTGCATCCATGTGTTATTCCCTGTAATCCCAGGAGGGAGGGACAGAAATGACCCCACATTGATTTACTTCCTGATAGCCTTTTTGCTGGCTTCAGCAGATTTAACAGTATGAGGAGAGAAGGTAGGCTCTGGGAATTTACAGCTCTCAGTACCTGAAAACCTGTCAAATGTTTTAAACTGACTCTGCAATCAAAACACTCATTTATAAACTGCATTTGCAAACTCTGGCACAGCCACTGAGAATTGTGGCAATGATTTGCACCCACAATCTTAATCTGTTTAATTTCTATTTATAAAATAAGGCTTTCTGTTACTTTATAATACACACTGTCAAGAGTTGCGTGCGTGTGGTATTTTACTATGTTTGATGCTTCTCATTACTTAAACAGTGAAATCACCCACAGTCCATTGCATTGGAGTATACAAGTGGAAAGCATGATCTAAACTTGAGCCACCTCATAATTTTTATTTGCTAATGGGATGGACCTTGTTATTCCAAACTAGTTCATAAAAACATGGAGTGTCTTAATGTGGGATGTCTCGTTTAAATACAAACATGTAATTAATTTTTTATTGTTTTGCCCCATTAGCAGCTAAAGAACTTACGCCCATTTTAAATTCTATTACTCAGATACTGTAATGGAGTCAGAAAGCTGCTAAAGAATAATTTCCATGTAAATAGTTACAGCTGGAATTGGATAAATTCTCTTAAGTATCTTTCTTTTTTTTTTTTTTTTTAACTGCATCATTACTTTTCTCCCCTCCTTGCTTTCCCTTAACACACATGCATGCATGTCCTCTTCCTCATCTTCATTTCTGTTCGATCTAATTCTTTCTGAGTAAATCCTGTCACTTGTGAACTTTTTTATATATATAGGCCCTTTGTTTTAAGGCAGCTGTAGTGTCAGGCCCACACACGCTGTGCTGTCCCCATTGCTTTGAAGCCAGTATTTCAAATATAAAATAGCCATCAAGTCTTTGGTTTGGTTCCGCTTTGCTGGGGATGGCATGGAAACAAAAGTTTTGTGTTCTGGGCTTTCATCTAAGTGAGCCAAATGAGTAGAAGATTCAAGGATTTTAACTAAGGGTTTGTCATGAAAGTTACTTTTGGCTGAGAAGTTTAGATAAAGAGGGGAAAGTGCAAGCAGTATGTGTGCGGATGGTATCCCTGTAGCTTTACTAAATTCACATTCTCTTTTTGGTCATTTTTTGGTGCTTTTGTAGATGAAAAAAGAAAAAAAGTTCATTTTTGCCCTCACTTAATATTTTCAGATTTAGATAGAACTTCGCCTGTGGATGATGCAGGTTCTCCTGCAGACAGTGCAAATTGGCATGATGTCAGTTTGTGCTGCTGGACCAGTGCTGTGCAGCCCCATTGAGGAGTGGTATGGAAATGCTGCCACGTGAAGTCATTCCCATGACAAAGCACTTAGACAAATCTGTTTGCCAATCTTTTGCTTTGCCCTTCAGAAAGCAATCAGAGAAGACAAAAACGTGACCAGGAGATGCGCGAACTTGTTTATCTAGCAAAAGAAGATTTTGGTGGGCATGTTGTGCAGTGATGCTCCTCAGGCTGTAGCCTGGGAAATTATTTCCATCTATCTGCAAAAGATTTCTTTTACTTATAACACAGCATCTCAAAAGGAAGAGGAAATGCTCCATGCACTGTACTGTAGTTTAGCACTGTGGAAGTAACTGCTAAGGAAAACTGAAGCCAGATAGTAGGCAGCTAGAATTCCCAACTGATTAAACCTTCGAAAGCACATGTAACGTGGCTAGAGTGCTCCAGCTTCAGGAATGTTGATTTGTTTAGGCAAATTCTGATATAATGACAGAAAAATTGTGCTTGATTTTAATTGCATAATAAAGTTTCATTTGTTTTGATAGTCTGTAGAAAGAGCGCGTTTACCACATTCAGGGTCATCTACAAATCCAGGGCTCAGGGAGTAATTGAATGTGAAGTTCAGGTCTTGGGTCACTTCTCACATGAACTTTGATTTTTAATTTATTTTTTTTTAATTATTATTTTAATGACTGTTTTCTAGCTTCAGAGATTTTCACGAGTTGATTTTCTAATTGCATGTAACTACCCAACTTGTTTATCAAGTATATATTATTATTTTTTTTTTTTAAATTATTATTTTAATGACTTTTTTCTAGCTTCAGAGATTTTCACATGAGTTGATTTTCTATTTGCATGTCTACCCAACTTGTTTATCAAGTATATATTATTTGTAATCTGTCTGTTGTCACATTCATTCATGCTGGGAAGAAGGCCAACATGCCAAGTAAAAGCAGTTGCATTGGGTATTGCTTTATATCTTTCAGGGCATGTAATTTTGCAGTGAAATGTCTCTTCTGGTGTTCAAATATTTGATGAATTACTAGCCATATTATTGGTAGAGAAAAACAACAGTGGTTTTTTGATGAAAGGTGTTACTAAAATGAAGATACCTGAAAGAAGCAAATGGCACAATGTACTTTAATTATTTGTGTGTGTTTGTACGCATACGTATGTTAAGCACTCCTAAAAAAATTTATTGTAAATTCATCGTATACAGTGGATCACAGGAGGCAGGGAAGGGTTTTTGCAACAAGCCCTGTGTTACATCTCTGCTCCATCAAAGCTGGTGTTGGCAGCTTGAAGCAAGGTTTGTGGAGGGGGGCTGGCAGTGCCCATGTGCGAGAACATGCTCCCAGCGCCATGCACCCTGGCAGCCAGGTCTTTTGCTGTGGATCATTCCCAGCCAAATGTCCCAGGGGTACTTGGTGCAGAGCTGGCCCCCTCAGCTGGTGGGTGGTTCCTGAGTGTCTTGAAACAGTGCTGCATGAGGAGACAAGTCAGTCTGGTGAGCTGGTGCCATGGCCTGAGTGAAAATGGGAGGATAAGGGAAAGCTGCAGTGGGTGGTGCTGGTAGGTGTGTGATAGATCAGAGAGAACTGGGGTGTGGCTAATGAGGGAACCAGGTGGAGAGGGAGGCATTCTTAAAAGGAAGAGGCACACAAGAAAAGGGATAGGGAAGGCCACCTGAGCCAGGCAAGGTAGTGTATCCCTTAAGGAACCAGCAGGCCTGTCCCTGGTGAGAGCAGCATGTTTGTGTGGCAGTACTAATGCTCTGGGACAGGACTAACCCCTGGCAGCCTGGCAGAGCCATGTGGAGGCCAAGGGAGCATTGCCTGCTTTTCTGCTGCAGGTTCTGACCTAGGGCATTGAGGGTTGAGGGTAGCACAGGACTGATGTTGAAAGCAGCGTGCTGGGCAGGGGCAGAGCTGCCTGCACACAAGCTCGTTATGTGCTCACTCTGCTCCAGGAGAGGCCTGGCTGTCCCCTCCTGCCTTGGGAGAGCAAGGTGAGCAGATCTCTGCGGGCAGTAGGATGCACAAGGGGCTTTGCAGGCAGAAGGGCCTCACACAAGTGCTCTCTGAAATGTCCACCTGTTTGAAGGGTACTAATATTCCTGTCTGTAGCTGATGTCCATGCTTTGTGAGCGGGGCTGAAAAAGCAAGTGACTCTTAGGTGCTTCTGTCTGTCTGAATTGTGGGGGTGTTCTGACCAAGGTTAAAACTGCTTCACAATGCAGAGAGTGCCTTGCTTGCAAGATAGAGATTTGCCAACATCCCTTCAGCTGTTATTTCTCAACAGACATCCCTGAAAAAAAAATGTCTGGATGTCATTATGTCGCAGGAAAAGGGCAGTTTTCTCTGTATGGTTTATTTAATTTGATTAGCTGTTGTTGCTGTTAATTGAACTATTAAATACACCAAGAGAGAGACTAGCCGACCTTCCCAGGCATGCATGAACAAGCTGAAGGAAAAATAACTGTCCTCTACTTACTTATGGCCTGTGAAAGAATAGAGGACAAGATGTAAATAACACAGATTTGTTTTATAAAGACAGCAGTCAGAGTAAGCCAAAGTTGCCTCCCTTATTTTTCTTTAATTGTGTTATAGGAAATGGTTTTGAATTGTTTTATTTCCTAATAGTCACATCCTTATTAGCCTTGTGTTTTTCCTTCCCATACCCGTCCTGTGAGCTGTGTTGCATGTGGGAATTTCTAGCCTATAAAACTTAGAAACTTGTGATAGAAAAGCAGTTTATAATTTATAGAATCGTTAGTCATTGGTAGTCTGTGTTCTTGCTTGCTCATCTGTGTGCACATGATGAAGTGCCCCATGTTTTATCATTGCTGTGGATTATGTTAGAGGGGATTATGTAGACTTTTTAACTGGCTATTTATGATTTTATTGGTCTTCATAAATTAAATGTCTTCTTTATTTTAGGAAGACATTTCAAAAAGCCAGAATGGAGGGATTGAGGGAAAAATTCTGTTGTCCCCTTCAGATGCAAATTCTTTTCTCCTTTCTTCTCTGCCTCTGTAGGGTGAGTGGCATCCCTTCAGATGCAAATTCTTTTCTCCTTCTTTCTTCTCTGCCTCTGTAGGGTGAGTGGCATTGAACAACTTGCCTGAAGTTTGAGCCCCCTGTTGCAGGGTTCCCTGTGACGTTAACTTTGTACTTAAATGTGCAAATTCCTTTTTTTCTTTTTGCCAGTTTCAGAAACTGGTGAAATCATAGCAGATTGTTCTCAGTTGAACTGTGAAATCATAGCAGATTGTTCTCAGTTGAACTTTTGTTTTGTGGCAAAGACCACTACTATTTTTTTTATGTTGTTGTTGTTCAAAACTATACATTTTCAGTAAAAGCCATCATCTGTGTGCTGTCAGAGATTATTCATATTTGTTTTGTTTCTCCATTTTATTGGTTTGATTCCTAAATGTTATCAGTGAGTTAGAGCTGAGCTCTTTTAATTCAAATGGCATAATGCCCAATCCTCTGAGATTAGCTGGCGAATGATTCTGGGCATGATGCCACCTAGCATTTTTCAGAAAGGGGCTGCTAATAAAACACCGGAAAAAAACAAGATTGTTCCAGACATGCACACCCCTAAAGTTGCAGGGAGCAAGGAGTGACAGATATTTCACAAACACACCCAATATTCTGTGGCACAACTTGGAAACTGCTCAGGAAATACCATCCTAATACTTCTGCAGAGAAATGACATGGAAGTAAAGGTTCTTTGAGTACAAATTATTTTTTCCTTTCTTAAATTTGTGGTTGAAATGCACATTTCTCATGTTTTTTTGGGACCAGGTTGGCCCCTGTAGGATTCTGTAAGTGAAGCTTGAGCTCCATGAGCTCTTGGCCTTTTAGGCCTTTGAGTTTGTTCCCTTCCAATTTGCCTCATCATGGCCCCATAGCTTCCCAGAGGACTGTCTTAGGGCTGAATGCCTTGTCCTTTCTGGATCCTCAGCTATAATTATTCTAAGGAAACCTCATTGGGGTCCTATATTTGATCTAAAGGAAGTTAGTTGGCTGGGAGAGACTTCAAATGCAGTGTATCCAAATTAGTGACTGAAATTTCCTGATTATATATTTTTTTCATTGGAAAACCTCCAAAAAAGCTTGATTGTTGGATAAATAGGTCCCAAGATATTTAAGGCTTTATAGGTCTAGACTAACATCTTAAAACTAGCAGGCTGCCCAAGCAAATTGTGCATCATATATTTAATATACTCATGAATTAAAATGCCACACACTAAATCGTGAACCATCTGAATTTTTCTGTACACACTTGAGAGGTTGTCTCATAGACAGTGTGTGGCAATAGGTTGTAGGGCACTGATTTGCATAAAAAACCTAGCCAAGAGTAATAAAAAAAAAGTATACAGTAAGAAATAGATCTTCAGTCCAAAGAGAAAAATATAAAAGTATGGTGTTTTGTCCCTGCAACTTCACTGTCTGCTTTCTGTATGGAGGATTAGTACTGGTTGCAGACCAGGAGCGCCACAAAGACAACCTTGAGCAACTGGTTATTTCTTCATGGTTTTCCTTCTCTAGATAGTAGTAGTAATATGTTCTGTGTTTCTTCTAAGAAACCATGTTTTCCTGCTTTCTGATGGTAATAGGATATAATCAGATGTACAAACCCTATTGTTTTCTTGCTGGAGCTACCTTCTGTACTCACCCCCCATCATCATCCTTATTTTCCAGTGGCTCTGTATAGATTTCAGAAGGGTGGGGGGTGGAGGGAGGCAAAGGAATCAGATCCATACTCTCCCTCAGAAGGTGAAGACTCTCAAAAGCAGTGGCAAACATCCAGCTGACATAGAGAAGTGGAGAGTTTTCACTCTTGGTTTACTGCTCTCACTTCTCCCCAGGCGTCTTTCTGCCAGGACTCTTCTTTCCGTGTGAGAATGCCTTAAGTGATGTATAATTTGCTCTCTGTTTTTCTTGGCCACCAAGTAACATCAACACAGCATAAACTTAAAACTGTACAAAACTAATTCTTTTCTTTTGAAAAAGGAGAAGTGATCCAGCATTCCTTTCAGATTCAGTGTGACAACAAATACGTTTGCATAGGATTCCTGAAGTGGGAAAGGGTAGGGAAATACTTCTTTACTCTGAAGTCTGCGCTAGCCAACCTTTGCTGTCAAATGAAAATGTGATTATGTAGTTCATATTTTTGGTTTATGCAGTTCTTAAAGGGAAAAAAAGTAACACATGAGACATCCAAACCATGCAGTAAACAGTTGTGGGTTTGTCAGGAGCAGTGAATGGATCTTGAATTCTCATAGTATGTATGACATTTTCTGAACTATTTTTTTACTTTTTAATTTATTATTTTTTTTAACCCAGGAGACCTACTAGGAACCCTGAAGGGAGTATCTGGTCCTTTTAATGTTCTTGCAGATTCTGGCTATTTGGTTGCCTCTGGTTTCATGGTTATAGACTTGTGAGAGTATGATTAATGAGCAGTGCAAAGTATGGGGAGAAAAAAAAAAAAGGAACAATGGAAGATCTTCCCTCTGGAAGAGAAAATAAGTAAAAAGGCAATACAGTACTTGTGCTAAGGAATCACAGAAAGCAGAACAGTTTTTACTTTCCAATTGCAGGATTTGTTTCCAAACTACGTTAACCTAGTGCACATGAAGCTTACACCAATTGGATGTGCGAATTTATGGATTTTATGTTACTAGTTTTTCTGTGTTTGGGAATGTAAAGATTTTGCATTAAGTAGCTGTTTGTGTGTAGTATGTGTGCTTTGGCATGTGCATCCATCAGGTCTGTCAGCTGGTTGAGAAACTATACAGAACTGTGTGAAGACTTTCACACAATCATTGAAGTTGGACAGCACTAGTGGAGATGAGCTTGTCTGACCCCCATGCTCCAAGCAGAGTCAGCTAGAGCAGGTTGCTTGACACTGTGTCTAGTCAGGTATCGAATACCTCTAATGTTAAAGATGCCAGAACTGGTTCATTGTTTTAATTCATATACAAAATATATCCTTATCTTTGATTTAGCTGAGCTGACAGAATACAGGAATGTTCCTTCCTTGTTACCCGAGGAAAATAAATGGTACCTTTTGCACACCCTTGTCATAAAGCCATTTACATACAAGTCATATTGAATCTATCATGGTATTTCCTCTGTGAAGTCATGAGGGCTACACAAATCCACGAGTGCCTGTGAAGGGTCAACCCAGAGTGACTGGTGTTCATGGTGCCAACCACTTCTTGTGCACTTTGCCAAGTCAGCTTTGTTGTTCAGGAATGGTTGTGTGTGTATATGATTATGATAAGTAGTTAAGGTTGCTTAACATCGCGGCTGAAACAGGACCTGTAGTTTCATGACCTTAGGATTTAGCAGGAACCGTTTTGTTTCATAGCTATGATAGAAATTGGAGGTCCTAACCAGCGGGATCAGTCAAGGTGAGAACTACCACATCTTCATATGTGCTTGAGAGATGTTGGCTGGTCACTTAGGGATGCAAATAAGAAAATCTTGAGTATTCATTCAGCTGACAGAGTGAGTGATTAACTTTTCTGATAGAACATCTTCCAGCAATACCTATTCCTGCACATGTACATGGTAACACATTGCTGCCCATAGCTGTAAGCTTTTAGCCTACGGTAGGAGATTGATGTTTTACCAGAGATATTGCCAATGTTCTGTGCTAGGAGACTGGCTTTTGCTTCACAGTAAATTGCTGTTTTCACGGAGTTACCTCCCAAGAAAAAAGTATTTTAAAATATCAGCAGATAGATGGAGTAGAGAGAGTGTTATCATAGTTGAGTAATGCAGGCTCAGTTGAATCACTTGATGTGGGACATCAAGAAAGACTGAACAACATACTAGCATATGAGTACCTTTAGTATCAGTGCTTGCCTGTATTTTCCTTGATGGACTTTAGAGCCTAATCATCACATTTGTAGTCTCTAAACCACCATATGTTTAGGATGAGAGATAGAAAAGTGGAAAGAACAAGCACACACTCTGGCATTTCTGAAGAGGTAACTGTGCTTTGATTTTTTTAGAAAACTGATACAGCCCTGTATTAGGTTAGCAGAGCAGTAAGACCAGAGCTGTGGCTTCAAAGATCGCTGTGCTTCTGTGGTTCTCCATAAGCACTATGGAAAGGAGCACACCAATGTGGAAGTACCTTACATTTTGCATAGGGAAACACTTTGCATGACATCTGACTGTATTTATATGATCACATGGCAATTAAGCTTTTATTATCACATGGATCTTCTTCAAAAGAAACTATTGCATTTATATGTTTATAAGATGTATAAAAATATATCATGTATATGTATGTATAAAAAATATGTAATACTATGTGTAACTAATGAATGTATATATTATGAGTGTGTGTATATATGTATATAGCTGATATTCTCCTGATTAATTAGGTCAGTAGAGCTAGAGCCTTTCCAAGCCACTGACTGAATTAATAGAGAACAGAGAAAAATTTAGTATAGCTGAATACTTTCGTGTGGCTTTGGTCAAATTACTTAGAGGTAGAAATAATCAGTGGTTGAATTAAGCAAGAGGCCTGATACTGGAAAACCTCCATCATCTGTCAGATGTTTTACAACTGTGATGAATGAGTTTGGATAAATAACATGACCATGTGTTAAACAAGTTCAGGCCAAGTGCCGCACAGGACGGTGAACAGAAATTGCACTTCAGGAATGTTTGAAAATATAAATGGATGGTAGGTGGTATGTAGAGAGCACTGGGAGGATTGCCTCTGGGGAGGCTAAAAGGAAGACTCTTTTTATGTGCTTCAGAAATAGCTTTTTGTTGTTGTTACTATTTTTAACAAATACAGATGTAGAGGTTTGCTGGTACTAAAAAGGATTGTTTGGATTGTTCAGCTGTTAAGCTGCAAACATGGTATTCTCTGGCCGTTGCAAACTTGCCAGGGAGCTGCCCTGAGCCATATGGAAAGGAATCCAATAGCTTGAATGACTTTTCATATAAATTATATTTGTTAGAAAAACTATTAAAGTGGAGGAATTGGGGTGAAAACTTAAGCCAAACTGATGCTAGAAGTGTTCCAGGGTCTGTCTCACCTTTGTCTTTGCAGACAGTGAGAGAAGTGAAGGGCTGCTGCCCCAAAGGACAACACACTGTTGCTTGGAGAGGCATTGGCCAGATTTTGTTTCAGGAAGGAAAATCTGTGCCAGAGCAGTGGGTGGTTTTGTATATAAGCTTCTTTCATGCTGCTATGTAGAACCTGTGCAGCTGATGCACTTAAGCAAACTCACTATTTCCAAATGCAGGAGAGGCATTGAGCACAGAGGTTTTTATTTGTTGTATTTGATAATGGAGGTGAACTGTTTGCTCAGATATTTTCTTTGTATTCTCTGTCACCTTTACATCTATCCATACTGTTGTGGAGCTTAGTTGTAACTCACATTTTGTTCCTGGAAAATCTGGGATATTTTTTATGTGTGAAAATGGCCAAGAAATTCCAAAAGTGAAGTTCCCACTAGATGAGCATGGTCTTTTATCATTAATTTCCTGATTTTAATATGTGTGACTTTAGGAACCTCCCTTCTTCCTATTCATGGTATTTGGAAAGTGGAGCAGTAACTCACTTTTACTTCATTTTTATAAGGATGTGAAGTACCTCAGTACTTCCACTGTAAAATCTCCGCAGTCTGATGTACAGATCAATATGAAGGTGTGTTCCCACTGCTGGAAAAGCCTTCATATTCACAACAATCTCAGTAGTAATAAAAAACAGCAGTTGGAAGGACAGATAAATCGCACAGGAGTGAAGGACGTGCTGCAGTGGTCTCTTGCAGGGCTATTGGGTGCAGCATGTGAAACTTGAGACTTTGGGCTCCCCCATGGTGTCACCTCCCTTCCTTGAGTGTGTTAAGCTTATCATGGGCCCTGTGCTGTGTTCTTGGGGATCCCAGGGTGCCTTTTGCTGTAAGGCATGGTATGGCAGATGGAATAGCATTGTTCCAGCCACCTGCACCAGGCGTGTGCCAGCATGACTCAGGAGATGGTGAGGCACATGGTGCAGCAGCAGTAAAAAAGCTGGGAGGTGAGTTGTCCAGAAGAGAGAGTGGACCTCCGAGTCTCTCCAGGCTACTGCATGAGGCCTAGCCATGTGTTTGACCTGGCATCCACGTTGGATGAGATTTGTGCATTGGCATGAACTTACCTCAATAAATTCATGGTTCTTTTCCAGTTTATTCTTTTCCATTCTTTTGCCAAAATGGTGTGTTTTTCGTGTGTCCCAGCAATTTCAAAATGATGGGAAACTTGCTGACCCTAAATTACTTTGACATCTGCTAAGAGTATTTGTGCTACACTCTGTCTTTCTGCACGTCTGGTATTTCTTCATTCCCTCTCTGTTGCAGATCAGCCTCTGTTAACTTAATTTCTGTTAATTTAACTATATCCTTCAAGTATTATAAAGAAGCAGCCTTCAAGAACCCTAACACGCATCAAGACACATGGAAAAAGGCATATAAAAGTTTTTTAACAAAGTTGGCTAACTAGTCTAATGTTTTTGACTGAGATCATGTCTGCTAGGAACGATGCAATTATTACTTGAAGGGATTGTTCTTTGCTATTTGACTCTAATACTAAAGCAAACCCAAGTCTTTGTTGAAATGCTCTTTATCCTTTTTACTGAAAGTCAGTAAAGCCTCAGTTGCAGTGCTGTATCTGAGTTGGGCAGTTCAATTACTGTGTCTGGGTTTGGACATGTGAAGATGCAAGTTTATTAAAGGATGTACACAAGAACAAGAAGGACTATCAGAGGTTTAGGAAAGACAAGCTACAAGTAAAGTTGTTTAATGTAAAGAAGAGGCTGTTACATGGAGACATTGTAAGACTTTTCAGACCGGGAAGGTATGAATATTAAATTTAAACTAAAACAGAAGTTTTAGAAATCAATATTATCATCAGTAAATGTATTGAAATATTGAAATTTATTTCCTGGAGATCTTGTGGCATTTCCACTGGAATTCTTTGCTTATTCTGTTAATTAATTAATTTTGGGGAAAAAATCCTATCGATGAAACTCCACTGGAGTCAGGTGCCCCTCTAGGAGCTTTCCAGAAGGGATCTTCATGACCATGTGGCTGATGTTTTTGGGTGATGCTGGAGTACAAAGAAATATCAATCCTTAGTATATGTTGGATGTCTCAGTCACAAGCACATCTACTGGTTTTTGTATGTGAAGATTTTGTGGTGGATCCTTGGTCATAGCGACTCCAAATGGTAAAAAAAAAACAAAACAACAACATTGAGTTGGAACCTTGTTGCCCCCAGCAGTGTGGCTGTGAGTCTGGAAAGTCTCACAAGTATGTATACAATGCAGGCTCGGGTATTTAAAGATGCACACCATTGCAATCACTAGCAGCAGTCAGGGGAGAAGCAGTTTTATGAGACTTTCACCATCAGCTGTTGATGCTCTTTCACCTGTTGCCTTACTGTCAGATGAGTGGTCCATACTTGCTACCTAGGTTTTCAAACAGTGTCTGATGGGATCGAGCATGTGCAGTTAATGAAGAGGCTGCATCCTCAGAGGTCCAAAAGCTGGCAAATCCTGATGCAGTTTGTGCAGATGGACTGGGAATACTGGAACTACTGGGTCTTGGAGATAGCCTCTGACATATTCTGGAATGTCTTACACAACAGTAAAACTTGGTCTCAACTTGAAGCTCAGGAGCTCACTCACGTTCTTGGCACAAACATGTGATGTCTTTGTACTTGGATGTTTTGCCTCTTGCCAAGGTGTCAGCACAGATAAGACATCCATAATTCTAGAGGTCCCAGGTGTGTGCCTAAATATTTTGTCTTTTTTTTGGTGATAGGTTGCTATAATTTTCTTGCTGGTCTTTGTTTACTAGCACTGATTGAGGATTTAGGGCAGCATGTTGGCACTGAGTTTAAAATAAAAGCAGAAAACTGAAATCATGACCAGCACATTGCTATTAAGTATTTGTAATCCAAGTGGTACTGATGTGCTTGTTCATGCACAAGAATACAGGTCAGCAATTTGGAGACCCAGTTATAAACTGACACAAATGTTAAGGATTGGCCTCAACATTTGTTTTGTGATTATTTTTTAGCCTCAGTTTGGTTACAGTAATCTCTAGAAAAAGCAGTAAGTTCTTCTGTATTACTTTCTTTTCTAGGAATTTTCCCTGGCCCTATTCTATTGAATTATGCAACCTATATTTTAGTATAACAACTGCTTTCCTGCTGTATTACTCTCTAGGGAACAATTCTGCATTAGTAAGGGGATGAACAAGATGACCTCTTAAGTCTTTTCCATCACCACTTGCTGTAATACGGTGCTGTAATATTTGACCTTGTTACACAGCCTTTTCCCTTCTGTAACCCTTTTACAGAAGAGCAGTCACAGCATTTTTTGGACGTGCAGAAGTGCCTGCCTTTGAAGTTATTAACCTGAAGTACTGTTTCCTACACTTCAGAACTGCAGAGCATATTAGTGCCTTTTGCATTCAAGTGGAGAGGACCTGTATAAATAAATCATTTCAGGGAAGTATGCTGCAGTGCCTGTTCTGTAGCTGGAATGAATAGGGTGAAAAGGCAGAGGATCTTTATTTTGTTAATATGTTGGCAAGACTATAACTTTTGAGGATGTGTTTCTAGTGTCACTTTTTATACCAAGGAAGGAAGGAAGACCCAGTTGCTTGACCAGCTTGTTCTAAATCTGTGCTGTGTCCGTGGACCTACACTGTGTACTACTTCACTGCTATTTTTTTCAACATCAAGCTTTCCCTGTGTGTCCAAAGTTACTGGTAGGTATCAGACTGGATGGGAAATGTAACTATAAAGGAGAATCCTGTATTCTATCTTGCAAAATCAGAAAGGGTATCTATGAGAAAAGTAATTCGGAAATGGAAAAAAGAAAACTGTAGTGATGTTCAAGAGTTAAGTGCATTCAAAGATGCCTTGCTGTTCCAGTTTGTTCCAAACTTTCAGCTTACAGAAGGCAGCAGATTCTTTTTGTGACATTGGCTTGGCAATAATTTCTCCAGGTCCAGCCTGAACACAAAAGCCAGTTCTAAAAAAACCCCTCTTTTGCAATGAACACCCCCTGCATTTTCTTTGTCTCTCCAGAGGCGTCTGATTTATAAAGCCTGGGGTTTTTTCAGTCGTTGAAATACTTGAGCAATTCTAGTGTCTTGGGATTGTTCTGCTTTCTGTGCTATTTAGTGATTTTTTGTTGACTCTGGGTTTGAATGTCCCATTCTGCTTTTTAAGTAAAAGCTGCTGTTCTCTCCTGCTGTTGAGCTTTTTAGTTGCTTATATCCTCTTTTCTGCAGCAGCAGTAGAAGTCAACTGCGACAGGTTTGTGCAAGTTGGGAAAACAGTAGTGAGCACAGAGATATAAAACCAATGGCAAAAACATCAGCTTGTATGTCCTCTCAGTTCCTTATGAGTAAGCAGGGCCTTAATTCATTAAGTAATTTAGAATTTAGTGAAAGGAAGTTTTGACACCATCAGTGTTTAAGATTTTAGCATAAAGCAGTGCAACATACAGAGAGTACCAGCTTCTATAGCTGTAACCCTCAAGATTCAGAAGATGGAAACTAAGGTTTCCTATTGCACTGAACTATATAAATACTTGCTGCACTTTAGCATCTCCCTTTAGCATAAAGTCATTGGCATTTGTTTGTCATGGTTTGTACAGAGAGTGGGACAAATATTCTTCCTGGTTCCACATGCATGTGGAATGGGTCTACAGGAGCAAAGGGATAGTAATTTAGAGTTTTGTGAAGGGGGAGCTAGTTAATGGTTTATACATGACACATGCTTTGCTTGAAGGCAAGCAGCATAAACAGAAGTTTGGTAGAAATGGTTGAGAGGAGATATCAGTTTAGACCTGTGAGGTGCCCCAACTATGATGAAAACTGGGAAGACCATCCTACCAGTTATGTGTATAAACCTCCTTCTTTTACATCTCACTGAATTATTTAGATGTTGCTGTAGTTTATCTGTATGTTGGTAATGAATCTCAAGCATTGACTAAAAGCTGGAACCAAGGGTGGAAGAGTCTCTGGGATGTTCAGGAATGATGTGATCAGAAAGAAAAGGACCTACCCTGAAAGGATTATTTCTCTCTCTCTGTATTACCCAGATTATTCAATTTCTCACTCAGCCTTTTTGTGCTTCCCAACTCTTAAATTTAGTTCTTTGTAGGTGATAGTTTAAGCATTGTTTCTTACTTTAAGCTTTACTTTTTCATATCAGTGGCACTCCAGACCTTCACTTCTCCTGCTGTCTGTTCTTCCTCTTACTGACTCCCCTCTGCTTTTATGTGCTTCTCTTTATGGTGTCTCTCTGTTATTGTATGTCTCTGATTCCTCATCCTTAGGGTTGTCATTTTTCTGCAAGTTTTCTTGTTGTTACTCTTTTCCCTGCAACTGATTGAATCTCATTTCATGTCTCTGGGCAATACAGGAGTAAAAATCAGGGTACTCTTTGCAGGGAGAATATTTGCATCTGAAGGAGTGGATACATTTGTCACTGAATTTTAATGTATACTTGTGCTGACAGTTAAATATGAATTCCCTTGTGATAGAAGTTAGACACTTCAGAGAAACTTACAAAAAAGGCTAGCTCCAGTCCTTCTTCCCAAAGTGGGCTTTCTGCCCTTTGTGCTCTCCCTCAGGAAATCCAGGGGACTATTTCTGCTGGTTGCTTCTTGCAGTGGCAGAAGAACAGACTTCTGCCCTTGAAGAGGCAGGAAACTCCTGAAGCGCAAGTGTACAGAGTTGCTGCGAAGCACTGGCTGCACCACGTACTTTTCATTCCCAGTGGAGATCACACCATGGAGTTCTCCCTGCTTGCTTGTCTAAGCCCATGGCCTCCCTGGGCTTTACAGGTGGCTCTTCTCATATGAATCCTCTGCCAGCATGGCTTTCGGATATGGGATGGGAAGGGATGTCCAAGGCTATTTTAACGTTTTCCTTCCTCGCTTTCGACCCCCTGCAGGTCTTTACAGAAAAGAGAAGGATGGAGGCTCCGTGAGGGCTTTCCTAATATGCAGGTGTAATAGGATCCTCTCCCCACAAAGGATCCCCTCTCTCAGTGGAGGCAAAGGACCCTGCACATTGAGGGGACACACTGTTCCAGATAATTAGCTAAGCAGCTGCTCTGTGTCTGAATGAAAAGGAGAGGAGGGAGGTTTTGCTCTGATGGGGAGCCGGGGCAGCATTCCTTGGAGGCAGCCCGCACATTCCTCCAAAGCAGTCGGCACCCACGGTGACATGGGCTCGGCATTGCTCAGCCAGGCTTCCTGAGATTTGTACGCAGCCGCTCGCTCAGCCTCAGGTCCTTTATTGTGGGAAAACTCCTTTTCCTTGCTGAGTGCAGCCCATTTATCCCTGGATCAGTGAAAGAATATATAGCTTGAACTCGCATGTGACAAGCTGTGCTAGTTAATGCATAACCAACTGTTTATAGAGAGAAAATAAGATCACATTCGGAGAAAAAAAAAAAAGATTTGTAATATGTGAAACAAAGCAATCTCCGCAGAAGCAGCAACTGTGTTAATGCAATAATGGGCAACTTGCCTGTGAATGAATCTCTTCTATTTTCTAGGGTGTCTGGGAGGAAAAGGAGGGTGCCTTTTCTGGCCAACACATTTATGACTAGCTTTTGTGGACAAAAGCATAATTAAAAGGAGAGCCTGTTCTTGGCATGCGACCAGGTCTTTTCTTAGAGGGCTGCTTTAATTTGTTTGACATCCAGTGAAAGACTGGCATACTGCTCTAATTAGTTTTATATACAGTTGTTTTATAGATCTGCAGCACTATATGTACCCATGGGCCCACTCGAGTAACCTAGTGAAGTCTACCAGGCTGCCTCCTGAAGTGTGTTCACAGGATTGGACTCTTATGCCTAACTTCTTGCTGTGCTTCTCAATTTTTTACCCAGTTCTATAATTGTGTAAATTCATTAAGATAAAATGACACCCATTGAAAATTGGAATGGAATGGAGCAGTAAATTTGGAAGTGCGGTCCTTGCCATTGCCAGAAAAGAGGATGTTTTTATTGTTATAAATATTTCTCTTTGTTCTTCAATTTTTTGCCTCCTATCAATGCTGGTGGAAACCTAGACAGTTCATTAAAATTCTTGAATAGTATTATTGTTACTTCTATCACTAATAGTTTTTCCTAGCAAGTGCTTAAAATAATATTCATTGTTGCAGGGACAATAAGTTTTTCGTTTCTAAGTACAAGCCACTTTGCGAGTGGCTAGTGGATGCCAGAAGATACTGCTATTTCTGACCCATGCAAGGCTTTTAGAAATGAATGGCAGGAAATGTTTTAAGTGTCTTTTAATTAGATCTGCACCAGGTACCCTGCTAATGTAATCAAATGTGAGTTGATCCCCCTTTTATGTTTTTGTAAGGAAAGAAGCTTCAACTTTAAATTATAGTTTAAAGAAAAGAGGCGTGGATGGGAGATGTGGAGGTCATTCAGGCAGCAGCAAGTGAAGCAGAGCAACTCCCATTTGTGCTCAGCCAGATGTTCACAAACCTTTGCCAATAGCTCAATAGCTGATGCTACATAAATTACTATATCCCAGGGACTAATTCAATGGGTGTGATGGAAGAGGAAGGGAGGAGGATGGTACCCTGTCGGTCAGAGGTCAAGTGTAACACATGGGACTGAACCAAGCAATATTCAGCCAGCTCTGCTAATTCTGTAGTTAATATGGGATGAAAACACTCATTTTCCTATAGAAAGCAGAAGAAAAGTCAATACTTCTATTAAGAATATAAAGACTAATTATTTTATTTAAGAAGTTCCTTTTCCCAATGAAATCTGAGCCTCTGACAGCACTCTTTAAAAATATAGAATCCCCTTCAAAAGCTACCAGTGCTTCCTCAATAAAATAAAGATGTTCAAAGGCTTCTCTTGCTTTCTGAAAAGATGCTGATTGCAAACCAAACTGCCTCTCCTCCACCACCACGTTTTTACCAAATTCACCTTTTCACCTATTGTGAGTTGTTTTCCTTTTCCTCCTGTCTAGGAGAGTTCTTTTTTTTACAAAAGTAAAAACAAACAAAAATCCAGAGTAATAAATAATGGTTTTCTTTAAAGTGTGAAGCCTTCTCTTGACCGAAGTGCTGCCTTTGTAAGAAAACAGGCACTTGTGTGTTGCTGCCTTTCATGCATGTCTGTCTATATCATAAGTCTGCTTATCTTTGACGCTCTGCCTGTAAAAAGAAGTGGTAAGCTAAAGGGAATCTGTTTGTCTTTCAAGGATATACGCGTACCAGTCATAATGTGGAGGGTAATTTAACAAACACAACTCTTGCATGTTACATATAGGTAGAGAAAACTCAAGCCCATACCAGTATCTGATTTTCTGTCAGATATTTTCAAAATAGGTTACTGATTTTGAATGTTTCAGGTTGGCAGTGCTGATGCTTTTAATTTCTCGAGGTGTCCTACAGTTGGCAAATAGAAATCAGGGTTTCAAGGTTAACAAAGTACATTCTGCATCCCAAACAGCTCAATCAGTTGGAAGCCCATGGAAGGACAGAATGCCTTTTCTTTCATAAAATAAAGAAATAAGCAGTGCCCTCTAGTGTTAGTTAACGTCAGAGGGATCCACCAGCCGAACTTTCTATCATCTATCTGCAGTTAAATCTATTTCATAGCCGCAGATGCAGATCTTTGTTTCTTGAAAGAAAGCAGTAAAAAAGAACTGCAGTAGCATAGCTCAACAGGATGTAACTGTCAGAAATGCAGTCATTAATAGGTAGATATTACATACAGTCAGATATCTCAAACTCCCTGGCCTATTTTATCTTCTCTAATCTTGTAGTGTATGAATGTAGTATGTCTGCAGCCTTTACCTGACCTTGGAAAGGGTGGGAGATGTGTTTTAGCAAAGGGCCACGGATTTGTGAAGTTTCAGGGAGAGGTGTAGCAGTGAGTGTTCCTACCTGAAATTCAGAGGTTCTATTTCTGGCATAAAGCATCCCTGGTGTATGTATTCAAAATTATCTACAAAGCTTTATAACAGGCAGTGAGCAGGTAAGTCTTCTGGGTGTCCTTAGAGAACCTCAGAATTTTTTGGTACTGGTGATTGTAGCAGGTTGGAGTTCTCTTTCAAAGCTGTGTGCATTATTTGTTTCAGTTAAAGACAACTCTGCCAGAAATGCACCATGGGAATTACAGTCATCTCTGTGCTTTAGCATGGAAATCTATTTCTCAGTCTGTATAAAAGAGGGCAATGCTTTAAATTGCTAATGTAAAACAAGTGTTAAAAAACATTTGCTATTTGGTTTCTGAATCACGTTCAGTGTGAAAACATTGTAAACAAATATGTCTTTCCCTTTCTGTTGTTTTATTTTCTACCATAGAAAAATAGCTTAGGAATCATTATTGCCTTGCAGTTTCTGTTGATGCATTTTCTTGGCCTTGTTTGCATTCTGGGATGAACCTGAATTCCTGTTGTGTTGAAGTTAGGGTTGACAAATGGGAATCCTGTAAACCTTCAGAGTGTTTTACTGAGCGTCCCTGAGCTGTAATCCGGTGTATGCATTTATTGTTTTCTGGAAAACATCACACAGAAATACAGTAAAGGTGCAAGCTTTTATAAATTGACCCGTGCAGTGCCTTGGCTTACCAGGCTTTTCTGCATTTTGTGAGGTTCACTCTCAAGTGCGGTTTTCTAAACCAAAACATCTAATGCAGCATGACTCCAAGAAGTGACCATCTCCTTTCCTCCTTGGGTTATGGTCTGTGAATGCTTCTGATGGCTGCCAGCACAGTAAGAAGTGGATGCCAAGACACATACAGTCAGTATGTTGTCCATGTGTAAGAATATCAGGTGAGGAGGATAGGAATTTGTATGTCTGAGCTAATTCAACAAGATTAGCCTCACATGAGGAGGGATTATGCAAATGTCTGTGTAGATTGCTGTGCCCTGGAAATAGATGTTAGAAGTGAACTGATTTACCTGAACTCCTCAAAAGGAGGGTCAGACCAGTTCAAGCCTTTGTGATATGTTCTTCTGTCTTGTTGCTACTGCTGTTGCAAACATGATACTTCTGGTAGTTACTGATTATTCAGCTCTAATGATAGACCCCTTTTTGAGCTGCAGTTAGTAACTTTATTCTTGTTTGCTACATGTGAGCAGGGCGAGCATTGTTCGTGCTGATTGCCAAGGATGATGTTATGCCCTGTGAAAATACCAAGAAGAAAAATGTTCAGCATTGTTCCTCTGAGATGTACCAAAAATCTGCACGCACCAATGAAAGCAACCAGCATTATGGTATCATAACAATGGCTCATTAGGACTTTACCCTCAGCCGGGATGATGATTGTTCCTGATTAAGACCAAGAGCAACAGATGGCATTTGTTAGGACATTGATATTTATGTACAGAGTTGCCAGCACTTTGAGAAGTGGTGCCTCTGTTAATTAAGATGATAATGTACTGCCTTGTTTGGAGAGATTCTGCTTGTAATGATGCTGCTGAATTATGAATAGAGGGAAATTAGTAATAACAAATGCCAGATGGAGGTATCTTTCAAAGAGGACTATTTTGTGTAATATGGCATGTAAAGTTGACAGACTGGGTCTTAAAAGACCTTTATTATTCTTTAAGTTTTCCTGACAAAATTACTCTTTATCCTGCCAAGAAATGTAGTTTCACATGCCAGTGCATTTTTAAGCAAGAGTAATTAAAGTATGCCTCTAAGTTTATGGCTTGAAGTGAAATTCATTCATCCAATGTTTTGTCAGGAATCTATAAACAGTGCAAGGAAGGAGACAACTTACAGCAACAATAGTTTTGCCAATTCTGCATGTTGTACCTTTGAAATCAGAGGCAATCTGGTATGAACAAAACTACTTTCAAAGCTTACCAAAAAAAGTGTAACTTTTGCTGAAGTTTTACTTCACATTCTTCCTTTGGTTGAAGATGACTGTTGAGAATAAGGAATGTTTTTCTAAAATTAAAACTTGCCTCCTTTCATTGAAGTAAAAAATTATTACTGAGTTATAAATGCATCAAATCTTCAAATGTTAGGCTTTTGTAAACTTCCTGAGAGAGGGAAATAAAATCTAATGTGTTTTTGTAGTGTAAAGTAGTAGTTAAAAGAGCGGAGACAAGGGAAAGAAAGTAAGAAATAAAACTTTGGGGTTGATATTTCCTCATATGAATATTTCCATTCCATGGGCATTCCATCTTTGATCTTATGACCTGTCGGCAGCTGTCCTTTGCAGAGGTCTCTTCATGATGATCTGTGCATGAAGCAGAGTATGTCATGAGAGGTGACCATGAACTTTTGATTTTCCTTTGTAATTGTCCTCAGATTGCATTAGTATAATAAAATAAAATTTAGGACTGTAGCAGTGTGGCATATAGTCTCTCTATGATTTGCCAAATGTAGTAGACCAGGAGGACTTGAATAGCATACCTTCTGCTCCATCCATACATAGTCACAAATCACTTCCGAATACACAACAATAAACTTGATATGTCCAGTCCAAGACCTCTTCCAAAGGCGCAAACATTGTGGGCAGGGTTCAAACTGATACCAAAACATGTCCTTTTGTACTCTTTAAATTATTTCAGAGTGTGCGTTAGTAGAGGAATAAGTGATGTAATATATTTCAGTATTGGATGATGAAAAGAAGGCTTCTGCTCCATTTAGAAAAAATATCGAGATCATTTTTCATGGGAATAAAACACTGTTTTGAATTATGCTTAGAACAGACTGTCCGACTATTTCTGGTATTAACATTCATTGCCATTGCAGAAAGGATTTAACAATAGAAAGATGAGAACATGAGAAAAGAATGTCTAGAGGGAAGGCAGTCAAGGATGGGATTCAGTGGCTCTAGTTTTGATAACAAAAGCAAAGAGTGCTCTCAGTTGAGTCTTTTGAGACTAATCTGCGACTTTCAATAAACCCTATATTTACCTTAATGCAGAAAGAACAGGATTTCTAGGCATTTTCAGAAACCCTTTAGAGCAGTGTTTCTTGCTGATCTTGTTGAAGCTATTATGAATTTACCTGGGAGATGCGATTTGAAATTATGAACAACTGAACCCTGGGTTTATTTGCACTTTTTAAATGAACGAGTCCTGCATATATATATATATATATATACATATACATATATATATATATAAAGCTCCTTTCTTTAACAGCAGTCTATCTAATGGCAAAAGAGCGCTATGACTCTTCCACTCCAACTCTTTGGAAATCTGTATTACTTTTTTTGCCACATGGTCAGTTTTGTTTATACTAAACTTTTTTCTGTTGTTTCTCTTTTTTTCCCAGAAAAACTTTACAATTCAAATGGACGGGAGCTGAGACGGGCACTTTTCTCCTTGAAACAAATATTTCAGGTGAGCAAAGAATGGCTGTTCATTCTGTGATTTGAACATGAATTGAATTTCTTTTTTAATCTTTTTAATTTAGGGAACTTCTTACAGTTTCTGGCAAAAAGAGAATGTTAAGATTTTGTTTGTAATGTATAATTAGCCAGTTGCTTCTCAGGGTTTTTATCTCCCTATGGTCTGCAAGTCTTTCCTTGCACTTTCAGTCTGTTAGAAGGCATGACCGGATGTGGAGTAATGGCAGAGTTTAGGAGCTGGAACCTGCCAGGAAAGGAGAGAAGAAAACTGGGACTCTCAGGTGGAAAATTATGCTGCTCATTAGACAGTGGTGTAAGTTCTGTATTGAGGAGACTGAGAGGGGACTGTAAAAAGAAGACCTAGAGAGCTCATTTCTTTAACAGCAGTCTGTCTAATGGCAAAAGAGCGCTATGACTCTTCCACTCCAACTCTTTGGAAATCTGTATTACTTTTTTTGCCACATGGTCAGTTTTGTTTATACTAAACTTTTTTCTGTTGTTTCTCTTTTTTTCCCAGAAAAACTTTACAATTCAAATGGACGGGAGCTGAGACGGGCACTTTTCTCCTTGAAACAAATATTTCAGGTGAGCAAAGAATGGCTGTTCATTCTGTGATTTGAACATGAATTGAATTTCTTTTTTAATCTTTTTAATTTAGGGAACTTCTTACAGTTTCTGGCAAAAAGAGAATGTTAAGATTTTGTTTGTAATGTATAATTAGCCAGTTGCTTCTCAGGGTTTTTATCTCCCTATGGTCTGCAAGTCTTTCCTTGCACTTTCAGTCTGTTAGAAGGCATGACCGGATGTGGAGTAATGGCAGAGTTTAGGAGCTGGAACCTGCCAGGAAAGGAGAGAAGAAAACTGGGACTCTCAGGTGGAAAATTATGCTGCTCATTAGACAGTGGTGTAAGTTCTGTATTGAGGAGACTGAGAGGGGACTGTAAAAAGAAGACCTAGAGTAAGTTGGGATGATGGCCAAACATTGACCTAATAATTGACAAATAGACTAGGTTTAAGCCACATCAGAAACTGCAAAGGGGTGCAAGAGACATGGGACAGATCTGATAAGGAACCAAGATGTAGTGGGAGAGCTCTGGAGGAATTAGAATTTAGATTGAGGTTAGAGGAAACTATGTACTGGTTAAATAAAAGGTACTTCATAGAGCTGAGGAAGGTATGGTAGTGACTGATGAGTTTAAGTTTTATGAAAGACTTGCTGAACAACAGGAGTAGATGGTGAAAGGTGGAAAAGTTTATGGAAAATTTTAGTAATTGAAGGTGTCTTCTGGGTGAGAAAAAAGCCCTTGAATTTAGAATATTTGGACAGCTCCAAAACTGTCTCCTTGAAGCATT
>NW_009952435.1:4395905-4429861 GCF_000747805.2 Chaetura pelagica
CTGTTTGAGAGTCACAAAAGTGTAAGTGGGTTTCCCTGTGAGCTTGCCAAGTGGGTGGACTGTGTGCACGGAAGAAATTAGGCAGGTTTCCAAGAGTCTTCTCTGGTTTCTTCTCTTTTTATTTACCTCAATGGTTTCTGAGAAGTATTTGCATTTCTCTGATTTTATGTATTCCACAGGTTAACTGGGACACTCACACATATCACTCACACAGTGAGTGCTAAGCCTCTCTTCCCACACATCCTGCATCTCCCATACCTCCCATCATGAGTTTTTCCAGTTTGGGTGGCTACTGGGTATTTCTGAGCACATAGTGCTCTTTGCATTCAGTGAACACACCAGTAAGATCTCTGTGTTCCAGCTGATCAGCTGTTTTTATGGAAATGTTATTTAAATATTTATCCTAATCAATTTACCTGGAGTTGACTGGGAAGGGAAAAGCAATGCTCACAAACCTGTACCTGTGTATTAATTTAGTTTTTCAGTGAAGTCTGTCTCACAGTTTCAGAACATAATCATCATTGAAGAATTCAACTTCCATCTTCCTAATGTATGTGATATGGAAAGGAATTTGGGAATTATGTGTTCTCACCTTAAGTAGCTACTTCTGGTAGGACTGTGGCTGTTTGTTGAACCAACACACCCGCCATAAGAACAGACTCTAAAAATACAGGTTCTCATTAGTGGAGAATTGAGAAGTCTTCCTCATGCTGGAGAGGATTCCTATCACATTCTCAAGAATGTGAGGCTGTACACTTCAAACTGGAAAATGAGACCCTGTATGATGTGAAGTCCTGTGTGTCTGTCACCTTCACTGTCCTTAGAAGAGTTGCTGAGATTGCTAAGGGCATCTTTTGAGTATGATTTTAGTTTATCTCATAGTACACCATGAGAGAGAATGTAAGATTATTTTTATATCTGTTTCAGAAAGAAAAACTTGTAATTTTTAGTGAAGAAAAATGCAAGTTATTATCGTAAGGTTATATTACAGACCAAACACTCTTGTCCAAAATATCATACCTAATATATATTTTAGTCAATGACATTAAAGTATGTCAGCATTTGTAATCTATTGTGATGTTAAAAGGTTTTTCTAAGTATTTCTCTACATAAATATCTGTTTGATTTTGTATTTAAATGTATTTTAAATTGCTTAAGAGTATTATATTTTGGAAAGAAGATGTTTACTTGAAAGCCAGTCCTTATTTTCATTATAACAAATTTTCAGAGTGTTGTGGAAACTTCATGTTTTTAAGTGCCAAGACAGTTTGTAACACTATGTTTTTATAATCATTTCATCATAGCTGAGTTAATTTGGCACAGTTTAGTGTCAGTATAATTTTTAAGGAGCTTCAAGGTAAGATGCAGTCTCTTATTTGTGTTAAGTGGGAACAAACCCAAGTTTTATATCAAATATGAATTCCAAATACTCTTGGTTTTTCACGCAAGGCCTCAGCGAAGCTTAGCAATGTTTGGCAAAAGCAATGCCTTTGTTTTAAATTTTACATGAAAGATTAATTTGGGAAGTCCACCCTTGGAATTTCTCTTTGGTTTCTTCTCATGAGCTGGTGTCTGCAAAATGATAAAGGTTATATGATGCATTTTTCTTTACTGTAATGCCATTCTGTTCCTGTCAGTCATTCTGAAGGATTAAGATAGCCACACTCATTGCTTTCTGGCCCGTACTGCAGTACTGTACTGATTTACCATTATGCATTTTGAGAAACTTAGGGTAAGGACAGTAATGTTCAAATTAGAAGTATACAAAACACTTGACCTTCAAAGAACTGAAAAATTGTTAACAGATACAACTGACAATTTGCTGAAGCATGGTTTACCTCCCAGAAACTACAGTTTCTTACAGCCTTCTGAGTTGCCTGGTACTTGTGTTTATCAGAGATCTGTGAATTTAGTGCCAAACTAATTCTACCAAAGGTATTTGGTAGAAAACAGCTGAACATGGAACTTACAAATTAGGGTTGAAGAACATCTTTTATTTCCCAATTGAAATATAATAAGAAAGATGAAAATAAAGCTGCTTAAAACATATAGAAGCATAGAACTATTCAGGTTGGAAAAGACCCTTGGGATCACTGAGTCCAACCATCATCCCTACTCTACAAAGTTCTCCCCTAAACCATATCCACCAACACCACATCCAAACGACCCTTAAACACATCCAGGGATGGTGACTCAGCCACCTCCCTGGGCAGCCTATTCCAGTGTCTAACCACTCTCTCTGTGAAGAACTTTTTCTTAAGGTCCAGGCTGATCCTACTGTGCTGCAGCTTGAAGCCATTCCCTCTTGTTCTATCACTAATTACCTGTGAGAAGAGACCAACACCAACCTCTCTACAATGACCTTTCAGGTAGTTGTAGAGAGTGATGAGGTCTCCCCTCAGCCTCCTCTTTCTCAAACTAAACATTCCCAGCTCCTTCAAGTGTTCTTCATAAGATTTATTCTCTAGGCCCTTCACCAGCTGCGTTGCCCTCCTCTGTACTCACTCGAGCACCTCCATATCTCTCTTGAGCTGAGGTGTCCAAAATTGGACTCAATACTCCAGTTGTGGCCTCACCAGTGCTGAGCACAGGGGGACAATCACCTCTCTGCTTCTGCTGGTCACACTATTTCTAATACAAGCCAGGATGCCATTGGCTTTCTTGGCCACCTGGCCATACTCAGCCGCTTGTCAATCGGAACCCCCATGTCCTTTTCTGCCAGACACTTTCCAGCCACACTTCCCCAGGCCTGTAGTGTTGCCTGGGGTTGTTGTGGCCCAAGTGCAGGACCCAGCACTTGGCCTTGTTGAAAGCCTAAGGGTCCAATCTATCCAAGTCTCTTTGTAGAGCCTCCCTATCCTCATGCAGAGCAACATTCCCGCCTGGCTTGGTGTCATCTGCAAACTTACTGATAATACACTCTATGTCCTTATTGAGATCATCAATACAGATGTTAAACAGAAAAGGTCCCAACACTGAGCCCTGAGGAACACCACTTGTGACTGGCCTCCAACTGGATTTGAATCCATTGACCACCACTCTTTGGCCCGACTGTCCAGCCAGTGTTTGATCCAACAGATCATGTGCTCATCCAGGCCATGAGCAGCCAGGTTTTTTATGAGAGTTCTATGGGGAACAGTGTCAAATGCTTTTCAGAGGTCTAGGTAGACAATTAATTCAGTATAAATCTTAAAAGCAGAAAAAATGGTTATGAGCACTATAATATATGTAAATAATGCTGTGCAATTTACATTATATTAAAAATAGTTTATTTAACAAGACTGGTTGTATGACTGGATGTAATATAAAGCATGCATGTTGTAGAACATACAAACAACAGTGTGCCTTGTATTTACAGAGCGGATTGCATAATTTCAAAATACGAAATAACTGGATAAGACTGTGGTGTTGTAAGAAAAATAAAAAACCTGTGAAGCATGTTTCAAGTCTGTTGAAATGTATACTCATGTATACATGTAAGTCTGCCTCTTAAAGTTTTGGAAAATAGTTTTAATCAATCTATCAATGCATTAGGAAAGCAGACCTAAAGAGTTTCTTTTAGAGTGTTGAGGAAAGAAGCCAGTTTTCTTTTAGGACTGTTTTCCTCCTAAGTGTCATTTGACAAATGCAGGAGATCTCCCACTATTTTTCTTGCAGAGCCTGGATTCCCATTTTATGTTGTGATCAGAATATCAAGCAGCGCAGTTACAAAATTATCTTAGAGAATTTTCTTCTATTGTTGACAATTCATTAATCATTGAACAATTCAGCTTTGTGTGAAATGTCACAGAGAACAGCTATGTAGGGCCCCTGGAAGCATGATCTAGAAGGTGTTTGGATAGACCCAATCTTATCAGTGAGTGAAATCACATGTCACGCACTTCAGCTGCTAAGGAGTCATCAATCATCCTTAGAGAAGCAGAAGGAGTATTCTGTTTGCCTCATTGATCTCAAGGAAGGAGACTGTTCCTTCCCCTCTTGCAAGCATGACTGATGACTCCTTAGGGTTTGAAGCTGTGTGACATTTGATTTAGGGGCTGCTGTCATCACTTGTGGAACGGGCTGCCACCTTTTCTCTTTAAGAGCCCTCTTGGAAGGGTTCTTGATTAAGTCATGAAAAAGAGAAAAACCTTCATTTCCTTCCCAAATCAAATTCACCATAGTTCTATGTAGCAGTTTTCATATTTGCTTAATGATATTTTACAAGAGATGTGTGTCAGTGTTGTTTAGAGATTAGAAATGAAATAGATATGATCTGTCAGATATCAAAATCAGTTTCGCGAATTTGTTGGTGAATAGAGTGTCTTCTTTGTACCTAGACGATGTTATGGGCTGAGTTCTAAACAGTTCTTAATCAGACTGTAAATAAGAGCTACTTCCAACACAAGTATAGTCTAAAAATCTGGGAAGCCACTATTACTCGTTCTCCAAACTGTGTATGTTTGATTTGAAACAGGAAACCTTGTTTTGTATGGAGCCTATCTAGCTTCCTTAGGTGTGTAATACAGTGCATGAATGTTGTTTGATCTGTTACTTTGCTCCCATGAAGAAAATCCCTGGTAGGGTGTGGTCTAAGGGAATTTTCTAGTGTTTTTCAATTCCACTATTAACTTGGAGGGGAAAAAACACAGTGTTTTGATGTACCTGCTGTTTACTCAAGGTGCAAAGGATGAAATTATGTCCCAATCAGGTTGATGGCATAAATCGTCTTTAGGTTTTTTTTACCTGGTGTTTGAGTGACTGCAATTTTGGGACACCTCAGTGAACAGCACCCTTCTTCTCAAGAGTGATTGACTGGCTATAGAACAAGAGGAGGTCAAGCTGCGCCAGAGGAGGTTCAGATTGGATATGAGGAAAAATGTATTCACTGAAAGAGTGGTGAGGAAGTGGGACAGTCTGCCCAGGGTGGTGGTGAAGGCACCATCCCTGGAGGTATTAAAAAAACAGGTAGGTGTGTTGCTTTGGAAGATGGTTTAATGGTCACAGGGGTGTAGGGCTGATGGTTGGGTTTTGCGATCTTGAAGGTCTTTTCCAAGCGTAATGATTCTATAATTCAAGGAGTTCTCCTAGGCTTGCTGGTGAGAGCGTGAGGGAAGGAAGACAGCAACTAAACTTGCCTGAGTTGCTAATTATCAAGGAGTGAAACTACTTGTCTTAGAGAGATGGGCTTTCTGTGACAGCAGGAGACTCTCCTCATGCTACTCCTGAGAGCTGTGTTCGATTCAGCTTCTAGAAGTTGCATCCTGACTCAAGGTAGAGTAGAGATTTCATGGTTTGATACAAGAGTCACATGCTTAACCTGTCATCTGTTCCATACATAGAGTTGGTTTGTAGCTGCTTAAGTAATTTAGGTTGAAATGGCAATACGTTCTTGAGGGACTCGTAGGACTGATGTTTGTGTGTGTGTGTGTGTATGTTTATGCATGTGTGTATGTTTTTGGAATTATGTCTTTCCAGATTTGTTTGCAATAGGTGACTTGGCTTTTAAAACAGACTGAAATAAACAGTGACAATTGAATTAGATAGAATCAGGCACTTCTGGATTGGCAATCCAGTATTTTAATTGTATCAATAATTTTGGAGTCCAGAGAAGAGAACTATAGTTTAAAGTGTGGGAAAGTAACTATAAATTATATCTTGGCGGTCCATGATCCTTCAATCACTTCCTAACTATGTTTACTCAGTTTTCAAGCCAAAATGAGCTTTTCTAACTGCAAACATTGCAAGCCAAACTTGATCTATAAAATGCAACCTGTTGCTTAGCCAGTAAAAAAGCTGGACTCCAGAAATCATCTGGGGTTTCTGTTTCTAATAGAGCACAGCATAACTCTTTTATTACTACATCATTGTAGTCTTGTCAATGGGAGTAGTTATTTTGCTGGTAACTTTAGCAGATGTGATGCATACTGAAGGCAGGTAGCAATAGTTAAAAATACTCTATTGAGACTTTATTGTGCTATATTTCTAATGTAGATATGGGGGTTGCAAAACCAGACAGCTGAAAGGAGGGCTGAGAGGAACTGATTGCTATTTTTTCATTGCTATTGAGTCAGAGTATCTTCTAAGCATTTGAAATTATATGGGCAACCTCTAGACATGAAGGCTCTTTGGTGATGGAACAGCATTCTGGTCATAGCCCTGCACTGCCACATTGCTACTGCTGCTCGGGCAGTTGGGTTAGGAGCAAGCTTTCTGGTTCCTTGGAGGTATTATTTTTATACATGAGGGTTTGCAAGAGCCAGGAAAATGCTTCGGAGAGAAGATCAGTAGATTTCTGTTCCCCTTGCACTCTTAGGAGCATGAAGGGTGAAATAAGTACCTACCCATCATTGATGCTATTGCTAACTGAAACCTGGATTTTATCATCCTATTCTTCTTTCCTTAGTAACAGAGAAAGCTTTTCAAGTATATTGGGCAACAGTCCTGCATTTTGCTTGCTTGTGGTGGAGTGCCAGATGTATTGTCATTTGAGATTTATGCCAGTAAAAGCCTGCAGTCGTGCATGGTTTGCTCTTTGACCTGCCTCCTCCTTCCTCCCTTTCCGCACCAGTCAGTCGCTGAGCCTCTGCTGCTAATTTACATCCCCAAATGAATGAGGCCTAATCCCTAGCCCTTAATCCTCCTAAAACCATCTGAACTTTGTTATCCTATCTTGACTTTGCAGGAGAATTTATTTTTTTTTAAAAGAAAGGATGGAAAAAATGTCTTTACATTTTTAAAAAGAGTGGCTATCATTTACAGTTTTGGGGCAACTTCCTGTGAGTGCGTGTTAGTGTATATGCATGTATTTTTCCTTGTTATTTTATTTTTTTCACATTGAGCATAATTATCTGGGGTTTCTCTTCAGTTTTGCCCCCTTGCAGTACAGTATACACTCCTAGCAGGGCAATCTGAGGAAGAGGGTTTCCAAGGATACCTCACTCCGGTGCATTAATGTAGAGTGAGGACAGCACACTTTCCCAGCATACTGTTTGACAGATGAGCATAGCAATGAACAGAGATCGCCCTTTCAAAAAGTAGTAATTTTTATTTCTGGAGCCAGGCAGCATCTGAATGAGCCATGCCCTTTCTGTCTGTAGGCCTCTGTATTGGTCTGCTTCCAGCACCTTGTTCCACAAGGTTTCAGGCAGCAGAGGAGGATGCTTCTCTTTGAATCCAGTAGGGTTTACCTTTCTCCTCTTACGCATGGTGAATCGGCAATATGAATCTTGTCTTTTGGCTAGGTGAATTATCACAATTTAAAAATGTGTATGTAGTGTATCTACATGAAGTTACTGGTTTTGGTGTACAGACAAAATCAGAAATTTTTCTGGAAATTAGAGTTGAAATCTCTCTTAATAGGGATGTTGTAGAATGACAGAGCAGGGAGGGAAGCTCCTCCTCAGACAGGGGATGAAGTGTGTCAACCAGTGGAGCTCAGGATGAGTGCAATCCTCTCCCATGGGCAAAGCTTAGCAAAAAATTTCTCATGACTATGGCTGCTACCCTGGCTGCCTGTGCTGCTCTTACTTTTAGGCTGGATTATTGCAACTTTTGTGTTTTGGCAAGTTTGGTCGGTACAGAATGTGATTGCTGGCTCACTCAGTAATGTGTCATGTGGAGAGCACAGGCTGGGGAACCCCATGGTTCCTTATTTAAAGAAATGAAAATCATAAAGTGTGCAGTGTTTAACTTTGTAACAGAAAAAGGAGAGGATTGTACAGCATAGCATTAAATATGGAAATGCTCAAACAACCAGAAACAATGGGATAGTTTATTAAATGAAAAAAAACCAAAACAAAACACATGAAAAATGAAGTTCTCCTTGGTGGAAATCTCATAGGCAAGCATCTTGTTATGATTTCTTGGAAAGACAGTACTCTGCACAGCTGTTAGCCACGTAAGAGAGAAATATGTATGTGCATATCCAAATGTGAATATTCAGTTACTAATCCAGTTTCCCCAAATACTTAAAGTAAAGCTTTCATTATTGCTTTTTGTGCTTTTTAGTTAAAAAACCCAGCAACAAATGAACAAAAAACAAAACACTTGTCCTTGAGAAACTGTTCCAAAACCTTAATTCTTCTTAGGAAGCAAAGTCATTTTCTTGTGGCAGAAAACTAACCATGCTTTGGGTGAAAGTTTTCAAGCATATGGAAACAGAAATAGCAGGCTTCAGAAAGATTTATCTTTAACAGTATGTAAACAATTTATCTTTGCACGTGGAAACTGCACATCAGGTAAGATGCATTCTTGCAAAGTGCCATGCCTTGAAAAAAGTCTTCAGTCTCCACCTTCAGATAGGACCTTGCAAAACTACATTAAAGAATGGTACAGAAACAGGAGAACAGGTAGGAAAGAAGGGAATCCCAACTGCGCCACTTTTGCTGGTGGCACATGAGCATACTGTGCAGCCTGCTTGATCACAGGGTTTGTGGATGAAAACAGGATTTGTACATTTTTCCAGCCATATAAGCAAGTTTGAAATTCACCAGCCTGAATGTAGTTAATGTCTTTTTCATTATGCGTTTGACAAAAACAGAGCTCTATTGCAAAGCAACATACACTATGTTGTTTTCTCTTCCTTCTGAGATGCCTGAAGAAAGGAAGAGACACAATCTATTCCAAATCTGTGAATGAAAGCATAAAATAAATCTATCTGACAAGGACATGGGTATCTTTTCATAAAGACTTTTAAATAGCCAGCCTTTGTGTTGCTCAACAGTCTTCATGGTTGCAGGAGCTTAGCAGGAAGCTTAGAGAGCTTTGCCTGTGTTGCTGCTTTTCTCATCAGTGCTTTAATGCCTGCTGATTAAGGGCTCATAAATCTTCGTAATATTAGTGGAGGAGTCCGAGTCCATTTCCACAGCTAACGACAAACTTACCCTGCTTCCTTTTAATTGCTATCACACACATTCGGCAGCTACTTGTACATATCATTGTCACACACACCATATATTCCATACAATGAATGCTCTTTTCCTGGAAACCTGAACCTCTTACGAGTGCCTTTGCTTTTGAGGTCACCTAACTTGGCAAGTCAGTGAGTTAATGGGTCTGAAAAGATTATCCTAGACCAAAATTGATGTAAACATTCGCCTTTCAATGTAGAACGTATGGGTTTGGATGCCTTTCATCTTTCTCTGCACATTCCAGATGTTTGCTTTTTTCCTCTCATCATATATACATGATGGAATAGATAATGTACTGAGTTCAGATTTATGTCTGGAGCATGATGTGTTTGTGCTCTGCTTCATTACACCTTCTTTCTCCCTTTTATTTTGGAGAGGAGAAGTACCTTAAAAGCCTTTTTTAATTCAGATTTGATTTGTTTATTCAGTGCTTTCCAAAAGCACTCTGGTTAGAGTCCCTCATCCCCTTCATTTCCTCTGCTGTTCCCCTGCAATATATCTCCTTTCAGTCAAGGATGATTCTATGCTGTAGTGGTTTACTCCTTTGGCTTGTTTGAAAAACTTCTAGAAGTCAGATCTTACAATTTGCTTTGGGAAGATTCTTGCTTTAAAAAAAAACAAACAAAGCAAAACAACAACACAAAGAAACTCAAGTTATCAACATATAAGAGATATTTAGGTATTTGGAGAATGAGTTGCTAATTTTCCCCAGGTGATACTCTTAATATGCATTCACATCTTAAAGTTATAATTGGTATTTGAGTTTTATCTTTCACTGACTCTCAACAGCCTTTTATGACTATGAGCTGTTAAAAAATTTCCTTTGTTTTTGGGTTCCACCTGAAGGTCTGTGAAGTTGAACTACTGGTAACTTCTCCAGCATTAAGACATTTTTTTTTTTGTAGCTTTTTTTTGACTTTGACTCAATCCAGAATAGATTTTATTTTTCTCTCAACTCAAAAGATGATGCAAACACACTTGTTGAATGAAATATCAGCTCAAATATCAATCAAAGGATATTTGAAGAGCAAGGAAGTGTGCCTTGAGCTAGGACACCATTACTGTCTGAAAAAATAATTGAGGTTATTTCACTCCATAGTTTATATTTTGTATCTTGTTTCTCTTAATTAGGCAATGGTGTTATCCAATAAAATATGCATCTATTTTTTCGTAAGGTTTGTAGAAAAGCTTTTTTGGAGGATGCTTTGGCCACAGGTTTGTTGATTCTACACAATGCTACAAATTTCCAATCGTTTTTCTGAATTCTGTGCACTCCTGTCCTTTCTGCCCCTTGCCCTTGCTCCCATCACTTCCCACTCTGGAAATTCGACACCTTCTCTCTTTAGTAGCAAGGAATTTTTAACCACAGACCTTGACATACAGTGTAATTTACTTTCTAGGTGTGCAAACTCCTTATGAATTATCAATGCATGCAGCCTTTGTGTATCTGAACCCTGAATATACTTCACTTTAAGCTTAGATGACAAATTCCGGGGATATGTTCCTCCTCTTGAGTTTTAGGAGAAACAAGATTCAAAATTCTTGAAGAACGAGAAATTGCTCAAGTTTCTTTGAGTTAAAAGGATCATATACATAGTGATACATAGGATGGAGCAGTTGCCTGGCTCCAAGGATGACTGGAGAGGAGACTCCTCTGGGGTCCCTGGTTATGGTTCTGCCTCCCTGCTCTGTTGGAGGTGGCTCTCCATTCTACAAGGTGAACTTGAATGTTGCTTGCGGTGTGATTTGGATCTGTGTATTGTGTGTGCATATTTATTTATGTATTTATTTGTAGTTGCTTGATTTTAAATCAAGTACTGCAAGTTTGGGGATAATGAATCATAGCATCATATCAAAGAATTGTTTGTGTTGGAAAAGTCCTTAAAGATCGTCTGGTTCTAAGGCCCCTGCCATGGGCCAGGACACCTCCCACTAGAACAAGTTGCTCAAAGCCCCATTCAACCTGGGCTCAAATGCTTCCAGGGATGGGGACATCCACAACTTCCCTGGGCAACCTGTTCCAGTGTTTCCATCCTCATAGTGAAGAACTTCCTCCTAATGTCTAATCTAAATCATTGCTCTTCCAATTGAAAGCCATTTCCCCATTTCCTATCACTACATGGCCTTGTGAAAAGTTCCCCAGCTTTCCCATAGGACCTCTTCAGGCACTGGAAGGCCGCTATAAGCTCTCCCCCAAGCTTTCTCTTCTCCAGGCTGAACAACCCCAACAATTCTCTCAGCCTGTCTCCATAGGAGAGGTGCTCCAGCCCTCTGATCCTCTTGGAGGCCCTCCTTTGGGCTTGATCCAACACTTCTATGTCCTTCTTGTTTTGGAGGCTCCAGAACAGGACACAGTACTCCATCCAGATGGGGTCTCATGAGAGTGGAGTAAAGGGGGAGAATCACCTCCCTTGGCCTGCTGGCCTCGCTTCTTTTGATGCAGCCCAGGACACGGTTGGCTTTGGGGGCTGGAAGTGCACATTGCTGCCTCATGTTGAGCTTCTCACCAATCATCACTCCCAAATCCTTCTCCTCAGGGACTATTCTCAAGCCATTCTCCACCCAGCCTGTATTTGTGTTTGGGATTGCCCTGACACAGGTGCAGAACCTTGAACATGAGCTATAGCCTAGATCATCAGAAAGCGTTTTATCTTGTGTCCTTTTCTTATTTTTCCAGGCCTTCAGTTGTTGTAAAATGTTATTCTGGAATTTCATCTTGTGAATTTTGTCATCACTTGCTGCATCAGAGTTAAGAGTTTGGTCCTCCGAGCAATGGCTTTTGGGAAGGGCTTTACCAGTCGCCACTGGAATGAGACAGGCAGAGGTCTCCATGTGCTGGCTGACTTTGGCCTCTGTCCCATTCATTGGAACATGCTCCTTACATTGGCAAATTGGGCAAAGGTGCAGCAGCCTCTGTGCCAGACAGAGGTCACCTGCCGTGAAGAGGTCCCTAGCTACTCAATATGAGCAACTGTCTTGCTTTTTCAGTCCTTTTCTGGAGCATCAAAGGGAATTCCCGGGTGATCTGTGGGGAAGGGGGAGTCTGTGCATTCACCTTTAAAACACCAGTACGTACAACAGAGGAAATCAGAATGTATTAGTGCCATCTGTAATAACAGGCAGATTGTCTGTGTAGTCTTCCTCTACTCTCCTAGTAATCTCATCATGGTTTGAGTGTGACAAATGGGTAGGTAGAGGAAATTTGCCATTTTCTTAAGATTGAGTGCTTGTGTCTGTACTGCCCTGATCTGACATGGGAGTTTGTAAAATTCCTAGCTTTTCAGAAAATTTTATCAAGGCTTTTATCTAAACAAATAAGAAAATAGCAATCTCAGAAAATAAAACATTGAGACTTTGAAATAAATAAACTTAGAGACTTAGCTCTTCTGAAAGAGAGAAATTCGTAAGACATAATCTGTCAGGCTGAAAGAACTTTGCAATAAGTAAATTATCACACTAAAACGGACCTGATTATTTTCTTTCCCTTGGCAATTTTTGACATGTATATGGTGACTTCAGAAGCCACGCTCAACAAAACTATCTATTGTCTGGATCTTGGCTTCTCAGAGCTGTGTGATTGAAAAGCTGAAATTTCTATCCAATACACTATTGTGTATGAAGACATATGTTAAAATATTAAAAAAAAAAAAGGAACTCAGCAACTACAATGGTTTTATCCACAGAATTCTTCTCTTCCATTAATATTTTAAATTGGTTGTGTGCCTAATATATCGGGCTGATTCGTTAAGTGCTGTTTAATCAAGTTTTTAGTAGCCTTTTGTTTGTTTACATGAGCCTTCTGTAAGAGAAAAAGACAAGCTTTAGCCATGATGCTGTATAGTCCCTTGGCATAGTATTACGCATATAGTGCCCAGCAAAGCCCTCCTCTCTGTGGTATGTGTTACAGGGTCATTCTGCTGCACTGAATCAAGGGCTGATGGTTTCAAAGAAAAACTGAGTCACTGTAACAGGTTTAACTCCCATCAAATACTACAGAGCGATTTCTCTTGCATTCTTTGTGTTTTCCATCATAGTATGGATTATCTACTCGTGTTCTTATAGTCAACACTATACTTTCTCTTTCTAAATATAATGAAATAGTGTTACTTGAAGATAATGCATATAATATTACATTGCAATAAATACCAATTTTAAAAGTTCTCTTGTATGCACTTCCAAAACTGAAACTGGAGGTACTCTAAGTCATATAGTTGGCTTTCTCTTACTGACACTTTAAGGCTTTAAGGATGTTTAGGTGCTATGATGTGTCTGTTTATGTGCTATGATGAGATTTTAAAATCAAAAGTAATGTTTTCAGATACTAATCTTCTGTAGTTGACATAAAGGTAAAAGCTTGGTTTTTGTTGCTTTGCATCAACGTATTTAATCCTGATTCTAAAATTCAGAATTCTGCTTCTGGTCCTCTAAATAACAACCTTTATATCAACTTGTTTACATCATCTGAAATACGAAGTCACTGTTACAAGCATAAATTTGGGTTTACATTATGATATATCCTGGGTTTTGTCTTTCAGAATTCTAATGCAGCTTTTTCTTTCTCCTGTGGCAGGATGACAAGGACTTGGTTCATGAGTTTGTTGTCGCTGAAGGTCTGACTTGCTTAATCAAAGTGGGAGCAGAAGCTGACCAGAATTATCAGAACTACATCTTGAGAGGTAAAGGAAATGCATCCAAAAATTGTTTTGGAGAGCTCTCACAGGTCTACTTAACTTGCCATGTTAAGTGTCTTGGAACATGTTCTTCAGTTTGGTCCTCATTCTTGCATATTATGCAGGAAAATTAAGGGGAGATTAATACCACTGAGCAGGATGATTGAAAAACATTCAGACATTATCTAGCTTTTCTTGTAGATTATACTTAAAATCCACAATTCTAACAAAACAAAACAAAAAAAGCAGACATTCTAAAGCTTTAACTGGATAATTGTGAACTTCAAAGGGCACAGAGCAAAATAACTTCTTGGAGTGGGGGATTGGTAACTATGGAATATACAGTGAGATGGTCATATCTTAAGGTCATTTGGCTCGAAACAATTTTTAGCTGTCTGATATTTTGAAGTTAAACAGGTAATCAGACATTTACATTCTGGCTGGTTTTTTTTCACTTGAAAGATCATTGGCAAAGGTAGAGTTTGGAGAGTGATGCAGAAAAGGCATGTTACTGTATTAGAAAGCTGATTTACTCTGTTGTGGGGCAAATGAACACGTGCAGTTTTCATCTGACTGAGAACACCAAGCTGCTAATTGGGGGAGTTTCTTCAGTGTTTCAAGAGGTTGTGAGCAAGGGGAGAACAGTCACACCAAAGGATCTTTGCTGCTGGATGATCTCACAATAGACACATAGTGCTAACGAATGCATAGTTGTGGTGGATTGTTCATCTGAATTTTCTTAGACTGATGTATATAGCTGTCTTAAAAAATGTCACTTTGATGCGTTCAGTTGCAAATTGAGGAGAAAAACAAATGCAAAAATAAGGAGAAGGATTTTTTAAGAACTAGCAGTGTTTGCCAAGTCATTGAAAGAAAAGGTGCAAATAGGAAGTGTGGCTTCATGTGAAGAACTCGAAGATTAGACTGTACAAATACCAGCTTTTAGGGTGTGTGTAAGAATTCAAACCAGGACCCCAAATTATGTTTTATATCACTGTAAAACTACTGATATAGATGTATTGCAGTAGTAGCTGGTGTATACTCAAAAGTAAAAGACCACGATGAAATGAGACAAGGATACAGAAACGTGTTAGAGCAGAGATTTTCTTTATAGCTAAAAGAAGAAATTTCTGGGAGGAAACTGGCCATAGATACTGTCAGAAAATTCAGACTAGAAGCAGACTAGAGCCTCACAGTTGACAGAATGATCTGCTGATACTAGAGAAGTCAGTCACATCTGAGTGACGTCACCACTATTGTTCATGCCTTCATCTTACTGAAATCTCATTTGACATGATTCAGGTATGGATTGAGAAGAATTAAAACTTCCTTCCACACTGATTTTTATTTCTTTTTACTAGGATATACTGTAAAACATTCAAAATTCAGGGAGGTCACAGTGGTCTCTTTCTTGGTGTGGTTTCTCAAGTGGTGCTGTGTTTAAGAGCTTGGTGTCCATGCTCTGGAGTTAAAGGTGTTCTACTGGTTTCAATGAATGATAAAAGACAGCCTAAGTGCTAGTGTCCATAGCATCATAGTGTTGTTGCATTGTTACTAACAGGTGGTCATAGCTTGTTCAAAATAAATATAAAACAACCAAACCAACAACAGCAATAAAAACTAACTGTATGGAAGTAAGCCACAGAGATAAAAAACTTCATTTTAAGGCAATTTTTTAAAGGATTGCTCTCTTCTGAAATCAGGTCATTTTTTTCTCCCTCTATCTTGCTGGTTCAAGAAGCTGCAGTTTCTCTCTGGACAGTGTATCCAAGCATGTATTGCAATAATGTGATTTATTTGAGTGACGTGGGCTTTATTTCAGAAATTAAATTTGTCTTGATTGTCTTTCAAGGAAGTTCATAGTTTGTTACAACTCCAAGATTATGTCAACTGGCTTGCAGTTCCAGGAGCCAGCATGTACTTTCTGAGTAGGTCTGCATGTGCAATGAGATAAAGATAGGTTTGGAAGTGCAGTGTAGCCAGACAATCTTATCCAACTATGTTGAGGAGGGTGCTGAAAAGAAACATTAAATACGTCACTTAACAGTGTTTTCCTGTTATGTTATTTTTGGATGACTGTAGTGATTGGTTGGATTTTTTTGTGACAGTTGTGTGTATTATTGCAGTGCTGCATTTTACTAAACTCAGAGTACTGGTGAATAGGTTAATAAATTTCACTGAAGATACATTATAGTTAGCTCTGAGGTGGTCCCATAAGCTTTAAAATCATTCTTAAATTACAGAGAATTCCCCCACCCCAAAGTTTTCTTTGTCTAGAACCTCTATGCCTTACTCCTGTGGTGTCCTTATCCTGCAGATCTTTTTGTAGTAAAATATATCCTCCTTATTTTCTCTGCATTTAACCTGGATCACAAAGGGATGTGATTTCTCCTTAGTTCCATATTGTAGCAGCATTTCTCCAGCACCTTTGGTGTAATTCACTGATTTCCTCTTGTGGCACAAACCCGCCTTCCTGGGCTTGTGACAGTAAATAGCCACCTTACACACAGCATTGCCTCCTCCACCCCCAGGCATGCCTGTGCATCTTCTTGACTGAACCGTTTCCAAGTGTTTCCTCTGAACATATTTGCCTGCACTCTTCCAGAAATAGCTTTGGACCTAGGAGGGTAAATAGGTTGGAAATATATGTATACTTAAGGGTTGTAGGTTGTTCAGTACGTTCCCAGGTACAAATTATTTCTTGAGGACATTGCTTTCTGTTTTCCAAAGGTCTGTGTTATTTCACTCAAATTTCTCCTGGTTGTGATTTTTTGCTTCGTGGTTTTGACTTGGTTCAAGCCAGATCAAGCTGCCAAAAAAATGACTAAATATGAGTCACAAAAGTTGTTGTTACTTTAATGGGTAAGTGAAGAGAAGATAAGTGTGACTTTTCCATACAATACTGAGAAATCTAGACAGTTTATTGTTGAATGCTAAGAAGTGAGTGTTTAGTTCTGCTCGGGTCCCCTGAACTGGAGTTGTGTGACAGTACCTTTCCCAAAGTGTTCCCTTTTGTCACAATACAGTATCTAAACCCTAGACCACCAGTATCCAGGGCCCCTCTCTCGAGTCACTCTGTTGAAAGACTAGGTTAGAAAAAAGCTTTTTTTCACTGTACTTACTAGTTCTTCACTCTTTTTTACTCTTCAACATTTTAATTATAAAGATGTAAAGAAACTGTGTTTTGAGGGATTTTTTTTTTCCCCACAGAAATAGGCTTGCTGCCTTTTTTTTTTTTTTTTTCTCCTTTTTGTTTTTCCCTTTGGTGACAATTAACCTTAGGAATTATGAACTTACTCGTAGCACTGAAGTGTGAAGTTTCAGTCTCAGTTACAAGATTGCAGTGTTCTGGGTGTTGCCTAAATACTCTAAACTAAACTGAAGTCAGTGAAAGACAGATGAAGATGTCCACAGTTGATGAAGATTTATGTGTCCTATTGTACATTTGAAGATGTTTTTGGTACAAGTTTGAAATCTTCTGTTCCTTGCACAGAAAGAGAAAGCCACACATGAAATGCCATTGCTGACCACAGGCTAGTAAAGTAATTGGAAGAATTAGGCAGAGTTCATGTTTTCTGTTGTTTTAGCTAGTGCTATTGAGAAGGTGAGAAGGAAAAGCAGTTTGTGTAGACTAAAGCTTTATTGTTCTTAAAATATACTGAATAAGTAAGGCATGAGGGTTTAGAGGTCAGTCTGCTGACACCATGAGGCCAGAAGTTCTACCTGGTGGGATTCTGTCTCATCTGTCCCTCACATCTAATGGGGAAGTTGTCAAAAGGTCATCCAGGCTTTTCTGCAAAGTGTATTTGTGTACTCGGATCCCTAGTGTTGCCTGCTTGTGGATTCAAATCAGTATTTAGTGGTGTCTGTAATTAGGCAAAAGCTAGAGTTCATTCTTGTGGTCTGAAAGCACAGGCTGGGTGTCTAGTCCAAGCAGTATGAGGCCTTGGCCTTGCTACAGAGCAAAATGTCCAAGAACTAAGGCTGAAGAAAATACGAGACCATCAGTCTGTACTTACACTAGACCAGGTTTGAATGAAATTCTGCCTTCGGATAAAGGTCTGTGATTCAGTCAGAGCTGTGTGCTTATATGGGGATTAAGAATTTGGGTTTAAATTCTAGCTGAGAAATGGCTTTAAACTATGATGTTAATGATTTTTTGCGTTGTCGTGTTTGTTGTGATTTTTAATTTTTTTTTCTTGAAGAAGAGCAAATATAGGAAAACAAGTGCTTGGAAGGCTAAGAGTTATGATTTGAGGCAATATTTCTGCTTTAGGTTACCCCCTCCCCCAAAAAACCCAAACCACTATTATAATCTAAAATTAAAGCTAGGGTATATCCAAAACTTCAGTAATCTGTATTTTGTTTAATAATCCAGACATAAAAACTAGGTTACAGTAAAACTAGTTTTAGTTTTACCTGTCATGGGCCTACTGCACTTCTGGTAAATTGATGAAGTCCTGTTGGTCTCTACAGATGTAGGAACAAGCACATTATATGGTCCTGGGTGAGGGATCCAACTAACTCCATACTCCTGTGTTATATGTACAACATACAACTATGCTGTATACAGGTGACAACAACAAAAAGTGAGAAGACATTGCTGGAAGACCTGCTGATTATGAAGCAGAAACTGATTTTGCTGTTAGAATAAGGAGATGCCGAGCTGTTTGACGGGGTGGTCGAGCATGCATAGGAACTGTGGAGAAGGCCAGAATCTCTGATGAATGCCCAGACAGAGGGTAAGGTTTTCTGAAGCAACAGGCAAATGACTCAATTACAGATGTGTATTAAAACCACTGATGGTTAAAGCTATTTATAAAGCCAGAGGCATTCAATCTCACCTGCACACCAACTTTAGAGTGAAGGGCTGTGCTCTGTATTCTGGGAAATCAGATTAAATTCCTGAAACAACTCAGTTCTGGATGGTAAAAGACTGTCTGGTTACTGTCTGTCACCAGGACACTGTGTGCCCTATAATGTCAAGGAGCTAGAGGAAGTCAAAGGTGAGGGTGAGGTTTTGCAAGCAGGCAGTGGAAGCTGCTGCTGATAACCCTCTCATTCTGAAAGCCAGACATGAAGTTATCAGCGAGCCAGTGGCATTTCTGCATCAAGCCAACAGCTACTAGGAATGCTTGGGGTTTATAAGTGTGCTGTCTGTAACAGAGAGATCATCCATTTCCAGGAAATGGCTGGCAGTTTTTAGCAAAAAGACCCCTCATTATTACACAGATGTGAATGCTTCTATTGCTCTCAAACTTTCCTCCCTCACCCTGATAGATGATGTGGCTTTGGCCTTTTGCGTTAAAGGTTGGGTATTACAAAGCGTTTAGCACGAGAAAGCACATTCTTCTGTGGTAAATGTATGTGAAACATACAGGGTTTGTGTAAATACCAAAAATACTAGAAATAAGGTCTGTGAGAGGCTATGTCCATCCAAAATAGATGTATCTTGCTGGGTTGGTACCACAGCAGTAAAGCAGGTAGTTTTAATGTAAGTTTAGTAGTGAGAATTGACTTAATACTGAGTATCATGCATACCTTTGTGTTATTCCTGTTCAATGTGAACTGGAGAACTCTTTAAAGTTTTCCAGCTGTAGGAAAGTATCCCAGCCCGAAGTATATAGGAACAGACAGCGCACAATTAGGCTTACCTTTGCATGTCTTTCTTTTCCTGAAGCCAAGTATGAAAACTTTCCAGACTCTTCAACTTCAGTGTGCTGTATGTGACTGTGAAGTTCTTGCACATATGTCTACATATCAAGTTGACTTCTTATGTGTGGTCCTTTGAAATTATGTACACTTCTCAATTGATCTTGAAGTAGCTGTAATAAGAGCCTGTGTTTTAAAGAGGAATCAGTTGCCTAAATCTGGATTACTTAGGAGTGTTGCTTCTGAGAGGGACTTGCTTGCTCAGTCTCCCTGAAAATTCAGTTATTCGATCTTTCTGCTTGGTCCATCAGAAAGCATATCAGAGTTAGACACTTGTTCTGTGGGGATTTGAACTTTCATGTCATTCATTTTATGCTGGACATCAGACTGCAGTCCCATGAAACCATGGAACTGGCTTCAGATGGCAACTGGGACAGATGGCAACTCCACCTGGAAGCTGTTACGTATATGTAGTGTGAGGCAGCCCTGTGTGGAGGTACAAGCTAGATTTCCCACCACCAGCACCAAAAAAACCCAAAACAAAACCCACCACACCAAACAAAATACAGCTGCGTTAGCATATTAGTGTACCTGTGCAAATAAGACAGTGAGCTTTGCAGGTGTCATTTGTTGTAGTTCATCCACAAATCAGACCTATACCTAATGGCTCAGAACCTCTTCCTGCTGTATGTGTGCAGAAACCTCAAGATATGCCTCTTTTTGTGTCTTGAAAGCCAATGAATGAAAAAATAGGAATGGATTTAACATCCTGGTTCATGAACTCTTTAGATTAGAATTAATGAGATTACAGTGTTCTTCATTGTACCAGAAAATAGGGCACATTGTAGTATCTTCATGATTAATAATAGAAACACTAAACCTCCTTGGCTTGGTAGCTGAATCTTCTTTCACTTCTGCAAATATCTTTTAAGACTAAATGCATTTCTTTACTTGTACAAGAGTTGTTGGTAGAGCTTGACCTTGGAAGCCATGCAGCTTTAAAAGAGGATGAACATCCTCTTCACTTTCCTCTCTGTGCCTTCAGCATTTCCTTTTTTAATTTCATTTTGATCTGCATATTTTTAAATTATATTTATTAGTCTCGATTTATGCATGCATTACATTGAGTTTCCTACCAAAACACAACCTTTAAGTGTTCACTCAGTTTGTGGAGGAAGCCCTGCCCTCTCCTTCCTCCCTCCTCCTCCTCTCTTGCTTCTCCCTGGATGTGATTCTGATCCACGATCCATCTGGAAGCAGAGCCAGATGCTCTTAACACACAGTGTACAGTACAAGTCCTCCCAGTCTGGGATGAGAATTGGCACTGAAGCAAATTTGAGTTCAAAAGTTTAACCACCCTATAGTAATTTACACATCTACAAATAAACGGAGCTGTTCCTTGCTCTGTGCGTTATATGAAATGGCCTTTCATGTTGGAACTGCTCGTGAGGAGGATATAGGGTTCTCATGGTCTACATGGAATTAAACAATAACACCACCATAAAATTATGGATTTCCCTTGTTTTTAAAGCTGACAGAGGCTGGGAGGCTTTGGGTTGCTTTCTCTCTCCATGAAAATGAATCTTCAGGTTTTGTATTTTTTTATTTTTATTTTTTTATGCTTTCTGAAATTCCCATGAAATGTGACACCTCAGGCAATACAGACCCCGTGTAAAATGAGGAACTGAACCATGAAAAATGCACATCCTTAACTACTAAGCAAAGAATAAGTACTTGGGAAGTAGTCCCAAGGGCCTTTAAAGCCATTGTGGATGTTACATGATTTAACTACTTAAACTTCATGAACGAGCTTTAAAAAACAATGTACTGATTCCAACTGGTAGGAGCATATTACAGCACATTTCTGCCTTTTTGTTGTAGTAATCTTTTAGCCTCAAAGTATCCAAAACCTGATTCATTAGAGAAGGAAAAAATGTGCATAAAATAAAGACATTAATAATCTAGCACAGACATCAGAAGTATGCAGCTGCTGGGGATTTCATTATGAATTACTTGTATTGAATATATGCACTGAAAACATGGAAAAATAAGGTTGGGAAATAGTGTATGAGTATTCTCATTTCAGTATTACATACTTCCACAGCTATTTGTGAGGGTGATTGCTAGGCTGCCACACAGAGTGCTCTATCTTGGTACAGAATCAGGGAAGATTAAGAACTTTGAAAGAGGAGAGGGGGAAGCAGGTTCAAACGTGTAGGATAATTCGAAAGTGCTGCCTGTTATTCCATGAAGGTGATTATTGTGTGATGTAAGGACATGTCAAAATAAAAAATGAGATTCTGAAAATGTCTTCAGAGTTAATTTCCATATCCAGATACGTGCTATATATTTTAAGCTATGTTTTAGCCCTGTCTGTCTGGATTTTTTGCATTTCTGCACATGCATTTCTGTCTATCATGTTCTCATAGGTGCAATCAGAAAACAGGAGCAGTGAACTGTAAATTCTTAAAATACTTATTTTCATTACCATGAGGCAGGCCTCTGATGAAAGCCTACTGCATCAAAATACTAAAAAAAATAGACAATTGAAGGATTTAAAAATGAAAATTTAAGACTTGCATGTATAATTGCATAGTATTAATTATTAGCTTATCATAAATGCTGTGTTCATACATATTTGTCTAAGAAAAACTGTGCAGTATTCATTGGTTGATGACAGTGAGGGATAATCTTAGTGAGCATGTGGGAATAATAACATTTTTGTTTGCTGCTGTGGAGAGTTTCTGCTTGTCTTTTCTGCATAGCCCTGTGGAGGACAGTAAGTACATGCCCCTTGGGAAGACGGAATTAGCTGATAGCTGCATGTTTACACAGGTTGAATGAGAAAAGATGGAAACTCTTTTTGCTGTTTCACAATGAAGGAGGATGAAGACCAGTTTCCCACGTGTCAGTGCTGCTTACAGCCCTCCTCTGACACCTCTCATACGCAGGACACCAGACACTGATGGGGCAGTGAGGAAAGGAGAATGTGGGCTGGCATCCTTCCACTGCCCACATGTATGTGAATGTTGTCAGTGGATGCATGGGCAGGGTTTGAGCTGACCTGGGATGGCAGCAAAGCCAAGGGGCCATGGAAAGACAGCAAGGCAGAGGGAGAAGAGTTGTGATTAGGAGTCTCTGCCTGCTAGGAGGGGGAAGCACAGGTTTATCTCATTCCTCTGAGTTTTACTAACACTGGTCATTGATAGTCTATGGCTTTATTAATTGTAACATAATTTCTTTCTCACTGTATTTCCAAACAAGAAGGAATTCTTACTGTTTTCAGTGTGTAAGGCATTTCCAGTTTTCTCCATTTAAATTCCAGTAGCTGAAGTTTGTGCTGTCAAGCCAGGAGAGGAGACTGTGCCCACCTCCGGCCTCCTGGCTATACAGGAGTGCCAACTTGCACTAACTACTGAAAATACAGTACCTCTGCTGTTTAGGATGGGTATTTCAGAAATTTTTCACTTTGTTTGAAGTTTCTTCCCAGGTATTTTAGTGAAGAGAGTTTACTGATGTAAGTACCATGCAAAATAAGTACTTTTTTCCTTCACCTTAATTTGAATTTGTTGGCAGCAAGAGAATAAGTATTATTTTATCTTCCAACACTAACAGTATTTTGTGGTTTTTATCCCACACTCCTGGACATGACATTGATGCTGAACTTGCTCAGCAATCTTTGAATTAAAGAGAATGTACAGAACAAGAGTTTTAGATTTTCACCTGAGTGGGTTCACATTGTATCAGGCCTGAAAGGACACATTAAAGCAAGGAAAATTGTGTATGAGCTACTGAGAGGGTCTCCATAAAGGAAGTTCTCCCTGCTGCCAGGAAACTTTAAAAATGCTGCTGCTTCCCAGGATGAATGCTATCAGATCACTCTGCTGCTACAACACATTAACTTTAATCACTGGACTGGTGCTCAGAATTTAATATATATACGGTCAATTTTAAGTGGGATTATTTAAATGGCGAGTGGAATATTGAAGACTTTTGCCAATATTGGGTAATATCCTATTTCCTCCTCTGTCCTACCTCCTACTAAATGTTATCACCTGCCTAGAAAAGGATCTCCTAGTCATCCAGTCTGTGTTTCCCATCCCCTGATCCCCTGACTTCCAGATTTTGTAGTTCAAATCCCTGCTTTTAAAAGATCTCTTTTTAAAAGTTATTTTTAAAAGTTGTGCCCCAAATTGGCTTTGGGTACAGTGGGGTTGCATAGCATTTAGTCCTGATGAGCTTCACGTATGTGGAGTAGCAAGGGTCACTTTTTTGCAGATTTTAACTCTGGATGCTCTGAATCTCAGTAGCCTGACCCTGTGAGCAGAGAGTGATCTTGAGGAGCAGACACTGATTTCTCCCCCAGGCACTATGATGGGCCCAAATTTTTATTTAAGGCAGCAACATTAAGATATGATTTCCAGCATCTCAAAATTCAGTAGTCATTCACCATAAGCTTGCTTTTGATATTAACAGCAATGATAGAAATATTTATTATAGTATTTATAAACTAGATATATTGGCTGCTAAGAATATTCTTTTATATGTGCTTTTAATAAAGGTTTCTTATGTTCCCAGGGATTATTAAGGACAAACACACTAAGAATACTGTTAAGTTTGATCAATAAGACTCTTCAAAATTAAGAAATACCTGTATGATCTTATTTTGCAGGCATTCATGTTCCCTTTGTGTGGAAGCTGATTCAGTCTGTGATCGCACAGGTATCGGCTTTTTCCACAGCTGCTCTACTTGAGTTACTGAGCACCATCACACCTGTGCATTTAAAAAGCTCCATTTAAATAGCTTGTCATATTATCAGTACTTCTCAAGGTGTTCAGATTCTTTTCGTGGTATGCAAACTGTTCTAAAATGTTTGTTTCCCTCATGGATTTTTCTGTAACTTGTCACTAAGTGTTTTCCAAGAGCTGAAAGGGCACCATTATTTTAGTGCTGCAGATAAGGAAGTGAGGCACTTGAGAACAAACATATTCTGAATTCAGAAAGATTCATTGAGCCTCTGTACTTGTTTTAGATTTGTCCTTGAGCTAGTTTTCCAGCCTTGGTATCGAACTTTCTGTTATATTTTCTATCTTGATACAATACTTTTCTGCCTTTTTAATTTTTACTTCTAGGACTTCTTTTCTCATTTAGAGTCTTGCCAAGCCTGTCCTGGTTTTCTTTCTGTGATCTGTCTATACGCTGTGGAGAGTTTCTGCTTGTCTTTTCTGCATAGCCCTGTGGAGGACAGTAAGTACATGCCCCTTGGGAAGACGGAATTAGCTGATAGCTGCATGTTTACACAGGTTGAATGAGAAAAGATGGAAACTCTTTTTGCTGTTTCACAATGAAGGAGGATGAAGACCAGTTTCCCACGTGTCAGTGCTGCTTACAGCCCTCCTCTGACACCTCTCATACGCAGGACACCAGACACTGATGGGGCAGTGAGGAAAGGAGAATGTGGGCTGGCATCCTTCCACTGCCCACATGTATGTGAATGTTGTCAGTGGATGCATGGGCAGGGTTTGAGCTGACCTGGGATGGCAGCAAAGCCAAGGGGCCATGGAAAGACAGCAAGGCAGAGGGAGAAGAGTTGTGATTAGGAGTCTCTGCCTGCTAGGAGGGGGAAGCACAGGTTTATCTCATTCCTCTGAGTTTTACTAACACTGGTCATTGATAGTCTATGGCTTTATTAATTGTAACATAATTTCTTTCTCACTGTATTTCCAAACAAGAAGGAATTCTTACTGTTTTCAGTGTGTAAGGCATTTCCAGTTTTCTCCATTTAAATTCCAGTAGCTGAAGTTTGTGCTGTCAAGCCAGGAGAGGAGACTGTGCCCACCTCCGGCCTCCTGGCTATACAGGAGTGCCAACTTGCACTAACTACTGAAAATACAGTACCTCTGCTGTTTAGGATGGGTATTTCAGAAATTTTTCACTTTGTTTGAAGTTTCTTCCCAGGTATTTTAGTGAAGAGAGTTTACTGATGTAAGTACCATGCAAAATAAGTACTTTTTTCCTTCACCTTAATTTGAATTTGTTGGCAGCAAGAGAATAAGTATTATTTTATCTTCCAACACTAACAGTATTTTGTGGTTTTTATCCCACACTCCTGGACATGACATTGATGCTGAACTTGCTCAGCAATCTTTGAATTAAAGAGAATGTACAGAACAAGAGTTTTAGATTTTCACCTGAGTGGGTTCACATTGTATCAGGCCTGAAAGGACACATTAAAGCAAGGAAAATTGTGTATGAGCTACTGAGAGGGTCTCCATAAAGGAAGTTCTCCCTGCTGCCAGGAAACTTTAAAAATGCTGCTGCTTCCCAGGATGAATGCTATCAGATCACTCTGCTGCTACAACACATTAACTTTAATCACTGGACTGGTGCTCAGAATTTAATATATATACGGTCAATTTTAAGTGGGATTATTTAAATGGCGAGTGGAATATTGAAGACTTTTGCCAATATTGGGTAATATCCTATTTCCTCCTCTGTCCTACCTCCTACTAAATGTTATCACCTGCCTAGAAAAGGATCTCCTAGTCATCCAGTCTGTGTTTCCCATCCCCTGATCCCCTGACTTCCAGATTTTGTAGTTCAAATCCCTGCTTTTAAAAGATCTCTTTTTAAAAGTTATTTTTAAAAGTTGTGCCCCAAATTGGCTTTGGGTACAGTGGGGTTGCATAGCATTTAGTCCTGATGAGCTTCACGTATGTGGAGTAGCAAGGGTCACTTTTTTGCAGATTTTAACTCTGGATGCTCTGAATCTCAGTAGCTTGACCCTGTGAGCAGAGAGTGATCTTGAGGAGCAGACACTGATTTCTCCCCCAGGCACTATGATGGGCCCAAATTTTTATTTAAGGCAGCAACATTAAGATATGATTTCCAGCATCTCAAAATTCAGTAGTCATTCACCATAAGCTTGCTTTTGATATTAATAGCAATGATAGAAATATTTATTATAGTATTTATAAACTAGATATATTGGCTGCTAAGAATATTCTTTTATATGTGCTTTTAATAAAGGTTTCTTATGTTCCCAGGGATTATTAAGGACAAACACACTAAGAATACTGTTAAGTTTGATCAATAAGACTCTTCAAAATTAAGAAATACCTGTATGATCTTATTTTGCAGGCATTCATGTTCCCTTTGTGTGGAAGCTGATTCAGTCTGTGATCGCACAGGTATCGGCTTTTTCCACAGCTGCTCTACTTGAGTTACTGAGCACCATCACACCTGTGCATTTAAAAAGCTCCATTTAAATAGCTTGTCATATTATCAGTACTTCTCAAGGTGTTCAGATTCTTTTCGTGGTATGCAAACTGTTCTAAAATGTTTGTTTCCCTCATGGATTTTTCTGTAACTTGTCACTAAGTGTTTTCCAAGAGCTGAAAGGGCACCATTATTTTAGTGCTGCAGATAAGGAAGTGAGGCACTTGAGAACAAACATATTCTGAATTCAGAAAGATTCATTGAGCCTCTGTACTTGTTTTAGATTTGTCCTTGAGCTAGTTTTCCAGCCTTGGTATCGAACTTTCTGTTATATTTTCTATCTTGATACAATACTTTTCTGCCTTTTTAATTTTTACTTCTAGGACTTCTTTTCTCATTTAGAGTCTTGCCAAGCCTGTCCTGGTTTTCTTTCTGTGATCTGTCTATACATGTTCTCCTTCCCATATCAATTTCTTTTCACCGTCATCATTTTATCAGGTAATGTACATCATCAATCCATTCATCAATATTCATCAATTCATTTACATGAAGTTCTTCACTAGTTTAATCTGGTTTACAGATATTTTTCTTCCTGTCACCTCTTCCCACCTCTGCACTGTCTGTCGAGGGTTCTAGCACCACTGCTGTGTTTGTGTGATGGTGTAATGAACTTGACAGAGGAATGTGTCTGTCTGAAAAATAAGGATGAGAAGGTAGATATTTTGGGTTAGGAGAAACGGTACATATTTTGCTGCTGCTTTGGGTTTTTTTTTTAGTACTATTGGATTACCTGGTCCAATTAACTCTGGTGGGACATAAGCCCCTGTGCCAGCAAAACCCTGAGTTTGGCCTGAGACAAATCAATAAAAGAAACCTCTGCAGTACCACTATCAAGTATGTTTGGTCTCTTATTCTTGTCTGTTTCTTTCCTCAGTATTGCTCACATTAGTCCTAATCCTGATGTTCCCTCCAGCTAAATAACTTCAAGTCTTTGCCATTATTTCCCTAATTTATCCCAGTCACTTCATCTCTTTCATAACTCTCAGATGCTCATCAGGCTTTCTGTTTTCTCCCTTAACCCTTTCATTTCTTTGAACTCCTCTGGGTTTATTTTTTTTTTCTTTTGGCATTCAGATAAGAATTCTCTTCCTTAACCATCTGAGTAACCAGACAGTTCCTTTAAAACAACACCAAAAAAACCTGCACAACCTGTCTGCTCTTATTTTGAATGCTATGTCCTTCCTAGATGGGCAACAGCTGGGAGCTTTTGAGCTCCAATGATGATGTGTATTCAGAGGTTTTAGCTGATCGCATATGTTCAGTAGAGACTATTTTAAGTTTCAAACAACAGTTTTTCAAAACCTTGTGTTCTGGTTTCGTTTGGTGGGTTTTTTGGTAGCAGGGGAAAAGGCCGCAGGAGTGGTTCCAGTAAGAAGCTGAGAAGCTCCCCCTGCTCCAGACCCAACCAAGGAGCCATTAGAGGGACAATAGTTGTGCCTCAGCGATTAACATACGAAAGAACTGAGGTAAGACCTGAGCAGAGAAGCACTTAAGGGAGGAGAGCTGTGCTGGGGAAGGAGAGCAGTGCTGGTGGTTGGTGAGGAAGAAGGGGAAGAAGGTCCCTGAGCAGAAGTTTCCCTGCAACCCATGGTGAGATGGCAGCTGTGCCCCTGCACTCATGGAGGAACGTGGTGGAACATTCCCTGGGGGTGCCAGGAGGGGTGAACTTGGCCACTGGACTTGGATTTTGTGGCCAGAGGATTTGCTGCCAGTGGACTCTGATTGTGCAGCTTTGGATGGCCCCGGTGCCAGGGGAGGTGGCTGGTCCCGAAGCAGCCCCTGACTGGTGGAAGCCCAGGCTGGAGCAGCTCTGGAACTCGTGGGCAGGACTCATGAAGGAGAGGAGAGAAACTGAGAAATCTGTATTTGATAGGCACAGTCAAAACACATTGTAAAGACCTGTGGCACCATTATGTGTTTACTGAGTGTAATGGTTCCCTGAATCATCTAGCAAAAGAGTAAGACTTTCTCTTTGATTTTGTGGCTTCTCAGGATGGCTGAGCTCATATTTGGTGTCTGAAGTTACGTACCATGAATGTCACCATTCCCTAGATCTCTATAGACAAGTAGAAAATGGATGCATGAAAAAAAAAAGAGATTATCAGGAGCCACCTTTTTCATCTTTTATACTTTTTGGACATGTACTATAGAAACAACAACTCCTGTGTAATACACACCTGTTAGCCATGTTGATTCTTTAAGAACAAGTTGGGAAAGACATTTGGGCCACCTGTAAACTCAGAGAACTGCATCTCCTATGAGATCCTCTCCTTGCATGCTTGGCACTTCCAGGCTGCTCAGGATGGGAGTCTGCCTCCCCTACTGGACTTGTCAGAAAAAGGACTCATGTTTTTTACTTGATTTCACTGGAACTGAATGACAGCTAAAAGCCCTGTATTTTCAAACGCTGGAATTAGTTGCTTTCCCTAACTGGCATTAGTGGATGGCAGAATTGTCATTTCAAGAGGTTTTAGCTTTGCTGCCTTGGTTAAACAAAGACCTCAGTAGAAAGACTTGAGATTTCCGAAATCAGGAAAGCAAGCCAGAATCCTATTCACTAACCCACACCAACAGAACTGGCTTTTGGCTAACAGAACTATAGTTAGGTCCTTTCGAACCTAACATAACTGCTGAGTGGTTGGATGTGCCACCTAGAGCCAAAGTGGGTGCAGGTGGTGGCCCATGGTGGCCTGTGTCGGCCCCAGGGGTAGTTGCCCGAGCACCATGGACAGGGGCAGCTCAGCTACAGGCTGCACGAGGTCTGGAGCTTAGAGCTGCTGGAAAAGATCTTAGAAGCCTGCACAGTTGGCACCAAATTAGCAATTGTTAATTGCATGTAAAATAGGTAAGCCCTGCTAAGCTCTTTCTCCACGGGCATTCCAGGCTCAGTCCTCCTGTGCAATTGTGTTTGCTGCAGAGCAGTTCAAGGCCCTTAAAATGCTGTCTGGTAGATCAAGAAAACTCCTGCCTTAAAGTTTGAAAAATCACTGGAGATGTTCATGGAGTCCTCATTCAGAGCATTTCCCACTTTGTGCTGAGAAAACCCTTTTTAATGCCTCTTTGTATTGAATGAATCTCAAGAAGCTATGGCTCATTACTCTTTATATTGTATTTCATTGGAACATAGTGATGCTGTGATCTTAAGCAGTCTTGTTCTCAAGCAGTTTTAGAAATTCATGTGAGCTAACTTGTAGCTGGAGCAGTAATCTAAATGTATCTAAATGTGTTGTTTGTTACAAACGGAGGATTCAGGCTGTTGTTTGGCTGTGGTTAACCACAGATGGCTGTTGTTAGAAGTATGCCTTTTTAAAGGTTCTGGCAAAAAAATAGGTTGGGGTTTTTGGTGGTTTTGATTCCTTATTCTATCCTAAAAACATTTCACCTATGACACTTACCACTGTCTACTTGCTTCAGACAAGACCAGGTACAAAGAAAGAAAAAAGTTATATATTTGGGTCAAGAAAAGAGTGCTAACCTGAGAGACTGAAGCCTCTTATTCCCAGTATACTGTAGGCATGCTGAATGAAGAGCTGTACACCAAGTCATAGTGGATCCAAGGAGAATGATCTATGTCTGAGCACAGCCTTAGCACTGTCATCAGTGTATGGGCTCAGGCAGGTTACCTTAAATTGTTAATTCTCCCCAAGCCTACGTTGTGCCATAAAAAATAGTTATTTTGGCCTTTGAGTTAAATACATGTGTGAATTAGGGTGAAAGTAAGTTCTTGGAAAACTTACTTATAGCTAGTTTACTGCTTTTTCCTTCACTCCCATGTCATGTCATTTTGCATTTACTGTAATAATTCAATTTACAGTTTGAATTCCAGAATAAAGTTATTTTTTTAACTTCCTGTTCTGTATAATTGTGCATTGTCCAGATGTTCAGGAATATCTTAATTCATCATGTGTTCTCAGCAGCAGTTTTTTTGCCTGCAAAACTGAGTGAGAGCATGGCGAACACTAGTGATCTGAAGTTGTAAGGCAGTCTTAAATAACTTTGAGCTATTAGTAATAAAACATATTGGATTCTTTGTATTTGCAAACTGATTTTTGCACATAAGAGGTATCATATTTTTAAGTTTAACTGCAGTCAAAAGGCCGAGAAGCTTGGAGGAGACTCAGCTAATGACATCACTCCGGACCTGAAGTTGTAGTTAAAACATAAAGAGATTGCTGTGAAATTACGGGAACTGTTCTTTGTCAGGTGACAATGCTAGAAATACTGTTTTCCTTCTGACTGCAGATATCCCTTGGAACATCTGCTGCTGCTGCTGCTTGCAGGCACAATGTGTGTGCATAATGACTCAGTGAGCACAATTCTGTCTTCAAATGTTGTAAACCAGGGTGGTTCTTACCAGCAGGAGTTTGTGAAGTTTTATTTAAAACTAGGCTAAGACTTGATGGGCCTGATTGCAGGGTTTTAATCCTACTGACACGAATAGGAGTTAACTCTTGATATGTCTTGGGTTTTCTAAATATAGCAATTCTTTTTTTTGGCATTTCTACACTTCCTCCAACTTTTTGTTTTCAACAAGAACCACATTGCATTTGAGTGTTTTTTCTGTGCTGTAATAACTTGAAATAGCTCTAAATCTTATGTTCTTGTTGCTTCTAATGAATAACATTGAGTGCTACATTTTTTGAAATTATTTTTTGTCTTATTTTTCCAATCAAATTAAATTCAGAGTGCTTTCACTCAGAAAAGAAAAATTCCCTTTTTAGTTTATTCTCCTTGATGATTCACATGTTCATTACTGCATCATTACCGCCAGTGAAAAACATCCAGCAAATCAAAATTGTAAAGACAGCTTTACTTTAGCAAAGCCATATACCCACTATAACAGACTTGAAGCTTTCCTTTGTCATTACTTTGCAACAGTATTGTATTATGTATGTCTGTTGGTGAAAGAACTTCCACTGCCTCTGCTCTAGCTGGAAGAAGTTGGCGAAAGCATTGCTTTTCTGTTTGAAAAAGTGGAACGAGATGCCAATCCCTCCTGGTCCTTCTGCACTGTTGCCGTTAGTTTCCATATCCCACACCATCCAACCATTGCTTTGGAATGTGGACTTGGTTTGATTTAAACTCACTGGGGTTTTGGTGGTTCACCTGGACTTCTTTCAGTTTTTGTTCTAGTTATTCGTGGGCATGGACAAACAGCTGTAGCAGCAGAAGGGTGAGGAGCTCCCTTGACCAGAGGAGGACCATTATCTTCAGGTCATGGTGTTTCCTTTTTCAGAGTGCGAGTGAAAATCTGCTCCAATGACAGGGCCGAAACAACTTTTTTTTTTTTTTTCTTGCTATTACTGGCCTTGGCATTGACCTTATGCAAAGCAGTTTTGATTCCAACTGTTTCAATATTACCACCTCTAAAATCTTGTGCGATTTTTTATATATAGATTTTTTCAAATTTTTATTTTTTTTTTTAATTGTGGGCAAAATGATAAACTCATGGTGTTTTCTTGAACATGCATGGAGAAAACATGAGGCTTCTCCCCATTGTGACTGGAATTAAATTACTGGAATTGGATTCAGCCTTGCCTCTTCATTTTGTTGCAACAGTCTGAACCAATCTGTTTGGTTTTTTTTAGCACAGGGAAGCGACCACCTGTGGCTGTTTGACTACCCTACTCATCTGCTGCCTTAGAAGTGCTTATGCTATGGGTGAATGTGCTTGTCACTGTGTTTCCTGAATTATTTCTCATGCCAGTGGTTCTACTGGGGACTGAGCAGAGAAAAAGAAGATGGGAGAAAATAAAAGTTAATGTTTTTCTGGTGGTTTTTTTTTGAGGGAAAAAAAAAAAAAAAAAGGAGGAGAGATTAAGTATTTGTTCTATTCTATGTTAACACTTAAGTTGGCTAAATGAAGCAGCTCATTTTCTTAGAGCTGCTAGGTAATTGATAGAGACAGCCTTCTCAAGAGAACCCTGCAGAGCAAAGCCCAGTTTTTGCTCATTTACTTTAGGAGACTAGCCAGATAATCACTTAGGTACCTAAAGCCAGCTGATACCTAAAGACCCAAGTGCTGAGAACAAAGTCTGGAATTCCTCTAAAGCATGCCAAAGAACCTGTAATGCTTTCAAAATAATGGCACAGTGAATAATAGGCATAATATTTGTATTAGAGTGCATTAAAGAGAGGGTGGGGTGGATATCCAGAAGAATTCAATACTTTTTGCTGAGGACTGGTATATGAGGCAGGATTAAGGTTTTTATAGGATTGCTTTCCTGTATCAAACTAAAGCAAAGTCCAAAAGTTATTAGCATTATGTTATGAGACATGGATTGCAGAGAGATCCATTTTAATTGTTGTTTAAGTCTTTTATGCATAATTTATTCAGAAGTAATGGTATTTGAATGGAATCTCATTGCTGAAAATAAAGGAAAATTGACACCTTTTCTTTGAATCCAGTTTTACTCAGATGTTTGAGATGCATAATAAAAGGAGAGCACAGCAACCTAACACATTACAGATGTTGGCTAGGAAAAAAGGCAAATGTAATTCCTCTTCTGCTGTCCTGATTACCATGCTTAACCCATCCTGTCTCTTCAGACCGTGTTCACCTGTGCTCAGTTTGCCTCCCAAAAATCAGAGGCTCTGTCATCCCGTGGGAATTGCTAATATGCTGGAGGGTCTGTTGGTGCCTGCCTTTTTGCAGTGTATTTCGGTTTCAGAGCGTGGTGCAGCTAGTGCTGTACTGGCTGCACATTTGTGGAATATTTCTCCAAGGTTATGTGAATGACTGGCCTTCTCTGTGTCACAATGACACAGGTCTCAAACTAAACCTACTGCTCTAGCAATCTTTTTTTCACCCTTAAACAAAAGGTGACTTGTAAAAATAGCATCTGACTCTCTACTTTGAACTTTTTTTTGGCTTGCACATAAAAATGAAGAAGCCCCAGACTAAATTTCCTTAAATGGAAAAATGTGTCACACTGTAACAAGCATCATCACTTGATAACTTATCTTGGGAGATTAACAATGAATTCAAGTGGCAGCTGGAATACTTAAGTAAAAACTAACCGTAATTAACTAGACAATTTTCCTTTCATTTGTAAAACCAACAAGTAGAAGAGGACTGGCCTTTGCAAAGCTGTTTTCTGAAATTAATATAAATAAATTGTGATTTTTCATTATATTCGTGGCCTCAAAACACTGGGAGATTCCTTACCAGGCTTCTGAAGTTGTGGCAGTGGCCTTTTTGTCAGTTCTGTCAGTGAAATTTATTTGCTTGTACTGAGGCAGGGTTATTGTACTGATTGCCCCTTCTGGTATTCTAGTTAATTTGTGTTCCTAATCAATGAAGTTTCTGTGACATGGAAGGGAAAAGGTAATTTAGGTCCTCGTTGTGACTTTCTGTGAAAGAACCTGCTTCCTTGACGTGTATGAAGGTCAGAGGCAGAAGTGGTCATAAACTAATAACTGCTGGAAATTGTTCAGAGCAAAGGCCTGTTGCTCTTCAGCAGG
>NW_009952435.1:4429991-4452445 GCF_000747805.2 Chaetura pelagica
AGGAAATTTGTTTTCTGCTATATTACAGACACTGCCATAGTTTAAGTAAATTAGGCTGTCTGCTATAGCTCTGCTACTATAATTCTCTCTTCTGAGAGTAAAACTTAACAACAAAGTAGTTCAACTAGTTAGGAAGCATTAGACTCCTATTGTTCACACTTTTGACATTGTTTTATAGCTTTTTTTAGCTATTCCATAATTCACTCAGAATAAGTTAGAAGCAAAGAGATTACTTCAGTTTTCTGCTCACTGTTGTTTCCGTAGTGCTTTATCCATTAATCATATGTTTACTATAGCCAGTAGAATGAAACATGCTCCTAAATGGGTATAATATTCTACAGTCTCTCTCTGCATGCATGTACCTATTACCAGTGGAAATAGTAAGATTTCCAGTGTCTCTGCCCTTCTTTGGTTTTCTTGTTTTTCAGTTATGCATTTCATTCCTGTGCTTTTTATGAGATCATTGAAATTTATGTTTTTTCCTGCTTACAGAAAGATTTATGTGGTAAAATACATCATTTACACCTACTTAATGTAAGAAATCACTTCAGTGATTCAGTCAAGTAAGAAATTGCTTCATTTAGCTTCAGAAATTTCTTGTGGCAGTTCATCTTTTTTTTTTTTTTCTTTTTTTTATAAATTCCCTAGGAGTGACAACATTAGTTGTGACTTTGGTTGGATTGACTTTCTGCTCTTCAGGCTGTAAAGATGCCTTGCATGGAAACTCCAAACATGAAAGCAGCAGAACCATTGTTCTTTCACTAAATACTTAGTAGTCATAAACAGGGGTTTAAATGTAACTTTTATAAACCTCATCGAAGTGGAAAAGAGAAAGGAGGGAAGTATTTCTAGCCTGGCAGGGAAAGGCTAGGTTTAGAAATACTATTTTCCTGAGATTTCTATGATCTCCCTCTGCAGCTGCTGAAATGATGTTGTAGTAGGAACCAGTGGTGAAACTGGTGTGAAACATCAACTTTCCTCTCCACATACATCATTATCTTGGACCCTAAATGAGGTGATGCCATCTGCTGTTTGCATAATGCATCTTGCTGTAAAAATAAGATTCTGAAATCACTGTGATGGTCTAGACTTTGAAAATATGATTTGAAAGATCTCGTATAAATAAACAGAAATCCTTTTCAAAACTAGTTATACACACATGAAAGCATTTATCATGAAATGGCCATGTTTTTTTTAAGATACTATAAGATTTTAATTTTAAGAGAGTGATGTGTAAATGCAGATACATATAGTGAGATATGTTTATCTGCAGATATGCATCTGTATATGTGATGTATATTTATAAGCAAAATTTTGTGCACAAACATACCCCAAATCAAGTATGTGTTACTGCAAGATGCAAGGAGAGAAGAAACAGCATTGCTGGATTGTAGAAATTACCTGGAAGAAGTTATTTACAAAGCAATAATGTATTTAATCTGTGTTTCCTAATCTTATAGCTCTCTGAAATTTATTTTCTTAATTATAATTGTAGGTCCTATTGTAGGTGGGATTGGAGAACTAAAAGAAGTATATATTATCCTATTTGAAAAGCACAGTTCTTTGCATAGGTCTTGCTAGATCCCCAGAGCTTTTTTAATTGGTTGTGCAAAGAAACACACAGTATAAAAGGTGCAAGAAGAAAGCACCATGACAGCCCATCACATAGAGAATAAAATATAGCTAGCCTTTTGAGTTCTTCATTCTACAAACTCTATACACTTCATGTAAATTAGATGAGGAATGTGTACAGTGTATGCTGTATACAGAAGGTTTGTTAAAGTTGTCAGGCTAGATTTAAGAAAAAAGGTTGTCAAAGAAGACAGCAGAGGTAAACACAGCAATATCTGATTTCAGCTTGTAGCAGTCGAGGGTTCTGAGGGCAGGCAAGCTCAGTGTGACCTTGGCAATCCACCTGGGACTCTGGTACCTCATTATGTCTCTGTTTTGCATTTTACTCTCCAGCTTTATGAAATGTCATGTAATTAAACCCTCAAAGAAGTGAAATGTGACCATTGAATCTCATTAGTTTAAACACGTAATTTTTTTTTTCCTTGAATTTCACTTTTTAGTGGTCAAAAGATAGAAGGACGTGGAGAATCTGCAACTTTCCAGTGTGCATTTCTGATTAAGGATTTTTTAAGGAGATGGCAAACACACCTCAAGTTGGAGAATTAGCTTTACAGGTGCTGTTTCCATGAAGTAGCCACTTTTCATGGAGCATATGAAGTGCATGGAGAGGTTTTGCTTGTTTTGTTAGCTGGATCATTTCCTTCAGGCATGTTCTTAAAGCCCTTTGACTAATGAGAAAACTATAAAGTGTTTCTTTTGGCAACAGATAAATAAAATATGTTGGAAATCATCCCAAAAATCGAAGACATTCTCAGTGTTCAAGAAAATCTCATCTCTCACCTTCTGAAAATTTTGTTTCAGAGAACAAGTGAAAATTCCTTCTGCAAGGTGGGGGAAGGAAGGGAGGAAAGTAAAGGAAAAGGGCAATATGCATGTGATCAATGCAAATTAATTGCTTTACTAATGCTACCGTTCCTCTGAGTGACCTTCCCAAGGTGTTACCATGTTTACATTATAAGCTGGACCAGCTGCCTGAAGTAGGTTGAGTGGTGGTAAATGCCATTCCCTCCCTCTGACCCCGCTCAGGAATTCAGAAGGGGAATAAGGGAATTAATTGGGTCTTTCTCAGAGGCGGTCGCAGAAGCGGTGTGAGGTACCTTGTAGCTGTAGGGTTCATTGCAGGTTTAGGGGCTGGTTTCCATTCCCGTTTCATTTAATAAGCTCATTGCAAGGAAGGACAGTAATTCTTCTAAAGGAAGATATGGTAGGGGAAGATTGATCGAAGATTTGGTGGGAAAAGAGAGCTTTCTCCTAACCTTCCCTGCTGAAAAAAAATACTAGGAAGAGTTGGAAGGTTTTGTCTGGAGACTTTGTCTTGAGATTTATATCTTTTGGATAAGCATTCTGGCTCTGAGCCTTTCTGTACGTTAAACTTGAAATGAGTTTCAGGAAGGTGCGAAAGAACAGACTTTATTTTTTTAGTGCCTGTACCAGCAATGTTGATTTTTTTCTCTTTATATTTTATTCCACTTTATATTTTATTTCTTTTTGTAAAGTCACATGGATTGGATACATTTTAGGCAACTTACTTAAGTAACCAAATTAGCAGCTCACTCCCAAGCTGACAGGCAAACATGGAGCTCTAAGAAGTCCACACAGAGTAATATTTGGTGTCTCAAGATTGTCTTGGGAAGATCTAAAACAATTTAGTAACATTTACTGTGCAATGGTTGTCAAATAATTTTTTACAGGTTTAAATCCACTGTCTTACTGCAGTGTTGATTTTTTAAAGCTCTTTGAGATTTTTTTACACAGTAGGAAGCAGCTGTCCTTATTTAACTGATAACTACTGTTTACATATTTTTTTTTCTGCTTTTTGACCACAAAATGTGAATTACTGGCTTTTAGGCTTTTCTGTTGCCTTTGCACTTTTTGCTAACATAAATTTCTTTCAATTAAGCAGTAAATCAAAATGGATTTTTTTTTTTGTTCCAGTCTATTTAATTCACACATAAAGCAACTCAGGTATTTAATTTAGTTATTAACTTTTCCATTATTTGTACTGTATGAAACATGGAAGTATACCCTTCTGCCTTGAGTAATCAGAAAGTATAAGATTAGTGAAAATTAATTACCTGTTACCACTATGAAGCAAAATAAACAGCTCTACAGATTGTAGCAACTGTTTTGTGAAGAGCAAAGACTGTTTCTACTGAAGACACCCACTTTATCAGTTTGTGTAGACACAAATAAATTATTTACACCCATTGTTTTGGTAACTTTTCATTTTACAAGCTGAATTTGTTCTGGATGGCAGTGATGATCAAAAGGTTAGCAGTGCTGCTTTCAGCATTCTCCCAGACATAAGGGTACCAGCCCCCCTAAAAAGGTGACATGTTTGATGAACAGATGCTTGGAGCTAAAGATGCCCTTCCAGGGCAACTGGGAGACTGTAGGAGCAGCAGCCTAGAGGAGCAGTGGAGCAGTTCAGAGATTTGTTGTCTCTCCACATCTCATAATCCTCCCTGGCCAGAGCACACGAAGAACTGATGCTCTTCACTCTTTTAAGAGTTTGGTCAGGTGGTAAGAAAGTTTTGGACTTAAGTGGCATTTTATCAGTGCTGCTATTGAGGAAACAAGAATAAAGAGTTTTCCCAAAACTGCAGAATAGGCCAGAGGATGACAAAGCTATGGGGTGGCGGTTGATTGTTGGTGTTTTGTGGAATATAGGATTTAGCTTGGGGTTGTCAAAACTCTTTTTCTGAGAAGTGCCTCTGGATGCATCAACTCAAATTACTGTCCATCTGAAATAACTCCTGCTTCTTCAAACTTCAGATGGTGTTGCAATGATGGCCTGAACTTTTAAAATCATGTTTGATGAACCAATTTCTGACAACGTGGCTTGCTGTTATAAAACAGAGATAGTTTGTAGATTTGTTTGTTGTTTTGCTTTAAAGTGCATGAACCGTTAATAAAGGAAATATTTATTCTGTTAAATGGCTAAAAACTCTGTGATGAATATAGCAGTTTCATTACACTTGGGCATGATGTGGGATTTTTTACCACCTCCCCCCTCCCTGCCTTTTCTTTTTTAATGAAACAAGCATACCAGCATAAAAAATAAATTTAAAATATTTTTTTTAAAAAATAGAAAGGTGTGTAAACCCATGTTTTTCTGGAAATAAGGCTTCCCCTCAAAGTTCAGGGGAAAAAATGTGTGATGTTCTTACTGTTTTTAAGGGTTCTGACATGGGAGGGAGAGATATTTTAACTGAACATCTGCAATAGTATTAAGATGTTGTGTACTTGATAAGCAAGTAATTACAACCAACTTGTAAGACAGCGTTAGTATATTCCCTGTTTACTGGTGTTCCTTGTTTTCTGAAGGGCTCCCATACTGCAGAAACCTGAATCTAAACTCTGTTGCATCTCTTCTGCATATAATTGAAGTATTATTATGTCAAAAAGTTTTCTCAAGAATTAGATTGTCAGGGGTCTCAGATGTGACATCCAGAGCTCATGAAAGCTCCGAGTTCTCTGCAGAACAGAATAGTTACTTCATCGGTGTGCTATGCAGACAGTGTATTGAGACCTGTGAATCACTCAGTATATTGATGAACATTATAGAAAGTCCTTCAGGAAATGAAATATTCTGTCTTCACAGGAGGTTTGCACTAAACAATTCCTAGGACCACACACCGAGAAAGTGCTTTTTAGACAGTATTTTCCAGTACTTGCTTTGAATGAAGTAGTACTCCAAAGTGTTAAAATAGTGTTTCTTGGAATTAATTTTGATGTAGTGAAGTTTGTGCATGATGTAGGCTGAACGAAGTTTCCTACAGGAATCTTTATTCTGTCATTTCTTGAATTTCACATGCTTGAATTGTGTTTGCTTCATGTTCTTTTAAATTCTAAGAACCTAGAAATCGTTAATTACCCATGGTGAATTTATTTTGATTGTGGACTAACTGTGCCTTAGATGAATAGTTGTCTATGCTGGTTATGCAAAGATGGTTTGGGTTCAGTCCACATCAGTTACTGAAGGAGTGTTGCGCAGAAGTGTCCGTGATACTTACAGGACTAGTTTGGGTCTGGAAGTAATTTAGCTGCTTCTGTGTGGAGCCCAAGTTTATTGCTCACAGAGCAAACCTTAGCAACCTTGCTCTGGACTGTCTAACACAAGGAGCTGTTAAACTTTCCTGCCTCCAAAGAGCCTCTTCACCAGCGTCTTCAAGGTTAGTGTTATGCAGGGAGTCCAGTGTTGTGTAAGTCCCACTAATGGGGTGCTGATTAATAATACAATCATAGAAACATGCTAGCATTCATAATGAGAATTACCATAGAATAGTTACAGTTGGAAAGGACCCTAAAGATCATTGAGTTTCAACCTCCCTGCATGGGCTGGGACACCTCCCACTAGGTCAGGCTGCTCAGAGTCCCATCCAACCTGGCCTTGAATGCTTCCAGGGATGGAGCTTCCACAGCTTCTCTGGGCAGCTTGTTTCAATGTCCCACCTTCACATTAAATAATTTCCTCCTGAAAAATATTATTGCTGTTAATGCTCTGGTTACTGAATTATAATATCAACAAAATGGAATAAAATCACCAAAAAATGTTTTGGGAAAGAAAATATGATCGTTCAACTGCATTTCTCGTTTACATAGTTACCGGTAAATAAGAAATGTAAACTGTGAGAACTTGGATAAATTCACCACCTTGATCTTCATGTTCGGCCAGTTTTTTCTCGTCCTGCCACCACACAGTAGTCAGCAATGACAGACCTCACTTTTTTAGGTGAAATGAAGATTACAGTCCCAAGTATTTTTCTTTTCTTCTGAATCTATTTTATTCATTTTTTATATGGTAAGGAAATAAAGGGAAAAGCATAATTCTGTAAACTTTCTGTCAATCTGAAATTCGAATGCAATGTATTTTTGTAAATTTGTCTTTGCCTGAGAATTTTGAGAAGTGTAAAAAAATGAGAGTGCTGTGCATTCTGCTTAGCTATTCACCTGTCTACATTCATTCAGAGAGGAGAACAGTCTGAACATGACACTGATGAAGATGATTTTGCTATGTTTCTCTCTTAAGAATTGCTGTAATAAGATGGGATTCAGTATTCAAAGGAGTTCTCTCACAGTGCTGAAGGGGAAGAAAAAAGAATAGAGGGATTAGAAGAGAATTACAGTTCATTTGGAAGGAATCTTTGCTCTTTATCTGAGATGAATGAGCAGAGACACAAAACAGCATTTTCAATCAATATTTTGGAAGAGTGTGAGCTCTGTACTTAAAGGGATTTGTAATGATGTCTCTTCCCTGCACCTTTTTCTCATGGGAAGTCCACTTCAAATGGGAGAGATGAACTTGTGACTTGAACACATTCTTTACTGAGAAATTTGAAAGGACACCGTATAACCCTAAATTTCACATAGCAGCAGACATACTTGAAACAAAAAGAATAAAAAGCACATTTAATGAAGTGTTGTATCGGTTTGCCTTCTAGTGCTGACTTTGGCTTTGTTTAGCTAGTACTTAAAGAATAGAGTCTTTCATTAATTTGCTCTAACAAGCATAAATTCAGGAGATGAAAGGGAATTCTTTGATGGCATGCACATTACTGCAGGGCGGACTCTATCTGAAATGTTAGAGACAGGCTGAGCATGCTGAAGAGCAATAACTTTGAGAAGTGTATCAGGAATTCAGTTTCAGCATCTGTCACAGTATAATTAAAATTAAGAAAATTTGAAGGATACACTAAGAAGGATATGCATTTTTTTCTTAAAATCACTAGGTGTTGGGATGCATCCCTTGGTAGACAAAGACACAAACATCTTGATGCAACCAGCTTTTATTTTCAGGTTGTTTGATTTGAATCTTTTGTAGACAACACACTATGGTGAAGAGTGTGGGATGCTGTGAGAGTTCCAGTCTTTGCTTTGAGCAGACACACTTTCTTTTCCCACTTAATTTAAGAACTATTCTTATTTAGTTGCTGAACTTAAAGCATAGTGTGAATTCTTATTTATACTCTCTTGAGCCAATCCTTCCTTAGCAGGTGAGGACATAAAATATTTTGGATGGTTTGGAATATAGGTGGACAGGAAAAATGTGACTTTCTGTGCTCCTCTACAGTGACCTTTGGATCAGTTGGTGTCGTGAGCCAATGCCAGGGGGACAAAAGCATTGAAAAAATCTTAGGTTTATATTGAAAAAAATGTTTAAAAAGCAGAGCTGCTTTCATTTTTTTTTCCACTAACATTTCAAAAACTACTCCCACAAATTATCTTAATAATTCTGTGCTATTTGTTCACTTGCTGTATTACTGTCTATTCTGATGAAGAAAGCCAGTGCCATCCTTAGGAACTTCCAGGCTTCTCTAAAATCCTTCACCTGTTCTCACTTTAATGACAAGTATTGGGAAAGACTTGAGGTATCTTCTAGTGCTTCTTAAAATAATGTTTCTTCTTCCATCATGAGACATTTCAATACACAGTCCCTGTTTTTGGGAGAAGAGGGAACACAGTTTGGAAATACATTGCCAGGTGAAGAAACTATGTGGAAATTAAAAACCAGCTTAATGTAGAAAGAATATAGCTGAAGACATTTACATGTATTTTTTGTTCTCAGTGTGGCATTTCCATGTTATTCCCCAAGCATACTTTCTGCTACCAGCTAGAATAAACAGTGTTTGAATTCTACTGAAAATTGGAAGGCTACTAAGTGTCACTTGTGGCAGCACACTGTTCCCTGCAAAGTCCTCAGTGGGAAATGATGTGAAACACTGATGGTGGGATTACTATTTTCATTGACTGTCATTCATCTTTCTTTTTTTTTGTATTCTGTTCTTCAAGAATATAGTGTCTTATTTTTAGAACTCCAGGCTTATTGAGAATATGCTACAATATATGGATTTTGGAGACTAGCTTTTGGGGTTTGAGTAGCAGAAGTAACTTCACATGCCCACTGAAATGGCTCTGACTCTCTGTAAGCCTCCCTGCCAAAGTGTAGCTCTGGTGTATTTATCTACCTTACCAGATGCAATGCTGTTATTTCAGGATGCTAAGCTAGGCCTTATGTTTACCTGCTTGGCATGACGTCTTGGAGAATGAAGCTGAGTATAAAAAGCAAGGAACTGCAACCTTGGGAAATTTTAGCACTCAGGGTAGCACAAACATGTTACTACATGACAACAAAAGATCATCGATCAATGTTTGTGCTTTGCAAAAACTGCACTGAAGTCCACAGGGTAGAGCAATGTTTGGAGTTTCTACTTGTACAGGAATTTACCTTTTTTTATTTTATTCCTCTTATTATACGATAATGCTGGGAATTCTTGTGTTTCCTCTTTTTGCTTCCTAGGGATCTTCAGTTTTGTTTAGGAAAAATGTAAATATTAGGAAATGTGGGGTGTTTTTTCCAAGAAAAATGGAAGAGCAAGAAAAAGCAGCCAGTGAGAATCTGTCATTTGTTCACTTCAAAACTGACAGTTTCACCCTGGAAAGTTTACTGTTGTATTAACAAGAAAAGCTGTTGGTAACTAAAAATGTTTGGTATGTGAACACTTTCACCCTTCTGTATGTCCTTTCTCAGCTCTAGTGTTAGTTTAGTTGTTAATCAGCCCAGCTGTGTTACCCCTTGATTCTGTTTCCTTTCTACATAGGGTAGGAAACCCAACACAGTGGGGGTTTTTTTCATAATCACCTCAAAAGTGCCTGACTGCAGCCAACGAAGATCCTATTGGCATATGATAGAAAAAAGTTGTTTTTCTATTCCCTCACAGTTTTCTCTGCCCTAACTGCAATGGCACACAGAGTCTGCCAATCAAAATAAGGTGGTGTTGCTAAGACTGAATCTCAGTTTCATTTTTTTTTTCCAGCCTCATACCTGACTCTGTGGTGTTTCCTAGTCCAAACGCTGAGTTCATTCTCAAGGCTTAGCTTTTTGCCATGTGAAGGAGATGTTGGAATTCCAAACTGATGTGCTGTATGTAATTGATAATGATTGATAAAAGACAGCTAGCACCTGCGGGACCTTTCTTTGTGCAGGGTAAATAGGTGTCTGAGGGGTTCAAGAAAGGGAGCTGCAGAAATTATCTTTTCCATTCTGGAAAGGTTGGTTTGTGTTTCCCTCTTTGTACCTTCAAAGTCAGGATTAGTATTGTTTACACAGACAGAAGGCTTACTTTCATGATGATTAATGGAGAGGCAAAGGCCTTGAAATCCATCACAGCTAGTACATTGCCAGACTAAATTACTCAGTTAGCTCCCAAATAGAAGGGCTAAGGTATCGCTTCTTAACTGGAGAGTCTTGCTAAGTTTCCCTGATATAATCCTAAATGTAAGGTCCATTTTCTTTTCTGGCTTCTAGCTCAGTGCAGTTACTGTTTCTTAACTATGGATAAATCTTCAATTTAAATTAAGTTTAATTAAATTTAAATATTGTGAGAGGGACTAACTCTGTGATTGGAGAGAGTAAAGGCCAGACTTCAGTGGTGCATAATGAAAGAACATCCAACCTATGATTCTCTGATTCAGTTTCACTGCTGTTGTAAAGAGCTTGGATGCCTAAGTATGATAAATCTGAAAGTTTAAAATATGTTTCAAGGTGAGTCTTCTCTGAAATAGTCATGTGAACTATGTTACTGGAGATGAGAGAAGACACCCTTGTAAAAGATTCTTAATTTCTGCCCTAAAACTGAACTACTTCTCTTTTGCAGCAGAATCAGTACTCACTGCAGGAAATCATAGCTGAGAGTTATGCATAAGCCCACTGGAGTTAATTCTTGAGTATTTCCATGGATAGTGTCCTGCACTGGCATGATGCTCTTGCAGAATTCATCACCTCACCTCACAAGAAAAGCTTTCTGGCAAACTCACCATTGCATCCTGCTCCTTGAGAAAAGAAATTCTGTAGGCTAGTCTGGAAATCTCCTCAGAAAATCCTTTAAAACTCTGGAAATCTAAGTTCTTAAGAAAACTAACTTTGTACACAGGTTGGAAGAACATGATTAATTCTTACAGCCTATACTGATTCCATTAAGAAGCAGGTGCCTTAATTTAGTTCTATGTATGCATACATTATGACATGATCTTAATTCAGGGCTACCACACATTGTCTTTTTCCACAAGAGCTTTCCTTCATGAAGCACCAAGAATGAATGGTCATCTTTTAAAATGAACTAATTAACTTTTTTTTTTTCTTTTGTCTTTTTCCCTTCTCCTGTCTTCCTTTCTTCCTTAATTCTTTCTTTCCCTTTTCCTTGCCTTCCTTTTTTTTTCATACTTTTATGCTTTTAGTCAGCTGGCAAAAGAGTGGTCTAATACTGGAGCAGACTAGCTCATTTGTTAATAAGATACTTTAATTACATATTTCTTTTTAATGAGGAAGTGTTTTTACCTTTTGCTATATAGGCTTTACCCAGCTTATTGTACTTTGGTAAGTGTTACTCATTTTGTAAAGCATTCTGGAATATAGTGCATTTAAAATGTGATGGCTGCAACATAAAATAATGATTAAAACAATTATGACTAATTGTGCAAAGCTTTTTATAATGCATATACATAAGCTAGATTTCAGTTCATGTAAAAATACATTCAGCAGAATAACTGCTGAGAGAGTCCGGTGAGAATCTATTCTTTCTTTGCAGTCAGGTAAATTGTGAGAAATACCACACAAGAAATGTTGGAAGAGGTGCAATTGTGATGCAGTCTCTTGGCTGCAGCGGGGCTTGTGCACCACCACGGGTGTTGTGTGGCATGTATAAAGGCCCAGTGTTTGTCCAAACACTTGAGCTGATTAAAGCTGCCTTATGTCCTTTGACCTTGCTGCATGCTGTTTTTTAAAGGTAGAAACACCAGAGTAAAAAGGTAGTGGAGACAACATGAAGAGGAGAAAATTCCTCTGTAAGAGCTTTCTATGGTCCTGGACTTGCCATGTGTGGGCCATCCCTTGGGAAAGGGCTGCATTTCTCCTCACTCCTCTTACATGGCTTTCTGCAGCGTGCTTAGGTCCTGAAACGTACATTGCTGGCTGTGGTTCTAACCAAGCAGGTACAACAAAGGCATGCTGTAACTTCCCTTAAAAGTACATCTTATTTAAAAATCAAGGTCAACCCCACCAAGAAACCAAAATCCTTTCTTTGCTTGTGGCTGAAAAATTTCTTTTGCCATTATTTTAATTCTAAAGAGACAACACAAGCGTATTTTGACACTTATTATTTCAATCAGTCTATTAAAACTCCGTGCTCAATGCTGTGTTCTTAAATAGCACAGCCTAGCAATAGTTTCCACCATCCACAGGAAATACTGGAGGAGATTTATAACTGACGTTCCTGGCACAATGGAGAGATTTTCAGATGTGTGTTGTTATTATTATTCCATTCTACCTAATTGTCTGCCTTCAACAATAACCTTAGGTGAACCCAAGGGGCTGCTAGCAAAGAAACTCTCTTTTATTGCTGATTACTACATGAAAACAGGCTGCCAACTCTGGACTTGGAGCAGAGCTTCAACAGACCAAGAGTTTGGGAAAACTTGTCAAAGTTTTGAGGTCTTGATGACTCAGAAATGATCCACAAAGGCAAGCATTTTTGGTTCTTGGAAACCAGTGGTTGACAACACCTCAGCAATATAACAGGCGCAGGGACCACAGAGCATTTATGAGCCTCATTATTCACTTTGAAAGCAGGCTGTGACTGTGGCTCTGGGGGTAGGATGGTGGGTGCCCTTCTTTTTTACCAGGGAAAGGTACCTGCATGCTCAGTGCCTCCATAACTCCCTATTCTGAGGTTCCTTAACTAGAATGGCTCTAGTTATTCTTTGAACCTCATGCACACACACACGCACAAACATCTCCTCTCTAAAGCTGGAGAGTGGCACGTGCAGCCTTTGTGGTTTGTTTGGCTTTATCCAGGGATGACTTCTGGACAGCAGCTTCCTTGGAGCCTGTAATCCAGGGAAAAATTCTGGTTGTCAATTTTTTCACTCATTTTCAGAATTAAAAACCACAAGAGTTTTATTGTATCTTGTATATTTTCCATTAAAGTAGATGGAGAGAAAAAATGTATATTAAGTTTGATCTGGAAGCTGTCTCTGCAAAAGGTTTGAACTTTGACTAATAATTTAGGTCTGAAACTAGAGTGCAGAAGTTTCCAAATACTTAGGATCTATTAAAGTACTGTGCAAGACTAAAATCTAGACTTTAAATACTGTTGGCTAGCATAAGAACTTCTGTACATCAGCAACATAACACATTTACATCTGTACAGAACTGTATTTGCAGTTTTCAGTTTATAACATTAGTCCTGTGATATGGGGTTTTTTTTGTGAGAAGTTCAGTTCTTGGTTAATACAATTAATACAAGGTCAGTACACGGTTAATATGGGAGTTCTGAAAATTAATTTCTTAACGTATTTCAACCATGATGTGTGTGATAATGGAAATAACAAATTAACAGAGGGTAAAAAGAGGAGTAAAGAAATGGGATTAGGTGTAAAACCAGCAGATTTTGCACTGAAGCTAAAACCAAACCATACGAATAGTAACAGAGCAAAAAGCAAAACAAACAAAGCCCCAAACCTGAAATTTTTAGCTAGTTCTAGCCCTTTGGAGTAAGTGTGAGTCATAAGGTTTGGCACGGTGCTGCTTTGTAAGATCATTTTCAGAAGCAGTGGAGAGGCCAGGTCATCTAATTTTATCTGATGTCACGTCTTACAAGGAAGGAGCTCTGCTAATTTTGTTCATTTTCAAGTAGCTGGATGGTACAAAAGTTGCATTTAACAAAGATTTCTCATCAGGGATTATGATTTCTCATCACTATCCAATATCTTTGGATATTACGGAGACTATAACGTTTTCCCTGAGGCTGCATGTGCAAGCACTGTTGATGGGAATGTGCCACAAGCAAAAGTAAAGCTGCCGACATCCAGCGTGGCAGGGCTGAGCTGAGCTGAACTTCTTGAGTTTAAGGCAGTGCCCCTTGATAGCTGAGTTCTTACCTCTCTAGTGAGGGAACAGAGAGAAAGACATTTGAGATTGCTATGTTTTCATCAGAATTATCACCTAGTGTGATAGAATACTGGATAACTGCATTATCTTCCTCTTGGAATCCCTCACTAGACATATGCTGAAATTTTGTTCTTAATCGGGATGTTTATTTTGATGGAGTATGACTTTGGTGCCCAGCAATAGGGTACATGAGCTAGTACTCTTTTCTTCAGATGGAAGGAAAGCGGTTACACAGATTCGTAATTCCTCATTGATGATGATAAGATTTTAACTAGCAAAGTGAAAGATGCCTTTAACATCTGGTTCTTGCCCATTAGTTTCATCCCAGTCTGTCTGTCATTCCTGCTCGCCCATTGCTGTACACAGCGTGCCACATGCACCATGGCTGTTGGTTATGCCTTATGATCTTGGGCCAGAAGCTTTCTCTAGAACTGAAGCTTAAGGCTTTGGCCTGCTTCACCTTATGTGTTTGCTTCTGCTGATGGAAACACTTGCAATTACAAGATGTATCCCTGCCATGTATCTTGAAGTGATAAATAGGGGTTTGACTCGCAGGAAACTGTAAGAAATAGTGTTTGTGCTCATTCCGTGCTGCTGTTTTCTCTAAGTTAATCTTGTGATAAAATACAAAGCAGACAGAGCAAATGAGAGAAGCAGGTGTGGGGGCAAGAAATGGCTTTGAAACTTTTGACACTCTGGATGGGAAAAAATTTACTTAAAGTGATGTTCGTTGTGATGATGGTTTATGCTAGAGTTTCTCCCTTTTGGTCCTATAACTTTATATAGGAAAGATCCCAGGAGAGTATCAGTGCCAATACTGGCAAGTTTTTAGAGGCTTTCTTAAACCTCTTATTTCACAGAAATTTATGAAGGTTCTGGCTGGTATGTCCTTTTCTAGCCTGAGCCTTTCCTAAGAAATCCAGCAATTTTCCACTTGAAAATAGCTATGGGTAAAGTCACACACTACTTTCACATAAGATTAAGGGTTTGACAAGGATAGTGGGAACAAAGAAATTCCAAATTAAGTCTGCTCTGTATTTAAAGCCCCATCTCCCAGCCCCCTGTTGCACAACAGCAAGCTTTCCTAATGCAAGTAGGTTGTTGATATACTTCCAAAAAGAATTCCAGTTAGCTAGAATTCCAGAGAGCTAAGAGATGGGATTAAATGGATTAAATAGCCTCCTCATTTTTCAGTGAAAAAAGAGGACTTTGGCTGAAGGCATGTACAAGTAAGAACTTAAATTATTTTGGACCAGATTGGCCTTCCAGAGAACCTCAGATTGCCTTGCCCATGAGGATGCTCTTCTTGGTGAGTGCCTGCATGTTGGTGGTGGGCTGTGCAAGGATGAAGTCGCCCACATGCAGGGCAGTGAGCGTGAGGAGTTGCCATTTCAGCAGATGATGATCTAGCTGGGAGGTAGACTATTGGTTGGGTAGAAAAGCTGCAGAGTATAAATTGGTGCAGAGTGCTCTGCAGCCATTCTGTGCCCTACATAGCCAGATCCAAGCCCTGGGAGAGCTGGAGAACCTCCAGTCTGCCAGCCTGCTCTTACACAAGCACTTTTCGTGGCCTCTTCCATTTTGCCACTGTTTTGTGTGGTTACTAAGTGTTTACTTTTCCTTCCTTAGCACAGAATCACATAATCACAGAATTACCAAGGCTGTAAGAGACCTTTAAGATGAAGTCCAACCTATGACCTAACACATCCAGGGACAGTGCCTCCACCACTGCCCTAGGAAATCCATTCCAATGTTTAATCACCCTCAGTGTGAGGAATTACTTCCTAATATCCAAACTAAACCTCCTCTGAAGCAGTTTGAGACCATGCCCACTTGTCTTGTTGCTAGTTGCCTGGAAAAAGAGCCCAGTCCCCACCTGACTAGAACTTCCCTTCATGTAGTTGAAGAGAGTGATAAGGTCTCCCCTGGGTCTCCTTTTCTCCAGGATAAACAGCCCCAGCTCCCTCAGCCTATCCCTATAAGACTTTCCCTCTAGTCCTTTCACTAGCCTTGTTGCTCACAGACACTTCACATGGTATGAAACTAAACATTCTTCTTTTAGGTCATCTTGAGGACTTGTTTTCCCAAGAATTTATAAAGCAACAGCTTTGTAAAAAGGGCATACAGATTCTCCTTAACCTACTCTTCATCATAATGAAAGCTGATTTCACTTCAATCCTGCCTGTTTTGTCTTACCCTGCTTATTGTGTCATCCTTTCCTTTTTCTGACTCCTGAAGACAGGAAATAGCAATACGAAGCTCCAGGCCAAGGACTGTCAGCAGCTGATCAGTTGTTATGTGGCAAATAATTACTGGAGTCCTGACTTGTATGTGGACAACACCACTCCATAGCAAACCTGTGTTCATCTGTGTCTTTTGTGATTCTTTGTCCTTTAAAACTTACTGGCCTCTTATTCAAGTGGCAGCCAAAGTGGGTTTTTTCATGTATTACTAATTTCCCTTCTGTATCTAAAGACCTGTCGCTGGTAAGGTATAGAAACTACCATATACTTAGAGAAGCAATGATAATGAAAAAAAAACTAAAAACAAACAAACAAACAAAAAAGATTGTGGAAGCAGTTGCAGGGGCAAGATTAGTAGTATCTGATGAAAATTGTCAGGAATCCTGAAAACTTTTTTGTTGGCTTTTTTCTAAAGTCTGCTAATTTGCCTTAACCTATTGCTGTTACGAAGAGTCACAGCTAAGAGGCTGAAGACTAATGCGTCCCAGATCTCACTTACGCATCCAGTCTAACTGGTCTTAAGTAAAAGCAGTGGAGTAATTTTGTATTGTGTGCATGATTTTCCTTTAAAAGCAGACTTCTTACTGTCTTTGGTTTCTATGTTAATTTGGAAAGCATGAGCCAAAAGTAAAATTTGTTTCACATTTGTTTCAAATTCAAGTCAAATCCTTTCACCCCCAACCAAAGAATTTAAGAGAAAAAAAAAAAAGGGGGGGGGGGGAGGGGATGATGACCTTATTATGACTGGGTCTTATCCTGATCAAAGACCACATCTTTTTAGCATTGAAAGGAAGTAAAAACAAGAATTAAGAACTTTCTCTGATTACCACTGGCATAGCAGTGTTCTCTTCTTTCCTCTACCTGCAAGAAAATGCTTCAAAGCAGCCATTTATTCAGGCCATGTAAAGCTTATCTCTTTTTACTGACTGGCTTACGTTTTTTATTTTACCTTAACACTTGGGCCTGTGTCCCTCCCACCTGATTTTATTCACCTGAGACATATGTCTTTGCAGGGTAGTGATTGATTGCTTCCTGGAGAGGAGGAGTAGAGAGAGATGGGCATACCCAGCAGCAGCAGCAGCAGCAGCAGCAGCAGCAGCAGCAGCAGCAGCAGCAGCAGCAGCAGCAGCAGCAGCAGCAGCAGCAGCAGCAGCAGCAGCAGCAGCAGCAGCAGCAGCAGCAGCAGCAGCAGCAGCAGCAGCAGCACAGCCTCGCTAAGATATGAGTTATCTCCTTGCTGCAGTCCTCTTGCTTACTTTTTCTTCATCTTCATTGACTGCATAGAGTGGCTTTGTTTCTAGTTTGGTCTAAGAGATTAGATAAGGAATACAAGTACCTAAAATTAGCACCTTGGGTTTTTTTTTTAACTGTAAGTCAACCATCTAGAGCAAAGGAAAAAGGAGGAGACAGGATTAAAAAAGGAACCTGACTGTTTAGCTGTAGGGGTACTTAAGTGCCTGCCTAACATTCAGGTCTTTGAAAATCTGCCCTGAGGAAAGTGATACTGCACTGTGCACAGCCTGTGCAAAAGTTGGTAAAAATTCAGAATGTGTTCGGAAGACCAGTAACATCCTAATTTTCCTAACCCAGTGGTTTTTTTTTTCCTTTTTTTCCCCACCATAAAGCAGTGTACTAAGGGCTCATCAGGTTGTGCATTAGATAATTGAGTTGTTATTCCAACAGGCTGTGCTGAAAGGTGTTACATCAGTGATTTCTTTTTCATCCCGCTGTGCTTTGATCTCCTGCTATAAAGCAGAAGATCTAACAGTGGAAACTTTTGAAGATGATAGATGGATTTTTGCTAATCCACTTTTCATAATCCATATGAAAAATGTCTGTCCTTATCAGTCAGAAAAGATTTAATAACTTGTCTCTTGAAAGTCTTGTATTATCAGGATTGCAAACTGTGGAATTACTATTATGAACTATTTTACTAGCATGTTTTGAAATGTTGTTGTAAGTGCTTTAGAATAAATGACTGAAGATGCTTCTCTGTTAACCATGCCTTTTTTGTTGCATTTTTTCACTAAAAGACAAAACTCTTTCACAGGACAGCACTTTGCAACGATGAATATTTACTGTTTTTAGTGGCGATAATTGCCCTGCTTTAATTTTATATTAATGGAATTTGCTGAAACAGTCAATTTAATCCAAATACACTAATTCCAAACATTATATGGTGCTGAAACAAATAGCAAAAGTCTTGGGTCACAAGATAGGAAGTACTGTAGCTCATTCATGCAACCGTTGTGACAGTAAGCAGTGTGTAGAATATTGTTTGCAAATTTTGGGGCCAAAAAATGGTGCATCTTCTAGGAAGGAACAAGTGCCTGTGCTTGTCCCTCCATGAAATTCACACTTATCATCCAGATGTAGTCAGTAAATTTACTGCAGTGGCCCAAGATTTTGTTCAGTGCAGTCTTGCCCAATATATCTTTCATTAGTTGAGCTCCCATATCTCTGGCAAATCCTGCTTATAGAAAATTGCTAGCAATGCTTACTGTTATGAAAAGTATTCACAGGGTCTGATTTTATTTTATCTGTTTTCTTTACAATAGCTTTGGGCCAGATTATGCTCTATGTCGATGGAATGAATGGAGTAATAAATCATAATGAAACCATCCAATGGCTGTACACACTTATTGGGTCAAAGGTAAGACACTCTCACAAATTCTCATTTTGTGTGTTTTTCACGTTCTTTAAATGCATTTTACTTGTATTACATATCCATTTAGGGTATAAACAGACTGCGTATTAGGTTCTAAATGAGTATGCAACATTGTGCAGGATACCAGGGCACAATGAGCTGTTATTTCTTTTCTACTATTTTTATACTCTTTTATACTGCTGGAACATACATGGTCTTAAAAGCAAAGATACCAAAGACACCCTCATTACTCCCTGTGTTGCCATTGGAGTCAACCATAGAGAAGATTTTTTTAGTCTCGTAGTTGCTGTTTCCAAGACATTATTTGGAACCACTTTTTGCGTTGTTTTGTTCTGCCTCTCTAATTAATGAATGCAAATTCTTCTCTACGGTTTTCACTTTTCTACATTGCTCAACTTTGCTGAGCATTAGGGTAGGACAATTCAGAGTGACTTCCTTCTTAGGACAGAAGAGAACAGTTTGAAGGGACCTACAGTGATCTTTTAGTCCCACTGCCTGACCACTTTGGGAATGACCAGAAGTTAAAGCATGTTGTTAAGGTCATTGTCCAGATGCCTCTTAAATCATGACAGGCTTGGGACATTGACCACCTCTCTAGAAATCCTGTTCCAGTGTTTGATCACCCACTTGTTCAAGAAATGCTTCTTAACGTCCAGTCTTCTGGCCTGAGGAGCCATAGAAGTCAAAGTCTGACACCTGCTGCCGGGGGATTTGTTGTAGGTCTCTGCATACAAGGAAACAAAAGCTGAAGGCTACAATATGTGCTGCTTTGATTGGTCTTCTTCTGTGGAGTAGTGATTTGTATAGTGCACATCCAGCTTTTAAGGCCACCTTTGCTAGAAATTGTAAAGGAAGCAGGACACCTGTTCTTCTGGTGTGTCATGCTGAAGGGTCATAGGGTGGATAAGGTCACAAATGCACCATTCTCTAGTCTATTGACTCTCTAACTTCAGGAAGCTTATTAAGGCCTGCAGGGACTGCTGTTGCTCTTGTGATGTAGACCTGGCTGTGATACATCTGTATGACACAACAGCTGGAATAGGGCGTGTAGCTATTGTTAACAACTTTAAAGTTGCCATAATTGGTGGAATTGAATCCATAGTTAAAATTACTAAGAAAATTCCAGGAACTTTTCCTCAAGTGGCTGAGTTGCAGAAAGTTGCTTTTGAATACTGCAGTAGAGATGCTGCTGCTCTCCCTTTTTCCCCTGATAGCTTTCACAATACAAGGAGAAAAACAGCTCAGTGTTCCACGGCTCTTTTTTAGCCACTACAGAATTTTTTTCTGCAATGCACAAACTTCACTGCTGCAGCAGATTATCGAGTCAAAGAACAGATACTGCAGTATTGAAAGAACTGATTTATCTTGGGTTGGTGTACATATTGGTAGATGTCTAGGAGTAAGTTAATTATGGTTATCAAATCTCAAGCTTTCAGAGCATGAAGATTTGGAGAGCAAGAAGATAAGGACAAACTTTTCCCCCATTTGAAATGTTCCACTGTTGGCTGAGCATTATGCTGGGCTGTTTGCCCTCTTGAAACAAGGAGTATTAGCCATGGATGGAAAAGCAGTGCAAGATGAGAGGGAAATGGTTTGCTTGGTATAGATCCTGATTCTGTATGGAACACATAAAGGAGACAAAGAAAAAAGGAAAAAAAAAAAATCACCATGTCCATGGTTATGTTAATCATCTAAAGCATCTAATGGGTGTGGGATGGGGATGAAACACAACTGTATTGCTACCTTGCAGATTAAATCCTGTCTTGGTATTCATGACCAGAGAACTTCAGCTCTCTCAGGTCCATACGTTTCTGTCTCCTTCACCAGGCTGAATTATTATCTCCATGTCCTGGCTCAGTGCCTGCAGCTGAGGAATGCAGGCAATGTGTGTTGAATAGTTTGGTTGTGTTGAATAGTTTGGTTTCAGGTAGCATCAAAGTTGCTTTTTCATTATTCTTTTACTGTCTTGGAAGAGATCTAAGTCCCTGCTTGTGTGCCAGAAATTAACTGAAGGTATTTCAGGCTTACTGTCAGAGTGTGGTGGGACAGCTGCTCTATGCACTTAAAGGTGGTTTTGACTTTCTGTGAAAACAGAACCCCTGGAATTTGCAACAATCTAATTTGCAGCCGTGCTATGCTGGTGCCTTCTCCTCAGCAAAGGCAACAAAAAAACATGTTTAACCCTGCTTAAAAAAAAACCAAACCAAAACAGAATTATGAAATTGCCGGTTAAGTCTTGGGACAAATCCCTCATAGAATGTCTGGGGTTGGAAGGGACCTATAAAGGTCATCTAGTCCAACCCCTCCCTACAATAAGCAGGGACATCTTCAACTAGAACAAATTGCTCAGAGCCCTGTTAGGTCTGACCTTGAATGTCTCCAAGGATGGGGCCTCCACCACCTCTCTACACGACCTAGTTCAAAACCACGACCCTCATATTAAAGAACTAATATTCAACCTAATCTACCCTTTCCTAGCTTAGAACCATTACCCCTTGTCCTGTGGTTACATGCCCTTGTGAACAGGTCTTCCCCAGCCTTTTTGTAGGCTCCTTTCAGGTATTGGAAAGTCGATGTAAGGTCCTCGCAGAGTCTTCTCTTCGTCAAGGTTGAAGAACCCCAACTCCCTCAGCCTGCCTTCATAATGTTCTGCTCTGTCTCCATAGGGCAGCTGGTTCTGTGGGCCTTGCTCGCTTCTAGTAATGTATTATTGCATGTGCTTGTCCACTGAAGGACACACATTCAGCAGAGGAACTTAAGATCCATCATGCTCAGCTCTGCAACTATAATTCTGGCACACATTTCCAATTTCACTTTAGGCACCCAGCAATACTTCTGTATAGGGTAAGGGGAGGTAGTGGGAAATAAAATTTTAAATTACTGAGAAGGAACAACTATAAGCAATTTACTGAAAGCCTGTCCAGATTGTTGTCATTCTGTTCCTTACTAGTGGTAGTTCTGCTTCAGTTTTAGCCCTCTAAGTACAAGTAGATGCTTATATGGATGGATTATCAGATGTTGTTGATAATTTTAGCACTGTGGTTTAAATTTGCTCTCAACAAAGTTACTGGGGAGGTGATTAAAATTCCAGCATCATGACTGCACCAGTGCTGCTGCCCTTACACCAATGGTGTCATGGTGAGGAACTGACAAGCAGGAAGAAAGTTAATCTTAGATGACTCATTTGTTAGTGGGGAGAAAGAGCCTCCTCTTTGAACTTGGTGTTGTATAGGTGTTAGACTGGAAAGCTGAGGTTAGCAGTACCCTTCTTTTGCCATGTTATTTAAAGAGAAGAGCATTATCAGCAAATCCCAGGCTCTTAGGGCCGCTGCTAATCCTTTGCAAGACACATTCAGCCATGGTTGACCACACCAATGTGTGCCAGTAGCCTCATAGGCTGGCTGTAGACTGCTTTCCCATCATCAGTGGCTAATAAATCCCTGGCATAAAACATTTACAGCATAATCTCAATTTAAATGTACATTACTGCTATTTCATCATTACTTATATAGGCAGCAATTCATCGGTCTTTCCTTGTTTAACAAAGCATTCAAGTATGCACTTAATTATAGGTGTATGGTTTCATGCTGTTGGCTTCCAGGAAACTTTAATACATAACTGAGGCCAGCAGTGTACTGCTGTAGGAGTGTAAAAGAGGGCCATAGCAGGGCCAAGGCTCTGGCCATCTTCTATAAGCAAGAAGTTATGTAAATAGGGAATATCTGTATCCACCTGGTTTTATTTTAGCGTTCATTAGTAGCATGGAAAATTCATGCAAGATAGTTTGTGTGACAAAACTAGGAGTCAATGAATGCTAGTTAACAGTGCTTTCAGAATTGCTTCTTAATTCTTTTCCTTCCTTCCTTCCTTCCTTCCTTCCTTCCTTCCTTCCTTCCTTCCTTCCTTCCTTCCTTCCTTCCTTCCTTCCTTCCTTCCTTCCTTCCTTCCTTCCTTCCCTCCTTCC
>NW_009952435.1:4452749-4483548 GCF_000747805.2 Chaetura pelagica
CTCCCTCCCTCCCTCCCTCCCTGCCTGCCTGCCTGCCTGCCTGCCTACCTACCTCAAGCAGTCAAGGATGTCGCCTTAACTGACCATGTCCTATGACACAAACTTTGATCCAGTCTCAAAGCATCTGGGAAATTATATTTTGCTGTTTCTGCCAGCTATATCTTGCTACTGCTGAAGCTGGAATTAAGCTTTTACATCAAATTGTATTTCACCTGCTTGTAAAGGGACCTCCTGTCACCCCAGAGCCCCATGGAGCTCTATGGTGGATCACCTGCAGGTAAAGTCTCGGTTTGATGGGTGATGGTGAAGACTGTTGGAAAATTTATCATATCCAAAACAAGTGACAACGAATTAAATACATATTATACACTAAGCCATATTAAGTCCTTACAATGTATTTTCCATCTGTTAGCAGGTATGAGGTAATACATATTATCTTTCATATGCATTGATATTCCCTCTGACCTGGTAATAGAAAGTGTACAGTACCATGTCAGTGCCTTACCCTCTCCAGGACTAGCTACCAACTGTTTACAGAAAGCACATTTTTGAACCAAACGTCTAGGGAAAAAAAAAGGTGCTTTTATCATCCACTAAAGGAGTAAATGTTCCTTTGCATCACAAACCCTTAGACTTTTGCCACTTCACCTCAATCTTCAAAGGCACGTCTAAGCATTAAGTGGTCTAAAACCTGAGTCTGGTTTCACCTTTTCTTTTTCCCTATTTCTGTCTGCTACTGATAATGATTATTTTTTCCTATTTGATGATGCAGGCTGTTTTAATTTCCCCCAGGGGAGCTAAAGCCCCTTTTTGGCATTGTTTTCGGTGGAAAGTAATCCATTTTCAAAGTGGTGCTGGGTAACCTCAGAATATTGGGTGGAATGCTGGGCCCAGGCTGATACAACAAGGTTGATTAAAGATTCCTATCTCACATCTTGTTTTAATATTTTTTTCTACTTTGCTTCTCTCTGGGTCCTGGATTGCAGGGTTATATACAAATTTTAACTAGCAAGTTGTTCTCTTTGCATTGTGTGAATCTATTCACTTCTCTTGCTATTAAAGTAATGATTTTTTTTAATGTTTTAAACGTAATTCCATCCAAAAGAAAAAAAAACTCACAATATTCAAACAGAAGGTACTTGTAGTGGGTGATTTTATTCATCTTGAAAGGAAAGTCCAGCAGGGCTGTTTTTCCTGCAATGGTGCTAGCGACATGTTAAAACATGCACATGGTTGGTAAGTTGTTTTATGAGAATTCTTCAAAAAACAGTATTCTTAGTCACAAAAAGCACTAAAAGTGTTTTTACAAGTGAATAATTTAAGGTATGAAGAGGTAACTACTCAGTTTAAGAACTTGATTAAATCGTTGTCTGTTTCACAAGTCATTTATGCATGTGACTGCAGTCATAGGCACAGCAGAGAATACCACAGAACTTGGATTACCACTTTTCCTCAGAACTTTTCTCAATTAATGTTATGCAAAAAGATATTAGTCTACAAATGCATATCAATAAGTAGTTTATAGTTATGAAGAAAATGTAAGGGGCTTAACAGGTGTGAATAGGACTTAAAATTAGTGTTACTGAATTAGCATTAGTAGTACTGAAGCTCAAAACAAGTTAAATTAAATTACCACCAAAACTGGATAGTATACCCTCTTGTTGAAAATACAATGCACTATTTTTTCTGATGATCTATTTTGAAAAACATTGCTTGTATGGATGGCTTGTTCTGAGTTAATATAGCCTGGACACTGAGAATAAATATATAGGAATATGGGTGATCTTTGTGAACAGGAGATTGTGTTGTATCATCATTCTGCAGTTTACTCATAATGTATTTGGAAGGTGATCTAGAAAAGCTGGCCTGCTAAAACAACTAAGCATCCAGGGAAAATTACACAGCTTGATGGCCTCCTGTGATTAATTTCACATGTTGCCTTATTCCCAATCTGCTGCCTTAATGGTTAGCAAACTCTTTTTTAGCCTCTGACAAATGACACTCCACTTAACAGCTAATGCTTAAGCTGCGTAGATCACAGGATCTCGCTTACCTCCAGCCACAACTCTCATAAGCTTGTGGTTTTGTTCTATTTCCAGGTATAGCCCAGGTAGGAATGGGATTTATGTGCCAGTCTTTCAGGTTCTAGGGCTCCTTTCCTTCCTGGAAGAGTTCAGAGCAAAGCTGAGATTTCCCCTCAAGCTGTAAAATCATTGTGGTCTCACACATGGGCTGCCCTGCGCTTGAGACCTTGAGCTGTTGTGAACAGGTACAAGTGCTTTGAGTTGAGTGAAACTGTGATCATTCATGTCATTTTAGCAGCTGGATCTTAAATTTAATCCAGTCTGCATTTGGCCATTGTACTATTGTTATGGAAATGATTGTGTGAAGGAGAAACAAAATCCTGGATTGTAGGAACTTTCCTACTTCCTGCCTCTCAAGGGTTTGAACCAATGTTCACAGAAATTAATTGGTAGAGCTTCTCTCTGTCTTTCACTCAGAAAGTGTAATGGCACTGTTGCATGAACAGAGTTTATTTGGAATTGTACTTAATTATTGCTTTGAAGATAATGATCAGGATGTTGCAATAAACTTGGAACAGGAAACACCAGCCAGTGCAGGCTACATTATGCGCTTGCTTTGGTCTATCCAACTCAGCAGACTGCTACGAGTGCTACTTTTGTTTATCAACCATATTTGTAGGTGTGTTTCGCATTCGTGCCATCAAACATGAGAGTTTGCAGTAAGTCCTGTTCTACTGCAATAATTATTCCTGTAGCTTCATCTGTTGCATTCACTTCTGAGTATTTTTAAGGGATAAATACCCATTTTTCTGTGTTCAGAATGATCTTGTAGATTAAGGCGATAGTGGAAAACACCCAGTTCCCCCACATCATATGAGAGATCTGATTTCAACTTGTTTGAAGTGGAGAATAAGAAAATGTAATTATTAACTGCCAACAATGTGGCAAATGTTCAGGCCAACTTTTCATTCAGTCTCATCTGTTCAAATCTGTATGAGAAAATGTCCTGCTAGAGATGAGTGAAATATATCCAAATGTTTTCAGAAAATACCATGTGACTATGCAGATCTGCAAATTTATTGTTGTAAAGGAAAGGCATAAAGACAGAAAAAAACAATTGTTATACTAGAATTAGGTAAGGGTAAAAAAGTGAAAAACAACCTAAAAAATAATGCTAGCTTTTAGAATTACCTTGATCTCTCTCAGTGTCAGAGAACTGCTACCATTCACATTTGTGAGCAAGGGAGTATGCCTCAGGGCCAAGCTGTTAGTATTTTCTATTAGCTATTGGTGTTTTCTAACAAGCATTATGTCCAGCATTCCTGTGAAAGGAGAGGGTGCAGCTGGAAATTTTGTCTGTATTTAAGGATAAGACTAAAGAAAACAGAGTGTACTTTTTCCAGCATGCTTGAAGCCACCAGTGTAAGAGGTCTTTGACTGCAAGATCAATTGCCTGAAGAAGAGAAACAGAAAATTTTCAACCGTAAGTTGTCAGACAGACAAGCATGAAGAAATATGAACCAGAAAATTTTTGTCAGACAGACAAGCATGAAGAAATATGAAAGTTACTCCAAGAATAAAAAGCAGCTGATTGTGATACAAGCTTATAGTACACACCTGAGATTTTTATGCATATCTAAGCACAGAAATTAACTTGGCCATGATAAAACACATTGCAGTTATTATGCCAAACATTTTGGGGATGGCTAAGTTAGGTTTTGCAGGGTAGAGATATCATTAGTCCTAAGTCAGGAGTTTAGTAAGCTCCATATTGAGGAATGGTTTAAGATTAAAATAAGCAATTATGTCTGAACCTTTTGTAGACACACTGTTTCATTAACTCAGATGCTTCAGTTTCCTGGGTTGCATGTTTTCTGGTCTGTATTGCCCTTAGGTGACACAGGGATGTATCTTTTTGGGCAGTGGCTATGGGGGTTCACAGAGGGCATGTGGGCTATTAGAAACTTTTAATGAAGAGTGAGAAAAGCTCTTCTGGTGCATGTCTTTGTCATATGTGGTACATGAAATAAATCAATATGAAGGAGTACAAACAGACCATAGTGAATGAGTATGTTTCCAGAAAGTGCTGAGTGTCAGCATCTCACCTATATTTACTGACAAATGGATATATTGTTCCTTTTCCCTCTGCATAGTGTCACCAGTATAAGAAACCTGCCATTCAGTTCTCCTGAGGCTTCATTAAGTGTCCTTAATTTTAGACAGAGATTTTGGTTGTTCCGTCAGCAGAAAGAGCAGGGATGGGTGTGGGTTGGGAAGTGTGCCGAGATGACTCCTGCAATTTTGTCAGGAGAAAAGAGGTGGGCAGCCTTTTGTATTCTTCAGTGTGTATTGATATTCTTGGGTTTTATGGCTGTTAAAGGACTTTACGGTTAACTTTTACTTATTTCCTCAGACTTGAGGAAGTTAGGTATTCTTTTCTTATATTAACAGAGCTTTAGGCTTACCTTATGTATTTATCACAATACTATATTCATTTTGTGACAAACAGAGTTTAATTCATTTAAAGGATATGGGTGGGATGCTTTTATTAATTGCTTCGTTTTTCTCAGTTGATAGTAAAATTTTGGACACTCAAGACTTTGGTATCTGGTTAGTTCTTTTCACCTCTATTTTGATGATTGTTGAATCATTATTAAAGATCTTTGAGAACTGCACAGTTGGTGTGGATCCTTTTTACAGAATTTTGCAGAAATTGATAACAGTTTGTGAGGCAACAATATCAGAAATTCTACACAAAGTCTGCTCAAAATTTTGGCTGTGTAAGGATCTTACACTCCTCTAAAAGTATGAATTTAATCCTCTGTGTGCACTCTGTCTGCTGTGAGGCATATAGGATCTATCTTTTTTTTTCATGTTCTGTCTTTTTGGAAGCTCCTGGAGACAAAAATGGAATTAGTCAATACAGCTTTGCTTTTATTTTTCTTCTTAAATTTTTCTTTTCTTCTTAATTTAATCTTTGTCCTGGTTGCCCTAAATGTTGTGCAGTAGTGGAATCCTGTCTGCAGGAAAGAAGATGGTATCCAGCATTTTTTGCAGTGTCGAGTAAACCAGATCTGATACAGTTCAGCCAACACAGCAGTTAATATACCAGTGTTTTGCTTGTAGCTTATCCTGAAAGAATGGCCCAGCCAGGAAGGCAGTCCATGCATTGGGAGACTCAGATTGAATCCAGCTTCCAGGCACATTCTTGATCCAGTTTCCAAATCCCTTTGTGTCCCAGTCCCTCATCTGGAAAATTGGTTTTGAGATTTTAGAGCCCTGTGGGAAGAACATGAGGGAATAGAGGAACAGATTATACCTGTTGAAGAGAGATACATGGGTGAAAATTGAACCTAATACTAATTGTTACCGTTATCTGTCCTTCTGGAATCTCTAAGAAATGCTTGTCATTCCTTTAATAGTTGGTCTTTAAAGAAACAGCTACTAGCTGAAAGTAGTTGGATAATAGTAAACAATATGCTGTATAAAAAATGGAAATCACCAAAACATATATGATTACTTTATATTCAGCACCTCAAGGAACCTCTGACTTGCAAGCAGCTCAAATCCCTGAAGTTACCTCACTAGGTTATTGCCCTAGGACTGATCGTGGTTACCTCATAAATGTTATGTTAGTGTCTTCAGTTACAGGACTAGTTCTTAGGAAGGAAGATGTCTCCTAAAATATGTGGACTTCAATTTCTTTTCATAAGATCGAGATCAAAAGAAAGGTTCTCTGATAGGTTTTCCTTGTTGTTTTTTTTGTTTGTTTGTTTTTCTTTGGGTTTTTTTGTTTGTTTATTTTTGTTTTTTTCTCTACAGTCCTTCATGAGTAGTTTATACCTTATGAAGTCTTTTCAGAATAATTTCCATTGTATCAGCAAGTCCTGTAGCTGGCTCCCATGATACACTGAACTCAGTCTCATCTGGACATGCTGTGTACTCTTTCCATATTCTGATCCTCTTTGATTTCAGCAATTGAACAAGGGGTTCAGATGCTTCCTGGTTTGCTCCTCTTTCTCTTTGTACTGTTTTTCCTTTTTGAAGGCCACATTAATGAAAAACAAGAAAGTGCTTTTCAATATAAAAAAAATACTGTTAAAACTTCGGCCAGTGTGGAATTTTTATAAATTGGTCCCTTTTATTTTTTTATTTCCTCTTATTAAAAGACACAGAACTGTAGCAAATGTGTGCTTTGTCTTTTTTGTTCCCAGCAGTGTTGAGCTGCATCCTTCTTTAGTTTAGTAATAGAATAAAAGCATCCTCTTCAGAAGACATTTTTTCTGCATTGTATTTTAAATTTCACTCTATGATTGTCTAAGCACCTTATTATTATGATTTTGGAGGGAAGTGCTACTCTTTGTTAACTCACAGTTTGAATACTTCCCCTGTCAAGCTTTGCATATGACAGCCTTTCTTGCTGAATGTAAATAGAAAGAGTAAAATAGGACAAAAGACCCCTGCAGGTATTAATTTATGTTATTGGCACAGAATTATTAATCCCATGTGGTCTGGGTTTCTCTTCACCCTGTATTAATTTAAATAGAGATAATAGAATTCCACTTCATTTTTTTCCCCCTCCTCTTTGTCACTACCACTCTGTGGTTTGCAGCGCTCTGTGCTCACATTGCTGCTTCTTTTTGTCTTCCTTATCATGGTCTAGCTTCCCACATACAAACTTTCCATGTGTTTTTACCTGTTGGACCATTCTTCCATGCACAGAGGAACAGCAGAGCCCTACTATAGTCAGGATTCTTCATGGCTGTGTTGGGAAAGATGTGATAGACCATCCAAAGAAAAGTTTGCTCCTAGATCTGCACTGCCTGGTGATTTGCCTAAAGGGGTGTTTGCACTAGCTGGGGAGCCAATAGTGAGATTTGTGCCAAACTTGCTTAGTATCATGCTACACCTCAACTTCAGTCGCTGGCCTGCGTGGTGTTCCTTCTCATTTCCTTGCCACCCCCTTGTGCTGTGGGAATGCAATGTCAGTAACCAAGTTTTCAGTTTCTTCCAATTGAAGTTCTAAGTTCAGAGCAGAGCATGAGACAGAAATTGTGAATTTACTAAGCAGAAATTGCAAGGTATGTCAAAGAGGATAACTTTGTCATTTATGAGGGTGGGTTTTGTATAGGAACAGCAAGCACTCAGAGAGTGGCCTTGGGGGGGGATCTGACAGGATCTGAAAGCTGTGCACAAGATTTTCCTGACATCATCACCTGATGTAGTAATATTGCAATTAGTCATCTGGGTTTGGGTTTGTTGGGGTTTTTTTCTTCCCTTATGCTCAGAAGGGTGGATTAATATTATTCATCATCTTTGGCTAAACCAACACAAAGTTATGTGGAACAGATGGACGTCAGCAGGCTGCATTTACCTACAGGTCATTAGCACAACGTGTTTTAATGGGTCTGAATAGTTCAGTCCCAGTCTTCATAGTTACTGTGCTATGGTTGTTAAAGCACTGATAGCATCTTGCCATTTCAGTTACTATTTTGTTCTAGAACAAAAATAAACTTCAAAAAGCATCCTTCCCATTACCTCCCCTTTCAGAGGGTTGCCTTCTGAAGTTTTTACACTAGGTTGCCTTTCCTCATGGAAGTGAGTTGCAACTTGAGAGCTAAAAAGGATGATACTTCACTTACTGTTGGCACTTCAAGAGATTTTAGACTTACCTTTTCTTTTGAAGCCACGCTGCTAATTTGTGTGTCTGATTTAATTTTAAATCCTGCTTTATCAATAAACAGTTTGCTTAAATGCCCTGTATATTTAGAACCAAAGGAAAATTAACATTTGGAAATTTTTAGAGCAGGTTTTAGAGCAGGCTCCTGCTTCCACCTGGGAGTCCTGCTTTCCTGCATGAGTGTGGACACGTGCAGATGAGTGCTGACACACATGCATTTTATTTTCTCTGACTGCTCTGGAGAAGAAGCAGCATTGGTAGTGGCAGAGCATGTCTGCAGCAAGTAAAGAACAAGAAAGGAGACCAGACAGGACACATCTTGTATGACCAAATTGCAGAAAATACTGCAGCTGTTTTCATGGAGAAGGAAAAAAATCAGTGAGTGGAACGTTAAAAATCAAGCTGCCTTTTCTGCCTTAGAAAAGCCATCCCACAGCACCACCTAGAGACACAGATGGATGTGAATAAACAGACTGTAGCAAAATGCTAATGAGAAATACGATGTTAAGCAGGATTGTGTGCTTTAAAACAGGTGTTCTACCTAATACTTGGCATGGGTCATTGATATGAGCTGAGTTGTGCTGTCCTTCCCTCGTACAGCTGTTACCCTTTGTATCAGGTATTTGTAGCCTGATGCAGGTAATTAATCTCTGCATATTTGATAAAGCACATTTTCATGTGTGTGGGGGTGGCATACTCTTAGAGCTCAGGCCCCACATATATTTTATTTTTTTAACCCTCGCTTAGTTGGAATGATGGCATTCTCAATCATCTTCCAATTTATGTTTTTGTCTGCGTTAGTCCAAGGTGCTGGGGGAAAATAGCCCAGCAGCCTGCTGAAGAATACTGCCAAAGCACAGATTTTGAAGAGCACAGCAAGCACAGCCTGATCCCACTCCCACTGCTGGGGAAGGTGTGTTAGAAAATAGTTAAGCTGCAGCTACTGGCTGCCTCCATTTTTACTGGCAGTTGTTGTACATGTTAGCTGTTCTAGGGGGACCAGAACGTGAGCTTGCTTTTGGGCTGCAAATATAAAGTGTTTGTGAAACCATCAGATTTCAGCCTATGGCCTTTACTTTGTTACTCAATTAATCTTGCTTGTCTCTGTACCTTAAATTGCCTTTTATAACCTTTGCCCTACTATCCCAATCAGGTGGGTATGAAAGGTGTTGGAGTTCCCACTCGTGGCAGGCTGTCTAGGAGCTGGAAGGAAATATTCAGGCTTTAATTACAGAAGAGATTTCAGAGCACAAGTTGTAGTTGCTTATGCTCAACTAGAGCAGCACTGGTCCTCCCATGAATGTGCTGTGGATCTATGGGTTAGAAGCAACATGACTCAGTAATGGAAGGGAGTTGTAAGACTTTCAGGTTGCAAAGCTTTTTAGTTTGACATTGTGCATGCAGGTATATCGGCTTTACTACTCAGGGGCAGTACACAGAGGTCTCTGGCAGCAAGAGTGAAATCCAGTCCCTTCTGTGTTCAGACATCTTATTTTCCAAGTTAAAGCTGAGAACTGGCTATCAAGACTGCTGCTCTGCATCATTGGGAAAAGTATTCTTGTTAGTGTTGTTGTTACTGTTATAATTCAGAGCCAAAAACTATACAACTTAATCTATATGTGGTCACCTGAAATATTATTTCAGATATTGTGAAACTTTCTACTTTTATGAAAGGAAATGTGTCTACACAGCACCTTGTAGAATTATAAGAATACTTTTTTCTGGTACTCCCGTGATCACTCTAGTATCTTTCATGCTCTTCAAACAGTTGCTCCATTATACTGCTCATCTCTTTTAATGGAACTATTTAGGTGTTTAAATAAAAGTTCCTTGTCAAGTACTGTGAGAGGCTACCATGAAACATCTTCTAAAAGCAGGAACATTAACACCAAAAGTAGGAGTTCTATGTGATTTTATTACTCTCAGTAAACTCACCTCTTCAGAAATTACAGTCTACTGAGCTGAAAGGGTCAAATCTCAATTACATTTGCTTTTGGCTAAATCCATAGGATCTATTCCCATCAGACATTACACAGCTACCACCATGCACTTTCAGTTGAGCTTTCTGGGATACAAAAGATCATGTTCTGCAGCAGTTTATTTTACTGCTTTTATGAACTCCTGTCCCTCATTAGGGCATCGCTGCATATAGTCATTTTAGCTGCATTTACTCTTGACTTCAGAACAAAGTGAAAGTAATCTGTTGTGGTTACTTCAGGAAAAAGAAAGGTTTGGGGTTTTTTTTGTTTGGTTGGGTTTTTTCCTTCAGCCCTCTCCTTTTCATCTATACTGCTCCCAAATAACTGAAACAATAGCCCAAAATTGATCTATGATGTAAGTCAAATCACTGCTGATTATGCTCTCATGCGTCTGTGGGTTGAGTTCTTTGAATGACCATGGCGATTACTTGGCTGAAAACTGTACAAGTCCCAGATGCTGAATAATTCTCAAATACTACTGTTCAAAAATATTTCATTCTGACAATAAAGAAAGTGAAATGCGTATTGAATAGTGCCCCAATAAAGGCACATCCAACTGTGCAGTGGTTTGGTCAAATGTGTTTAGTCCTCAGGTTCAGAGTAGGGCACTGAGAAGGGTCAAAGAAAGAGAAATTACTTACTTACTGCTGAAGTTAATTACTTACTGCTGTACTAGCTGCTCCTCTCTCCTGGTCACCACTGCTGCACACTTACATGTAGCTTGGTAGCTACAGCCTCCTAGGAATATACTGGCATGTATTTGATTTCAGTTATCTTATTACATTGCTGCTTGGTATTTTTAGATTTGTGGCAAGAATGGCCACATTTTGGAGCATGCTCTGTGGTACTTCTGAGGTTCTGTTATCTTGCTTGGGTTATAAGAAACCTAATCCAGGCTTGTCTCTGAGCTGCACATGCATACTTCCAGGAAAGCAGCTGTGGAGAGCATTGTGTACGTACACACGTGCGAGCTCAGAAAACCTGCTGGATTTATCATTTTTAAAAATTAGTTTCTCAGCCTTAAATACTTGTCATAGCCATGTTCTGAGTCTGCTACATAGAAAACTTGTTTCTAACCCTTTTGGTCTGCTGTCAAAAGACTAAAAATAAGGATTGTTGTCACTGTGCTACTGATGAGGAAACAAAACACAAATTCTGTAAGTCATAAGAGATTTGTAAGCAAGCCACTCAGTATTCTCTTAAGTACTTGAAAAAATTAAGTCACTTAAACAACAGTATCACAGTATCATAATCCCAAGTACCACACTTGGTGTGCAGAGAACTTCTAGAATCTCACTGCATAAGAGGTCTCATCCTCAGGTGATTTCAGAACTGAAAAGTACAGTTTGGGTATCTGAATGGGCATAAGAGTCTTGATGCGTGTAGGACTGCCCTGTTACACCGAATTTAGGTGATCATTGTGATCTGGTAAAAATAAAAAGTGTTATGGATTTTTTACACCCTGATGTCCCTTTCAGCATATGTGTATTTGAGAGACAGAAAATAAGTTGTAGATGCCAGACTTCAAAAGAAAAAAGAATGCTTTAAAATAAAAACCAGGAGTCTCCATTTTGCTATTCATATCCTTGATATAGGTGTTAAAATTTAGTCACAATTAATCAATTAGGGATGGTCTTGGGCAGTTTGCTCTAGGTGACTCTGCAGAGAGTTGGACAAAATGACCACCAGAGGTCCCTTCCAGACTTAACCATTCTGTAATTCTGTGAATCACTCAAGATTCCTCCTCTTACTGCTGTAGGGCTGGAAGGGTCCTCTAAAGGTCATCTAGTCCACCCCCCCCTACAATAAGCAGGGACATCTCACACTGGAATAGATTACTCAGAGCCACATCAAGCCTGACCTTGAATGTCTCCAGGGATGGGACCTTCATCATGTCTCTAGGCAACTCGTTCCAGTGATCCACCACCCTCATAGTAAAGAACTTTTTCCTAATATCTGACCTGAATCTACCCTTTTCTGTCTTAAAACCATTACTGCTTGTCCTATTATTACATGCCCTAATGAACAGGCCTTCCCCAGCCTTCTTATAGTTCCTTTCAGATATTGGAAGGTTGCTGTAAAGTCTCCCTGGAGTCTTCTCTTCTTCAGGCTGAACAACCTCTACACTAAAGATGTGAGTTAGATTGGAGAATAACCACCTGTTCCAGACTTGGGAAAGTTGTGACAAATAGATGATTACTGGAGGAAAGTGACTGCTTGCCTTATGTTTAGATACTGCTCAGAAAGCAGTTTTTATTCATTAACTTTATTTGACAAGTTATCCAAAGGTAAATAAAAGGGTCTGCTTTAGTAGTCACAGCACTGCTTCTGGGTTCCTTTTTGTGCCTGGTAATACTCAGAAGTTGGAGAACAGAGAAAAATCTTCAGTCTTTCACATGCAGTGAAATACTAGTACTGTTGCCATTCTAGTAATAAGTGAAATATATACATATGTATCTCCTTTCCCTGGTTTTATAGTTATTCTTCCAAGAGGAGTTTGTGATGGGTTTGTTCCATGGTTTTATGCATGATACTTGTTCTTTCAACAGTTTTATTATTTCAGTAGTTCAAACCACTAATATGTTGCTTTTTAGGGTGCCTAAAAAGGATAGCCTGTTAAAACTTACTTGCTTAAAAAAGATGTTGCCATACATAATATACTACATTTTGGACTCTTTATTAACACACTCTCTTCAATCACTTCCACATATTCAATATATAGGTTATTTTGATTTTGAGTTTCAGCTGTTGAAATGTTGTCTGTGAGATTGTCCAGTGTCAGGAAAGGACTGTTAGTCATATAATTAAACTTAGAGGGGTTTTCAGGTGAAGTTATTTAAACCCAGCCATACTTTTGGTATTTGAGTACCTTATAATGGAACTGTTGAAAGTACAAGTTTCACGTGCATAAAACCACAGAATAATAACAGAGAAGTTTTCCACTGCCCTTGCAAACTCAAATAGCTTTTTCCCCTAGGGCCCTTGAACTCAACCTTGATATTATTTAAACAGGACATCACCAAGGCCACTAACTCTAGCAAATTGTTTCATGAGGAGTAGAACTAATGAAGCGATTTGTTATCTTTATTCTCCTCCTTCCTTGCTTTTTCCTTTCCATCCCACATGCTCTCAAGTCCCATTAGTTCTGCCATGTATCCCATGCCTGTCTTTGGTATAGCTGGCAGCCTGCAGTGTGGCTGGTGGAAGCCTTCATGAAGGCTAAATTTCAAGCTGGCTCCCATTCAAAATGACTGGGAACTTTCTTTTGTCTGATGAGAATGGCGTGTCTCTTGTAATGCAGTTTTCAACTTGAATAGGGGCATAGCTCAATAGTAATTAATAGTCAAATATTACTTAATTCAGTGGGTAGATCCTAAATTTTCCAGGAAGTAGACAGTGGGAGAGACAGCACAGCTCACCTGAGAAAACAAGGGTGAAAATAGAGTGCTCCTCATGACTGTCATGTTTTTGAGTTGGTTTTAATTTTGTAAGGAGCCTCATAGAGAAGGTACTTCAATAGTTTCCTTCTTTTCCTGTTTTCCTCTGACCGTAATTTAGCAGAGCTAAATTTTAGTGGAGATTACTTTCACAGGCAAGGACAGGGTCACCTGAGCTCCATGTGAGCCTTTCTGTGCACTGGCCAGGGGGAAAACTAGGTTGAAGATACTGACGTTTTGAGTTGCTGTTTCATAACCATTCTCCTGTGAAACTTCCTGCAAGAATCAGTCTCCACTGGTGTCCTGAGGAAAGCCTTTTTTACATCACCTGCAGTCCAGCCTGTATAAATCAGAAGTCTGGCTATGATAGGAGGTGAATCTCAGAAGAAAGTGGTTTTGTATGGAGCAAGTGGACTTCCTTCTACGTAGTTTGTGATAGCTCATGAAAACATTACAGTGGTGAATTAATCTTAAAGCCTGAATTTGGAACTTAAAATATTTATGAAGATACGTGAGCCAGATACTTATTTTGAGGCTTAAATAAAGCAAATATGATGCAATGTTGTATCTTCTGTTTGCCTTTTAAGTTCACAGTACTTCACCTTTCCCATTTGTGAATTGCAGTTGATTGCTGCCTGCTTCACAGAACTGTTGCATGACTTGATTAACTATAGGTACCTTTCAGATCCTTAGATATAAAACATAAATAACCCATCAGTAACTTAGTATTTTGAAGTATTAACAAGTTATGTAATCCCTTCTCTCTTTAAAATTGATAGCCTTTTGTCTTGAGTACAGTGACATTGTATTACACTAGATGCCTTCACAAACCAAGATGTCACTCAGCCACATAACAAAAGCTGGACTAGCATGATATGAAAAGGATTTTGGAAAGGAGAATGAAAAGAAAGTCCTGTCTGCAATTAAGTTTATAAAAACCCTTTTCCTCTCCCATTTTTTTTGGAACACAGCTAAGGAAATATCAGCTTGGCCCTGCCCAAGGAAAAGAAGTTGCTGAAACTGCCATTTTCCCAAACCCTTCCTGCTGCCACAGGTTCAGCCCAGTGACCATCTGCTGAGGACAGTGTAGTTCAAGGCTAACATCGTACATCAATGTAGAGGGCTGGTGGGAAGGCTCAGCATGCAACTCTTTGATCATTATAACAAAAAATAAAAAATAAAAAGGCGTCAAATGGCCTTTATCACATTTCTCCTGTGTAGGCACATACACCCCATTCTTGTGATCAGTTTTAGTTTACAAATTCATCTATTTTGTGAAATCCTAGTTCCCTGTGGTTTCATACCTTGTTGCTTATTACCTACTTACCTTCCTATTACTAAAACATGAAATATAACAGTTATGTCTGTTGCTGAACAGATATCAAAATAGTTTTCAAGAGAGACAAGATTAGTTTTCATTAATTCTGCTCATGAGAAATGCACATGTTATTTAATAGATATGTGGTTAATTACTAAAGAGCCCTCTTGTTTCAAAAGTGGGACATGCTATTAACCACTGTGACTGTGACCTATAAGCCTTAGTTTCATACATTTACAATAACTACTGAAAGTCATCTAGTCAGACAGCGCCAAGTTGCATTAGAATGACATTATAAACATCATAGCTTTTTTTTTTTTTTTTCATAAGTCTAGTTTAGTATATGCCAAACAAAAGTTATTGGCCAAGGGCAATTGTATGAGATACAACAAGGCCAGGTGTGGGGTCCTGCATTTCAGTCACAACACCATGCAATGCTCCAGGCTTGGGAAGGTGGCAGGAAAGCTGCCCAGAGGGAAAGGACCTAGGGGTGCTGGTTGACAGCTGGCTTAACATGAGCCAGCAGTGTGCCCAGGTGGCCAAAAAGGCCAACAGCATCCTGACTTGTATTCAGGAATAGTGTGGCCTGCAGGAGTAGAGAAGTGATTGTGCCCCTGTACTTGGCACTGGTGAGGCTGCAGCTCAAGTACTGTGTTCAGTTTTGGGCCCCTTACTATAAAAGAAGGACACTGAGGTGCTGGAGCATGTCCAGAGGAGAGCTACCATGTTGGTGAAGGGTCTAGAGATCAAGTCCTGTAAGGAGAGGCTGAGGGAACTGGGGTTGTTTAGTTTGTAGAAGAGGAAGCTGAGGGATAACCTCATTGCTCTCTACAACTACCTGAAAGGAGGCTGTAGTGAGAGGGAGGTTTTGGCCTGTTCTCCCAGGTGAATAACAATCAAACGAGAGGAAATGGCCTGAAGCTACACCAAGGGAGGCTTAGACTCGGTATTAAGAAGAATTTCTTTACTGAAATAATTGTTAGGCACTGGAACAGGTTGTCCAGGGGGGTGGTGTAATCACCATACCTGGAGATATTTGAGAAATATGTAGATATGGCCCTTCAGGGCATGCTTTAATGGGCATGGTGGGTTTTTTGTGGGTTGTGTGGTTGGTGGTTCTGTGGGGTGTTTTTCTTCTGTTTATGGTTTTGTGTTTGGTTTTTTTTTGAGGGTGGTTTGTTGTTTGTTTGTTTTTTTCCCCTGGATGAGCAGTTGGACTCATGATCTTAAGAGTTCTTTTTCAGCCGTGACAATTCTGTGATTCTGTGATCTAATGAAAGGAACAGACTTTACTATACAAACTGACTCTGTGATCTATAACCTGAAAATTCTCAAAATCCCTTGCTATATATAAACGAGGTACACATTAATAGAAGAAAAAAAGAGAAAAAAAAAATGTCTGTTCTTTATCAAAAGCTGTTTGATAGCACATGACATGCTAGCATGAGTTTTAGCAGAAATTGCTTCTCACATTACTGTTGTTTCTTTCAAGCCAAGTGTTTTTTCTACCCTATCTAAGATAGTATGATCACAATCTTTACCCAGACACAGGAGGTAGATGTGCTGGTAGTGTTTGTTTGGCTGGAGTTCTAAAAGTTACCAGCATTTGGGAAGGATTAATAAAAAGCATCAACAAGTTGAATACAACGAAACAGCACAATTTGAAGAGAGAACTAAAAGCAAATCTTAGTGTAGATCTTCACAAGTGAAGCATAATTCCTGTTTTGGACAAAGGCTGATGGCAAATCTCCAGTTAATTTTTTTTGCTGTTGTTTATGTTTTGCAATGGAAAAAGCTGAAAATTTAATTAAAACCAAACCCTTGTGTTTTAGCACTTTCTGAAAAAGCAAAAGAAAGATGCACAAAACTGTGGAATACCTCATTGCACTGTGATTGAAGCCCATGACAAAGGTGTAATGACACCACCTCAAAAGCCATCTGAGACAGAAGAAGTCTGATGCTTTAATGTCTTTTAATTTCCGTGTCCTGTCACATTATTTTTTCTGGCTGAATAATACGTAATTTTCACACAATGAACAGTTCTTGCAGGAGAAACTGAAGGGATCATTCAGGTTGAAGGGGAGGAAAACGAAAAGACTTCTCTCACTGTGGGGTTTGTCTTGAGAAGCTGTGAATGGTCTTCTGTTCATCCTGTTGTAAAACAAAGAAAAATGTCATTTTAGACTATTTTATGGGATGAGAAAGTCACCACCCCACCTCATGGGAAGATCGCCATTCGTATTCCATAAGAAGGAGAGGGAAACATCAAAAAAATCTTACATACAGCATCTCATGTATGATTCCAGGATCTGCAGCAGTTTGATTTTTAAACCATATCTGCATGATGTGAGGATTGCTGCATGAGAAATGTAGCTACATTGTTAGTCCATTACAAATGGCTTAATACAGGGCCTATGCCTACCCCCAACATATTTGAAAGCTCACATTGAGTGTATTCATCTGAGAGCTACTTTGGCCTATGCTTTGATTTGTTGCATGAATTGCCTGCTTCTGTGTACAGATTTTTTTCATTTTTCCTCCTTCTGCTTCTGGGCCATGATTAATGATATAAATAATCATTTCCAGGCATGAGCCTTTTTTTTCCTGTTGACCAGTCACTAATCACTGCTTGCTCATCCCTGTGTTTTGTTGGTAAGCCAGATGAATTTCTTTTTAATGGCCTTCTTTCTCTTCATGTCAGAAATCTCACCGCAGATAAATGACAGATGCACACCACATATATAACAGTGCACAGACCTTATAATCATTATCCAATATGTTTGCAAAGTTCTGAGAAGTTTCATTTTAAGAACAGTAAATGCATGCATTTCTCTGCCATCCCTGGTATTAGATGCTCTGCAGAAAGAAAAGCTTAGAGGAACATTCAGAATCAAAAGGCTATTGCTTAACTGTTAATTTTTGAGCTTATCACATCTAGCATATAGGGGTTTTCAGCTCAGTGCAGCTCACCTTTCTGCAGTGTCCGTGAGTTCAGTCCTGAGCTGTCAAAGCACTTAACAAAAGTTAATTTGCCTTATTTAAGCATCCTTTTTTGAAGATTTGAGTGAAAATGGCTGAGTATCAAAGTGAGGTCTAGCATTATTGTGATATATGACAACTAATAAAAAATACAGTGCTTAAAATAGATATGGCATCATGCACATTCTGATTTGTACTATCAACCCATAAATGCATACCTAGATCATGTAATAGATGCAATCTTAATGAATCAGAATATCAGAGTGTGCACCATATTCAGTACATAGAAGGGGGAATTACAGACGTTCTGCATAATGTGTTTCATTGTTGTTTCCCATGCATCTCAGCTTTGTGATACCTCCACATGCCTTGTACACCCTATGGCTTAGGCAGTTGCTGCCTCTCTGATAACAAGATGGAGAAACTGACATGTCTTCATTTCAGCCTCAAAAGTAGCTTTTATGGTCCCAGCACATATGAACTCTCTCTCCCTTTTATAGAAGGGTAATTACACTCATTTAAGAGGTTTTGTGTTGTTTTGTAGGTTATTTAGACTTAAATTTTCTGTCACTCTTCTTAAGAGAGCCTGTTTTCAACTTTAGACAGAAAAATAAGCTGACTAGAAACACTTGGCTCAGGTGACACAAAAGGACCTAGTTCTTCTGATCATTCTGGCTTTGAGGAGCTATGAGTAGAAAGGAACTGGATTACTCAATAGAGTTGTCACCCCTTTTGAAATTAAGTAATTGACCTCAAATGTCAGTTTTGGAGAAGACAGAGAATAGAAGGGGCTTGGCTTGTTTCTTTGTGTTCTGTATAGCATTTGCAAATCCTGGTAATAGGGGTCACCAAATGTTCTACCTTCTAATGTCTTGCTCCTTGTTTGACACCCTCTCCCCTCCATTCTTACATATTTTTGTCTGGATTACATAAACACTGTACAACATGTTTACAAAGCTGTTTTTTCTCACTATAGTTGTTAGAATTCTTTCCCATGGGTAGTCACACCTGCATACTTCTGAGATAGCTGGTGTCTAGCCATATTGTCAGAGGTGGCTCTCACTGCTTGTGCACCCCGTGCTGGCTGGCTGAAATCAGCAGCAGTTGATTTTCTGCTGTGCAGATGTGGGAAAGGCCCAGTATGTGTGGGGTTGGAAGGGACCTCTAAAGATCATCTAGTCCAACCCCTCTACAATAAGCAGGGGCATCTCACACTAGAACAGATTCGCCATAGCCCCATCAAGCCTGACCTTGAATGTTTCCAGGGATGGGGCCTCCACCACCTCTTTGGGCAACCTGTGCCAGTGCTTCACCACACTTATAGTAAAGAACTTCTGCCTGATGTCCAGCCTAAATCTACCCTGCTCTAGTATAAGACCATTGCCCCTCATCCTATCACTACACACCCTCAAGTAGTCCCTCCCCAGCTTTCCTGTAGGTGCTCTTCATGTACTGGTAAGCTGCTATAAGGTTTCCCCAGACAGCTTGTGAAATACTGGAGTTACTTTGTTCCTGAGATTTGAGAAAATTAATACTTATCAGAAAATATTGGAATATTGTGTGTGTTCAGTAAATTATGTTTCTAAAAGACTAGCTACAGCTATGCATCCCTGGCAAAGGATTTTCATATGTTTCATATGTCGTGCATGCACATACCAGCACTGACTACCTGACTGAGAAAGAGGTCGACATCCTGCTTTGTACACGTCCTGTTTTACAGGCTGTAAATACCTTAATTTCTACTGTTGCTGTGCTATGCAAAGGCATGCCAACATAAGATTATCCAGTCGTCCTTCCTCCTTCTCATCTGTTTTCAGTATTGGATTTCTTATTTCAATATGATTTCAAGATTAGATATTTTTCTGAGAACAAGAGCTGAAGTGTTCCAGGTGCGTTTTTATCTTGCAGGGAAAGAAAGTGAACAAACTGGCATGATTCTGGGATCTGCCACAAAATGCAGACACCTTATGCCAGAGCACTAGTTAGATAAGATTTTATGATGCAGTCATTAGAGACAAACCTGCTTTCATAAGGAACAGATGGCTCTCATTGCCCGTATCCAGTAACGCTGCAGTTGAAGCACAACCCTGAGGCTTTTAGTATCATGTAAACTAAAAGTAAAATAGTAAGCTAGTAGCAAACAAGTAGATAGAGAAAACAAGGTTTTCTTTGTATGTGTGGAAGTAAGTGTGCGTGTGCATATTTATTTATCTGTAGTTTTACCAGGTGCTGAAGGAGCTTTTTGACCTATTAGTAACAACAAATATGGCAGGAAACCAAAGAGCTGGATACAAGCTCTGGTTGAATGCCAAAGTAAAATTGGGAAATGTTAGCATGTACTTTTCATCACTGTTCTGCAATAGAGCTTCTTCTGCTCCTTCTTTTTATCTTTCAATTTTATTTTTTATTTTATCCTTGCCATCTCATGAGAATCATCTAGGGACATGTAAGCCAAAGCTATTATTTGATCTGACTGTCCTGTCTGAACTGGAGATGCAGGCTGAGACAAATAGATATAGAAATATATGGAATATGTAATGTAAGAAATTCTAGAAGAACCTCAATGTTTTTTAATTTATGCACATCTAACTTTTCCTTTACATAAAGTAATCATGTTCTGTACTTACTTTTTATGGCCTTGGGAATAATGCAACAAGGTCAATGTGAATGCTGTTAGGACTAAATTTTCTTAAGGCAGATTGTAACTGGCATTTTTAGGACAGTTTCCTTCTTTGCCTCTTGCCTTGTTTTGCCTGTGATTCTCCCTTGAAAAATGTCTTTTAATGATCCTGATTCCTGGTAACTTCTCTTAAAAACAGAAAATTCTAGATAATGCTTTTAGTATCACACCATTTAATTATGTCTACTTGTTATGAATGAGGGAGTATGAATTTGAAAAAAGAGTTAATACGGTGCCCTTCTGTCAAAGGCAACTGACTGCATCAGGGGCTGGGTTGGTGGGAGCATTGCCACCAAGTTGAAGAAGTGCCTCTCCTCATTCAGAGCCAATATAACTGCATTGGGAGTTCACGAGTCCTGTTTTTGGCTCCTCAGTACAACAAAGATATTTAATTGCTGGAGAAGTCCAGCAGGGCTTCACTGCAGTGGGTAGAGGGAAGAGCACATGATAGATGAGGAAGAGGGAACTGAGATTGTTCACCTAAGATGAGAAGGCAAGCAGTGTTAGGTCCGTTCTAGGTTAAATAATTCTGAAATTCTCTTAAACTCAATATTTGTGTTTCCTTTATCTTGCTTGCTGCAAAGGAGAACATAGTATTACTGTATTTAATACACACACAATAGATATATTTTAAATTTTTATAAATATACAAAATCTTCCAATCCAGGAAGATCTTTCCTTCTCTTGTGGTTTTATCCTTTTATGAACCATGAAACTGAGCCACATTGCAGGTGCTGACTGTTCCCCCAACACCTGATCTGCAGTGGGGGCATCTTCGCACCCCGCAAGAAAGAAGGATTCCAGCTTTTCTGTGCACCTCTCACCACTGAGTTGGACACTCATTTCACTGCATATTTCTTTAGCTGCAGCTTATCCTGGCTGCGTGGTATCAACATAACGAGTACATGGCCTATAAAGCCACTTCCACCCTTGAGTTAGGCCTCAGAGGATTCAGCCAATAGTAAATATTTAGTAAAAAACAACACTAATTTCTCCTTTATGTTTGAACAGCATAAATCCAAAGCAACTACATTACTCAGAGTGAAATACTAACATTTTAATAAATTTTGTTTTCACTTTATTCCTTTAAAATAAAATAAAAAAAATCTGGAATTTTGAAATCTGAACATTGCAACTATTGCTTTGGTCTCTAAGTCAATGAACTTTCTGACAACATTCCTTGTAAAGGCTTAAGCCTTTCCTGGCAAGTGATTCACAACTGGGACAAGCCCTGCCATGAGACATTAGTTTTGCAGCGTATTGTGTGGTCTGTTTGGCTGGGTCTGTAGCACATTTCCGATTGTCTAAATATAAAGAGATAAAAAGGAAAGTAACTGCCAAACTCCACTGTATAATGTAAAGCAAGTCAGAGGGAAAAGGTTTATCATTTTTCTTCTTCCTTTTACATTGCTGGCTACCTCTTATCTTTAGCCAGGAGATGCTAACATCATTTCCTCTCTATAAATTGGCTCACATGTGATGCAAAAACACAGTGTGACTTTTTCTAACTCGATAAAAGTTTTGATACTTCAGCTCTATGAAATTCAAGAACCCTGCTTTAATCTTGGCACGCTTAAAACATCACTTCACTGAACCAGTGGGTGTGTGTATTGCCTCAGTGAGCCATCTTTTTTAACTAAGCAGTAATCTTTACATTGGAAATTGGGAATTAATCACAACGCTTGTTTGAAAAGTGGTGATACAAGGGGTTTTTGCCTTTCCCCTTCCCCCCCCCCGAGCATATTTGTACAAGCATATTTCTACTTCTTTTATTGCTCTTATGACATCTAGTTCTGTTTGAATTAATAGTGTGATTGCCTGTGGATTTCAACAGTACTGCTTCTCTGTTGAAACTGATTCAAAAAGCAGTTGTGGCCATCTTTGTTACTTAATGACAGCCCAGTAATTCCCAGAAACAGCCTTAAAAAGCCTTCATGAAGCTTTTAACAGGAATTGAAATGAATACTGATTCACCTACTCATGAATGAAATATGAAACTTGTTTTCATTGGCTCCCATTGCCTTGCCATCTGGGTACATCATGTGAAATAAAATTATACCAGTGACTGGCAGAAACTGTCATGGCTTCACAAAGGGAAGCAAGAAAGTTGATGAATTGCTGCTCTTTTTTCCTGTTAAGCAATCTCCCAGTTTTGAAAGTTACAGTTATTTTGTTTGCAATGTAGTTGTCTACTATTTAAATAATTGCAAAGACATGCCCTGCAAGCATATTTTATAATTCACTTACAAAGATATGAGGATCACCCACTTTGATAATGGTCATAGTTAATCACTAATGAAAACTTTCTGAATAGCTCTGGTATTTTGAAAGTTGTGATACAGTCATTCTTGGCCTTGGTTGAAACCCTTTCTGTTGCAATGCCCAGCACTTAACATCCCGTAAGCAGCATGCAGGAACTGGTACAGGGTGTCATGAAGGCATCATGTCACAGGTAGGCCATCACAATGGAGGCCACATTAAGAAAATACAGCAGGCTTTACATGGGTCTTGGCAGCAAACATCCCTGGAATAGACAGATCTTTCAGAGACTTTTTGGTGTTATGGGGGATAATAAGAGTTGATTTAGTGTGAGCATGTCAGGCTCTGGACTGTCCTTGTGTCCAGGGATGACAGGCTATCAGATGTCTTGGGAACGCCTTTGGCTGCCTGAAGGCTTCAGCTTCCAAGGGGGCCTGCAGCTGCTCCATGATTGCTGCTTCAGTCAAGAAGCACCATTAAAGCAGTATTAAAAAACTCTGCTGCAGTTTGTGTAGAAAGTTTGTGCTTGTCACTGGTAGCTAGTAAGTCCCCAATGCAGGCATTGTGCAGTTTGGTCTATGATTGCAGTGAAGTTCCCACAGACTGGAAAAGAGTAAATATAGCCCCTGTTTTTAAAAAGCCTCCATTAAGAAAGGAAGATCCAGGCAACTACAGGCCAGTCAGTCTCATCTCTGTGCCCAGAAAGATCATGGACCAGTAACAGCCAACCAATAAGTTGGTAACAAGCCAACGTGGCCTCAGTAAGGGCAAATTATGCCTGACAAATGCAGTGGCCTTTTATGATAGGGTTACAGCATTGATGGATAAGGGAAGAGCAACTGATGTTATCTACCTGGACTTGTGCAAGGCATTCGATATTGTCCCACGTAACATAGAATGGAGACATGGACTTGACACAGGGACCACTCAGTGGATAAGGAATTGGCTGGCTGGTTGCAGTGATAGAGTTGTGGTCAACAGCTTGATGTCCAAGTGGAGACCAGTGATGAGTGGCTTTTCTAATCACTGTTTCTGCAGGACTGCTTCTGGATGCTGTTTATTCTTTATGCTGTCATCTGCTAGCTTGTTAAGCACTGGAGGTTGACACCTGCAGACAGCACAGTACCCGAATAATCGGCTGGTTTGAGCTTTGGTCTGATGCAACTGCAGTGGGCTGCCCTGAGGCTTTACAAGGTTTGCAGCGTGGTAGATGCACAGTGTGCAGGAACTTGCTCCATATTACCACTGCTGCTATGGCCAACAGGTAACAGCTGTAGAACAGGCATTGCAGAATGTCCTTCTTACTTTCTGGAAGAAAAAGATATTTGAAACAAATAGACATAAACCCAGTGTGTCCTCCATTGATTACCGTCAAATGGAAATGTATGGGAACTTTGCCACTGAGTAGTTCTGTGTAAATCCTGTTAGCACCATGTGATGCCTTTAAACCTTTAAGTTTCAATGGCCATCAAAAGTGACGTCCTAGATTTCCTTTTTAGCAAAAGGATCCTGATCAGATGAGTAGGTAGTACAAGTGGTTATCTAGTAAGTATGTGAATGCTAGAATTGTTTACAGTAATCTTGTTGCTCCACTTTTATGAAATAGCTTTACAAAACAAGTGGGAAAATGGTGTAAATTCTTACAGTATGTCTATTAAACAATTGAACATTACTAAGAAAAAATGTCATGGGAATGCAGAAACAGTGTGGTATTGGCCTGCCAGGCAAATGCACAGGTGTCCAGTGCAATTGTGCAGAAGTGATTTGTTGATGTATCACCACTGCCTTTCCAGGGAACAATTATACTGTGTGCCATTGAATTTCAATTTTTTAAAATTTGACTACCCCATGTGTCTGTGAAGGACCACTAAAGCAGTACAATTGCAAATTAAGGTAACCAGGTGTCTTAAGGGTCAGATTTGTCACTGGGATTTCCTGGCTGTCAGCCCTAAAAAAATCTGATGCAATGATACATCAAGTCTGAAAGAGACTGGATTCAACAACGTAAGATTTTACATTTCTAGGTAGTAATCATTGCAATGCATTAAATATTATTCAACACAAGTGGGAAAAAGCCAAAAAGCTGGGGGAGTACCTTGATCACTGTTCACACCAAAGTGTTTATAGCAGTGAGCTGCATTTTAGCTCATTACCTTATTAAAAGCTCTGGTACATCTTTGTGAGTGGCAACAAGAACACAATAGCTTGAGTCTATGAGTGTTTCACTTACAGTCTTTTGTAGAATACAGACACATTTGCTGTCTTTGAATGCATCTATTAAATGATTAGTAGTGATTCTTTGCCTCTTAGGAGAGCTGTGTTGTAAGGACATCAAAAAAGAGCAAATGAGAACAAACTAATACTGGCAGAAACTATATATATCTATCTTCCTGAAACAGTTTAGCAATACAATGTAATGATTTTTTTTTTTCTTTTTCTCCTGAGCAAGACATTTTACTGACCAAGCACTTACATTTCAGCGTGCCTACCAACTTAAAGTAATGAGACAAAGACAGGGATTTTCTGACACGTGGCTTATCTCTACATGAATGTGTCCTAAGGTAGATTCAAAGATCTATAAGTGGCAAAGGAGAAAGTAATGACCACATTACTATAGCTGTTTCGTTAAAAATCTTCCACACTGTTGGATAGATTTGTTGCAAAACAAGGTAGCAGAAAAATATTGTAAGCTTGCAAATACCTGTTTTTCTCAAGCTTAATTCAATTGCAGTGGGTGGGAAATAGTGTTTGTAGGAACAGCAGTATGTTACCATTTATTTGGCTTTAAATGCATTATTTAGATTGATAGTATAGCAAATTTGACCTTGAATCAATTCTTCTGGAATAGAGCCCTGCCTGTTAAAAAGTCATCCTCTTTCACTTCTCCTTTTATTAAAACCTCAAAATATTCCCTTAAGTAAAGAGTCGTTTTTTTCACGTACCTGATCATGTCATTCAAGTCCCTGAAAATTCTTACTGGGTGCTTTGAAAATTATCTAGTAGTCAGATGGTCCTCTCTGGAAACGGGAGAGCACTGATAGAGTCAGAGTATTGATTTTCAGTAGGTCTGTTCTATTGATGTCAAGTCTTTCCTGAATTCACAACCCTGAGAATGTTCAAAAATGAATTGGAACACTTAGAGGCAGAAAGCTCAGATCCAGTAAATTACACATTTTGTGACAGAGTGTGACAATTGGAGATGGAACACACTTTTTTCCAAGTTGTGTAGAGTGAATATCAATGTATTTAATTATTTAAACATTATAGATAGACATTTTAAGAAAAACAAAGCATGAAGAGAAAATCATCCCATCATACAGCAATTTGACAACATTAAAAGCTCATGGTGAAAGGAGGAAATGAATGTTGTGTTGAGAAACCAAGGCATATATGAGTCCTTTAACTCTGTAGATTATGGGTACATAAGGCTTTGGACAGTAATGTTGAGGATGTGTATAGGTGCATGCATAGGTGGGATGCTCAACCTTTGATTACATGTGGCAGAATTAAGCTTTTGGATTCATTGATTTCTGAGACTTCCCTAGGAGAGCACTGTCTGGTGAATGAGATTTTCAGCCAACTGGCTACCTTTCATTTTTCTCAGTCTTGGCAGAGTTTAATCTCTTCCATTCATGTGTTACTACCAGATCTGAATTGCTGCGCTTGCATCTTGCCCAGTGTCATGTAGCACATCTGGAAATGTTGTGGTTTGCTGAATGACAAGTTGCACTCTTTCCTTCCAGTTCCGCCTGGTGGTAAAGACAGCACTGAAGCTGCTGCTGGTGTTTGTGGAGTACACTGAGTCCAATGCTCTGCTTTTAATCCAGGCAGTATCTACTGTCGATGAAAAGAGAGGTGAGTAGCCTTACTGGGGAGGGAGGGGGGTTGCAAGATCCCAGCATCACTGGTTGGCATTTCATCATTGACTTCAGTGGTTCTGGTGCTGCTGTGTGGTGCCTGCCTTGTGTGACATACCCTTCATTTCTTGATTAAAAATGCTTTAAGTATTCGTGCAATTGAAGATTGTTTAGAGGAATGAGTTATAGTGGGAAGGTGAAGAGGGACAAACCGAGGAACCCAGCTGCCCCCCTGTGCATTGCAGCCATTGCCCCATCCCTGCACCCATGCACAAAGTGAGCCCCATTGCATCTTCCAACCTTGGAGGCTCCTAGGGCCAGGCCATCTTTCTGCTTCCTTCTGAAAAGCAGCAGTCTGATTTAGAAGAGAAAATGATATCTAATCAGTGTAATCCCTTTGAAGAGAAAGACGAGGTCAGTAATAGTACAAGCTTTATAGTAAAAGTAAAACCATCTGTTGTTACATTAAAATAAAGCCCTTGAGCAGATATTATGCTATGAAATCTGTTACCCTTCAGGCTCATGAAAAATACTTGAATATGTATACTGTATTTTTTACCAATAAGTAGAATAAAAATGGTTCTTTCTTGTTCTTCCCACAAAGCCATTGCTAAGCTCCCGGGGCATTCTCTCTTGATGCAAAACATTCCTTTGCCTCAAGGAGAGTTTTTGAGGTTGGGAAAGCCATTGTTGTGGTCTCAAACACATGGAGGTTGAAAGCAAGATCGCCTCTGTGGAGCAAGTGCCTCCATGCTGAACTTGTTTGAGCAACTTGGTATGGTAAAAGCAAAACAAAAAATATCGGGGGATGAGAAGAAAGGTGGTGCCAGAAATAAAAAAAAAAAACTACCCAGGTTTTGCTTTCAGCTATCAGTATATGTGTGTTGAAAGGACCAAAAAAACCACCCAGTGGTCTCTTGTGGCAGGGGAACAGAGAGGGGCAGTTCAAATCCAGTGTAACACTTTGAGCGGTGGGCTCAAAGGTTGGCTTTCTGTTTTGAATTAAAACCACTAAACCTTACAGTGCCAGAAGCAGAAATATAATTGCAATATTCATGTAATTGTGAGTGCTATGATTTATTTTTACAGTCATCCTTAGTATTTCCTCAGCTCTCTGAACTCACTGGTATTCTCAACATGTTCAAATTGCCATCTGTTCACATACAGAGAAAGGAGAACCCTAAATACACTACCATGTGCTGTGTATTCCCTTCTGTATCTATGAAACAGCCATAGAAAAACATTTACATGTCCCAAAGTAATAAAAACAACTTCAGTAACAGAAAATGTGAGGGGAAAAAAAAGTAATGCGTGTAGTTAGATGGATACTTGTTAGGAGCATCAGGAAAGGGTTTATGGGAATTCTCATACCTGTTGGTTGCTGGATTATCTCATTAACTCTTGCAAATAACTTAGCCCAAAATACCCAGGTTTCCTTTCTCTTTTTGTTGTTGTTTTGGTTATTAAGCAGTTAGTCTTTGCTAAAAAGGAGATTATTGGTTTTTTTCTTGGTTTATTCTTAGTTATTTTTAGGTTATCAGTGTAATAACCCTTCACTTTTGGCTTTGGATGTGCTATGTTTTAATTTATATTTTGAAATCAATGATCAAATTAGTAGCTTATAACTGAGGAGTATCTGTCTTTAATGACTGATTTAACGGACAGAAATACAGAGGAAGAAAAGTGGTGTGCCTTGTCTTGAAACATTGTCATACATTTTTGCAGGTATATAATTAAGTTTAGCACTGCTTTGAAAAAAGTCCAATGTTTCATGTTCATACAAGGTGATGAGATATGACATAATTCCTCAACATGTGTACCACACATGATTAACGTAAAGAACCCCATAATAACTCAGCCTGGTTTCAAAGCAATCCCATATGTGGTTTCTATGCAAGAACACATCCATATGCAAACTGAAGTACAGAGACCTGCAGAAGTGCTGGCTTTGCTCTCAGATGCAAGCAGACCATAAGTAACTGCGTAGCCCTCATCATATAGAAAGTAGATTCTAGTTACACTTCCACATAGATCCTGCTTCCCCTGCCCTTTCTTGTTTCAGAGCCCCAGAGGAATTTGATCTCTCTTCAGTTTAAGCACACTGGGACTGTGCAGGCTCTAGAAAGCAGAGCTGGCATTGCACTCTGCTGTCTGAGGCTGCATTATCACAGACGTTATTTAGGAGAGAGATTAAAGCTCTGTGGCTGACCTGGACACTATCACATACTGTTTGTGAATTCTGACTTGTTAGATTATTTGTAAATGGCCCACACTATCAGTATCTCGCCTTTCCATGCCATTTCACACACAGATATCCAGTAAATTAATGCCCATTAATGTCATTCCAGGTATGATGGAATGCTGTATGTTCACACATTTTTGAATAGCCAGGAATACAAGATGTTGAGGTTTTTCCAAAATTACTGATATCTTTACATCTTGTGGCAACTAGAGACAGGCACTGTGTAAGTTGGTGGCAGTCCACGTGTATGGTTCTGGCCTGATGCAAGGCTTCCCATAGTTTATACTTAATGTGCATGTCCTGTGTAGTTGTGATGTCAAGATTTTGTGTAAGGCATTAATTTATTATTTTTTTTTCTGAGATTCATACATAAAATCATTTTAAAAGGAAACTGAAAAAAGGCTGAGACTTAAAACAATGGGCAACATTATTCAATAGACTGTATTAATTGATTTAATATAAGATTAATTATTGCAACCCCATAGTTCTCCACATGTTTATGCTGTGTGCATGACTACTAGGAGTGCTTTAGTAGCATTAGGGCTGAGGCTTCAGCCTTCCTATCGGAGTAGCCACAAGAACGAGCTGTTAGCAGTGAGAAGCCTGTGAAAGGCAGTCGAGCAGTTTGCATTTCACCCCTTGGAAGGCAGGAGAACACACACAAAACTCGACCTCTGCAGTTTTACTTGAGTGAGTTTGTTCCATCAGTCACATCAGTTTTGCCATGAGTCCTGCATGAAAGTCATAACCTTAGGGGAATGTCTCAGCCTACTCCCAGGAGAATAGCTAGGATGCTACATCATCATTCGTTTCCATCATCATTCTTTTACATCACAGTTGGGTGGAGGAGACAGGCTAGAAAATAAACCTTTTTGAGAATTGGCAAGTTTAAATGATTGCACTTAAATATTTTTTAAAATAAGCTCCATAATATACAAATATTAAATGGATTTTACATTTTTTCTAGAAATACATGTGTATTGTCAAACCTAGATTTGAGTTCAGGTTTTTCTGACCTTTACGCAGAAAATGGGAGCTGTAGATTTTAACTCTGCATAATAGTTTCCTCAAAGGTGGCTCTTCATCTATAAAGTGAGAGCTTTTAATGTTCTCCACAGTACGAGTAGCCATTTAAAGGAAAATGGAAAATATACCTAATGTTTCTCATATCCTGTGTTTGAGTGTCATTATTTTACTACAGCAGCCAATCAGTTTAGAAAAGTCATCCATTTTTTTAGTATAAGACTTTCCAACTATTTTTCGCAAAGTTTTCTATGCAGCTTGAAAGGAGAAGGAGTTTTTTCACTCCTATCATTAAAAAATATTGCCTTGAAAATTAATTTTTTTTCATGCAGACTCCAGCTTGTTGTCTCATCTTTAAGTGGTGACTCTTCAGGAACAATATATTTGGAGATCCAAGCTCAGGGTGTGAGAGTAGATGAGAGCAGACACCTGCTCTAGATCTACCCATATTCCATGCTGTCTGGATCTTAGGTTGGAAGCTGTAGGCTCTCATTATATATTAGGAAGGAATACTAACCCAAGTATGGTAATGCAGTAAGTTCATGGTGCAAATTGCACACCATCCCCAGGTGGTTAGAGGTTATTTCCATGTTCATTCCTTGGCTGTTCAGCTTGAGATCATAATGAGGAGAACTGCATTTGAGAAGAAAGGTTTAATCTGGTACAGGGAGTAGCTCTATCCAAGTCATAGATAGTACTGCCTCCTCTTAATATTAGGGAATAGATGAAGAATTCCAAATTTAAGGCTTTCAAATTTTTAATAGCAGCACATTAATTAAAGCCTTTGAAAAATTGGTGAGCTGTTTACAAGGCTGCCCTACTAGTAGCTGTGCCCAATTAACAAATTTTTTAAATTGTATTCTGAAACAGAGAAGCAGCACTGGTGGATGAAAATTATGTGTCATCTTTGCAGGAAAACACCCAGGTCATCCTGAAAATATTCTTTTATGATCATGGAGAAGTATAAAGACATTCAAGTAAAAAAACAAAACAAAGGGGAAAAAAACAACAAACAAAAAAGAAAAATAAACAAACAAAAACCCCCAGGATGCTGTTTTTAAAAAGAAAATAGGGTTTTTCCAATAAGAATAAAACTTTTCTGCAAAATAAAGGCATGTTTCCCTAGAAGAACTCTCACTGGATAATGCAATATGTAGTAAATAATTAATTTCTGTGTTGTTATCAACTCACTTTTTTCAAATAGCATAGTTTTAAGTCAAACTTTAATGCTTTCCCCATTTTATTTCTCTCTCTTATTTTCTTCCATTTTATTTTTCACTGGAAACCACAGGAAGACATTTTTGTAGTGAGAATATCATTC
>NW_009952435.1:4483665-4500186 GCF_000747805.2 Chaetura pelagica
CTGCTGATCATATATCATTTGTGAACTGAGTGAATTTGTTCCACATGTCTTTTGAACATTTACTGCATAAAATGTATGGTAACACAGAGAATCTGCTAAAGACGTGTCTGATGTATTTTCATAACAACCATGTATGTGAATTAATATTTAATTAGTAATGCACATAAATACATTTGGAAAGCCCAAAGTGAATCTTCCTCTCTTCTTTTGATTTTGCTTAGGATAAGAAAGCTCAGATTTATTATTCAGTAGTAAAGATCAGAGAATGTCTCAAAAAGGAGGAAAACAGAAGAAATATTGTTGTCCGTGTGTTCATTAATAGACAGGTTTTTCCACAGAGAGCACTGCCGTTGCCTTGAAAATTGAGATCCTTGGTTAGCAGAGATTTCACGTCTGTGTAGCTGGATATATATATATAAAATAGCTGCATAAATAAATGAGGCCTGTTATCACTGTGAGAATAGTGCAGAGCTTTAACATTGGGATCACTGATCAGTCAGCAACAGGTGGTTGTGATGAAACACCTGCTTTCTACTGCCTGATTATGCTCAAACTCTAGTCATTCTGATAGTGTTTAGGGGATGTGGGCTGTTGGAACACTGCATTCTTCCCTCTGAAATTCAGACTCTTGTTGTTATGCTGGTGTAATTGAATTGAGTGTATCTAAATTAAGTTTAGCTTTCTGCTTCATCCTCCTCACCTTTAACCCAAACAAAAAACTGAAATATAGCCTTTCATTATTTACTTCACTTTCCTAGGTAAAATAGTGATGTGGGGTGTTGTTTGGGTTTTTTTTCTTTAGTTAGTGCAACTATCTGCCTTTTAGCCAGATGAAATAGCATGGTTTTACAAGGTACCTTCCATACCAGAGGTTATTTTGAGTCTAGTTGACGTTGCCTGTCTGACGTTTTTGGCACAATAACTCACTAAGCCATTTGGGTTTTGGCATCAAATAATCATGCAAATGCAAACCAGCATGGAAATCAAGCAAATACGTCATAACTAAAAGCACAAATTTTGACCTTAATGAAAAATGAACGTAACGTGTTTAAAAGTTCTGTAGAGGGGATTCTTATTAAAATAATCAGGGTAAGAATCACAACAAAAAAAACATTTTCACCTGATAGATAATTTCTTTTTTCTGTGTCACACAGCCTGTATTTTGAGAAAACTGTTTCTCTGCTGCACTGTTTTACTAGCAGGACTTACCTTAATGCCACATAATTCAGTAGTGTCACCAGGAATGTGAGCATTAAATGCACAGAGAGAGTAGCATGTGGATTTTTATTGAAGATTTATCTAAGCCTATGTGAACCTATGATGGGTGGGGTGAAATGCCTCTTGCCTTATTTTAGAAGTTTACTGTCAGTCAAACTGGGCTAACAAAACTTCCTTCATCACCAAGGAAGAGAATTTCATACCTCTGGGGAAAGTCCACCTGACATATTTCAGGTCCTTGCATTAGCACCATAGCTTTCACTGACTGCATTAGTTCCACTGTCTGTGAAGCAGGGAAGACTGGAGAGGAAGCTGGAGACAACCATTTTTCCACTTGATTTTCCACTTGGCCACATCATTCCACCTTGTGCTTCCTTTTGGATAGATGCTGATGCTATAGCTTTCCATTTTGATAACCGTCACCAATGGTTTCTGCTTTTCCTCTAGGAGCCAAGCTGTGGTCCAACATCATGGAGATCCTGGAGGAGAAGGATGGGGTTGATACCGAACTACTGGTTTACGCAATGACGTTGGTTAACAAGGTTTGTTTACTTTCTTAGCATAACCAGTGGAGATAATGTTAGTATTTTCAAGCGTACAATGATCTTCCATGTTGAGAAGGAGACCATTTATGGCAAAGAACACCTGTCCCAGAGAAGTTGCAGGACAAGCTGTAATCAGTCAGAACACTCTTATTACTTGTCTTGCAGTCACGCAAAGGCAGCAGTTGGGTGAAGAATTGCTATTTTGCAAGATGCTGTGCAGAAATGTGTTCTGACATGGTTCCTCTCCCATTGCTGACAATGCAGTGCAGAACAAAACTCAACAAACTAGCTCAACCCATTATCCAAGGGGAGAAGGAAAAGCAAGTGCTTGTGAAAAGAACATATGCTCACAAAGGCTTGCATTGTGCACAGTTTTCTAGTTCAGATTGTTTAATTTATTTATTTTTTACTGCAAATCAAATATTATTAATTTAACAGGTCTGAGTGCTCGTAAGAGTGTTTTTACTTAAAAAAATGAGGTTACATTTTTTTCTTCTTTATATTTTCTGATTACTTGTATTACAACTAGTAGTTTTGCAGTAAAATCAATTATTTTCCAAAGTACTCTCTTGTGCTATGAGGAGGGAGAAAGTGAATGGTCCCTAAAAGTTAGAAATGTATTAGTTTAAATTTCAGGCAAAGATGCCCAAGAGGGACAAACCTCTCCTGGTGACGTCACTCATGTTACTGTACTTTTCATGAGAGCTGCCCTTGCACCTTCTGACATGGTAGTAAAGAGCCCTTAACTTAGGAAGACCACCTTATCTTACTGATGTACTCTGTCAGAAAGGCATCACCAGCTTTATATGCTTCTGTCTGTAACTGCTATGCACTGCTAGGTGACTAGTTTGTAACATCTCAGTTTTATACCTCATTGTTTTGTGTACTGATTCTGAGATAATTCTCTTCATCATCTGCGCAGTTGTAATCTACCTAGTGTTTGATTTCTTAAAAAAAATTGTTCTCTGTTGACTCTTCTATTATTCTATCATTGATTCCTTTAGTCTGAGTTTTTCAATACATTTAAATCTGTTTTTAGGAGGAGGCAGTTCTTTAAAAACACACAAAAAGAAAATGCATCTTGCAGTCAAAGGAGCAAGACAGTTATAAAGATCAAGGAAGAGAGGAATCCCACAATGCCACACTTCTAATTATGATCTGGCTTATGGACAGCTTTATGATATTTTTAATGGGATTTTTTTCATGATTATAGAGAAAACAGCAAGCAGCATGTCACAGTTGTAATTTTTTCCCCCGCAGAGAATACAGAGAAGGCACAGATGGTTTCAGCTTCTCTATGCGAGGAAATGTTGAAGTTTTAAGTGCAGACAGAGTCTCACAAGGAATTTGTCTTAAGGAAGCGTATTTCTACTCCTCTTTCTCCATGTATACGTTTACAGACTGTTTTCCTTCCTGCTAAGAAGCAGAAAACACATCTGCCCAGACATAAGAATTGCTCCTGTCCTTTTATGCTCTCATTCTCTTCTGTTGATGCTTAACCAATTTACTTGTGCTAATCTTTCATTAACTGTCTTAATTTGGGGAGGTTTAGGCATTAATGAATCTCTTAAATGAGATTAATCCCAAGGCAGATACTTCCATTTATGTATAGTTCTGGTATAACCTTTGTTATCTCCCTTTGGTTAGTTCCTATAATCTTGTTCTAATCTCTACTTATTTTTATTACTAAGGTCCAGATAGATTAAAGTCTTTGTAATTCTTTTATATATATATAAAAAACCCCACTCATCAAATGCAGAAAGAAAATTCTGTGTTGCATTCAATTAAATTTATACTTGCTTTTTATAAAGCCTCTTCATTATTGACATAACACTGGAAGCTCTGTAGTTGTAAGGTTGCTGTTGATTTTCTTTTTACCTTCATTTGATATTGATTTTTCTTTCATATATCATACAATACATTAAAAAAAAAAATAAAGGTAGAGAAAATAGTTATGAAGTGTATCAAAATTAATACATTTTGGTATAGTCAGATTAATCACTGAATGTTTTTTTTAGCAAGTACAGTGTAAGACTAGAATTTAAGCACCAGCTTCCAGTGGTTACCAGTTGGAGCACAGAATGCCACCCACCAGCACTCCATCACCTGTAGTTGAAAAAGTGCTGTTTCAGGCCAGTGTGGTATTATATCCACAGCTGGCACATCATTTTCCAGTGACCTGCCTTAAGAGCACCACAACTGCCACACTGAAACAATGATCATCTCACATCCTGTGTCTGACATAGGACAAACCGGATGTTTTAGAAGTTGTGGTTACTGGGAAAACATCTACATGAAAGATGCTTCTTCCTATCCCATTATTTACCATGTAGTGTTTTTCTCTGTAGTATATAAGATTTAGCTAATGTCTATCTAGTGCGTGAGCCCTGTAGTGAAGCTCAGGCTGTTAGATGCTTAGTAGCCAGAGTGGTACTCTTGAATTACTTGGATGTGAAGCATTGCACACTAGGTGGACTTTCCGTTGTCTGTGCCCTCCCTGCTCCACTGCTTTATAACATGATTGCTTTGTAAATGACAGAAGGCACCATACTTACTAGTTTTACTGGGTATTGTCATCCAGGACTACACATTTTGAAAACTGCAAATAAAGAGAGCCTAGCTGTGCCATGCATTGCCTAGCACTAAATTATGTCAGATTTTGTTTAGAAACATAGCTGAGGATATCTAGTGACAAGAATGTTGTGAATTACCCATTCAGCCTAATAGGTTTTATCATCTAGGAAAACATTTGGCTGTTACATTCCCCTCAAACTCTTTCTTTTTTTAACGACCAATGCAACTCCATTAGTTTTCTTGCATTTCTTTCCACAGGGACCATTCAAGTTAGTGGTAGGTAAAACGTATTCTTTACACTTTGGTTAAAATGTTAAGAAGATATACCACAAAATCGCAGAATATTAGGGGTTGGAAGGGATGATCCAAAGATCATCAAGCCCAACCCCCTTGCCAGAACAGGACCAAAAAAACAATACCAAAACCAACCAACCAAACAAACAAAAAAAACCCACACACAAAAACACCCCACAAAAAAAACCCAAAACAAATGAACAAAAAGCAAACAAACAAACAAAATAAAACACAACTTAGGGCAGATCACTCAGAAAGGCATCCAGGCAGGTCTTGAAAGTCTCCAGAGAAGGAGACTCCACAATCTCTCTGGGGAGCCTGTTCCAGTGCTCTGTCACTCTCACAGTAGAGAAGTTCTTCCTCATGTTGAGGTGGAACTTCCTATGCCTGAGTTTGAGTCCATTGCCTCTTGGCCTGGAGTTTTGTTTTTAGTTTAGTTTGCTATTCCAAAAGCAGCCTCTTGAGAGGGAACTCAAAGCTGCAGAGGCCTTCCCATAGGGACTTGGGAAAGAAACTTGGAAAATCACAAAACAAACAAAAATCTTAATTCAGGGATGCTTCCTGTAACCGAAACTGGATAGAGGCATAGGAATAAGTCTTCATGTTCATGTTTCCTTTGCACACCTGAGTTCTGAAGAGTTTCAGATTTGAAATCCCAGTTTTAGTCAAGGCTAGTGGTGATGTAACAAAATTCATCAAGTAAACCCCAGTGTATGGTTTAAAGGTGCTTCTCCAAGTGGCTAAGTTTTAATTCTCTAGAAAGGTTTTCATTTTGTGAGTTTCAGTCTTCAGAGCAGGAGGAAACATTTGGGACTTGAATGTGTATTTTTTATATGGGAGTATCACTTTGAACTTAACCAGATACTCAGGAAGGAGGAAGGACCTTGGAAGGACCTGCCTAATGTATGACTGCTGCTCTACTGGTTGTGGCTTTTGTTTCCTTTTAAAGCTACCAGGAAAATGTGGGCCCACTTTTGTGATATTTCCTAATATCACAAGCCAGAATTAATCAGTCATTTGTGCAAGCACTTCATGTCCCTTGTGTTAGTTACTACAAAAGTCTTCCTCCTCAGCTAGATTGAACTGACCTTGTTGTGACACCAGTGGTGAACTTAGCATTCCATTTTATAATGTTAGAAATTTAATTTGATACGCATTAGGCTCTGAAAATAGATCTGTGAGTTTAATGTCAAACCGTGCAAAGGAAAAATATTTTATGTCTATACTTGGGAGTTCAGTTGCCCAGTTCTGGCCACTAGCATGCAGTGAAAATTGGATTTCCGCTGCTGCAAGATTTAAAATTATATTAACCAATAAAATACTGCTGACAAAAGCAAGGTTGCCAGTAAATACTACCTTATGCTGCTGTTTTCCTTGTCTACAGCCTGCCTGTGCTCAGATTTAAAAGAAAAAACCCATTACTTGAAGGAAGGTGATCCTCATACTAACATTAGGACCCTGGTATTTTAAGAAGTAAATAGTCAAGATCTGTGCAGGAGACCTGACTGTCCCGTGTTTTGCACATAAGACATCACATCTTTTGATGCCTGACTCAGGTCATTGTAGCTTCTTCTTTCATAAGTAAGATAAAGCCCAATAGACACTGTTTGCTGTAGTAGTATTTCTGTATCTGTGTTAAAGTGACATTGAATTTACAGTGTGATAGCTTCATCTGCTGAATCATCAGATTTCTACTCAGTGCTAGGTGTCGGTTTAGGAAAGAACGAAATGCACATGGTATCTGTCTTCATCACTGTTTGGTGAAATTTAGTTCCATGGTCTTTGGTGGATTTTATACAGGCTTAAATGGTGTTCTGGACAAAGACATTCTTAACTAGAGCCTGAACATATAACCCTGAATGTATCATCCTAACACTTCATTAGTGTTTGTGCTAAGTATTCCTGTTGCGGTGGACCTCACCAAATACCAGATAATAGTCCTGTAATGACTGAAGAAGACATTTATGTGTCATGCTTACTTTAAAAAAAAATAATTAATTCATGGTTAACGAGTACCTTGGAGGTGCACATTTATCAGTGCCTCATTTCACAGGAAAGAGGTGACTTAACAGGGCAGGATGGATCAGCTGTTACTATTCACGTAATTCAGATAAATTTTTCCTGAATGTAAAGCTCCTTGGTGTAGGGAGGCAGCCCAGAGTGGCAGGCAGCTCTCTTCTGCACTCTGCTGCTCAGAGCACTTGGAAAAGCCAGTCTCCAGAAAACCAGTCTTCTCAGAGCACAGTTCATCCCATCCTGAGAATGAGAAGACAGAATAATCTTTCTGGAGAGGGTTTTTGCATGTACTGTCTCCATCTCTTGCTCTTTCTCTCCTGTTCTGGGAGTATAGATAAATTACTTAGCTAATTAACGAGTAGAGTGGCAGCTACTTGAAAATTAGTATCTCTCTTGTGAGCTAATCTGGAATAACTGTGTTACTTCCAGTGTGCACTCTCCTGTATTTTGCAAAAGTGACTCTGAATAAGCTTCTTGCATTGAGATTTGTGTTGCTCTGCAAGTAGGTTGCACAGTATTCTCAGTAGTTTCTGTTCAACTTGAGCAGAATTAAACTCATTTTTTTTGTGTCATGCATAAAAAGCATGAAAAATCAATGGCAAACCAGAATATTAGTGCCTTCTGTTGTTTTTTTAAATGTCTGCAGGACTCTAATGGATTAAGTTCACGTATTCTTTCAACAAAATTTTGCAATGCCCGTATCCTCCTTCCCACGCATCACTCCATGGGAAAGCTGTAAGGGGCTTGATTCAATCCCTCTTGCTACATACACTGCAGTGGCATCCTGTGGTATGCATGGCATACTGCAGAAGATCACCTTCCTTTCTGTTTTCTGAATTCATTAAAAAAAAAAAGGGGGGGGGGTAGGGGGATGGGGAATGACTATGGTAAGAAAAGTTGTCTCTCTTGAACATAGAGCAGGTGCCATAGAAAGCTTGAAGCTCAAAACAGTTAATTTTCAATAGTAGTTATTACTGCTATTCCTTATTTTCTAGTGTGCAAAAGCTCCTCTCCCCTGTCACTGGTAACAATTTACCCCATAATCAGGGACTAGTTACTCTTGTAACATTTTATAGGACTTGGTGTCCTTCAATAAGACTTTTCAAGTTGAAGGGGAGGAAGGGAGGAAGGTTGTCGATATCTCTGTAATACAAAGCAATACGTGTGTCAGGAGGATGACCTCTGCTGCAGGTGTGGAGGACAGTAGGCACATGGTGCAGGATGTTTCCTGCTGTCATGACATCACACAGCTGTGCACTGGACTTTTTCTTCTTAAAGCCAAACTTAGGAATCAGTAGGAAATCAGCTTTACTGTTTTAAGCTAAACCGTTTTTTTCTCTCTCTTTGCTTTTATCCCTGTGTTTGATGCTTTAATATTCTCTGTTGTTTAAATCTGTACTTGACTGAAGCCAGGAGGAATCCAACTGTGTATTTTAAAGACCCACATTTTCCATACTTTTTTGTATGAAGTAACAACATTGATTTGTTTTGCCAATTATTCATCTTTCTACACAGTGCACAGAGTTGTTTGTTAAAAGCTGTGCCACTTGTTTTATATTTTCTAGCGGTGTCTCTAATCCCACATCATGGGTTTTACTTTATTGAAATCATACATAGCACCACTTGCCACCCGCTTTTTAAAACCTTTGTTTAATTCTTTTCAAAACAAACAGATTTAAATGTTTTTCCTTTGATTCTTAGACACTGTCAGGGTTGCCAGATCAAGACTCTTTCTACGACGTGGTGGACTGTCTGGAAGAGCTCGGCATTGAAGCTATTTCACAGAGACACTTGAACAAGAAAGGAACTGACTTGGACTTAGTTGAGCAATTTAACATTTATGAGGTAACATAACATGCCCTGTTTTATGCATCTTACAGCTTGTGCAGACTTCAAAGCCAAGAGGAGGGGGAATGTAACCTAGGTGAAATTTGGTTATCTGTTTTATTTTGAAAGAAAAACATCTGGTTGCTAGAAGTATTCTACACATTCGTATACATGACCTCCTACGGTTGCGCTTAGTGCAAATGCATTTCATACCAAAATTGGGGCATACTCCAAGGCAAACCAGGACATTTATTCACCTCCTTAGAGGCAATTCTGCCTGCAATTAAAACTTTGTCAGTTACACATCCTGAAGTAAGTAGAAGTTATTTCCACATGCAGAAGTATTCAGCTCATCAAAAAGTTTTGGCTGAGCTCAGCTTTACAAATAGCACTTGTTCTGCAGCTGAGTACCCAGCAAGTTCTTGTTTATGAGTTTACACTGGAGCAGATCCTATACAATTTGCAGCAATGGAGTAGTGAGTGACTTCACATTCACAACCTAGGTATAACTTAACTACTTCTGAAGTATTTATGTATAAGGGTAGGATAGACAGTTTCTTAATAATTAACTTCTTTTCAGACTTTAGGAAATGTTAGAACAGGGAGGTTTAGGCTAAAGTCAATGTAATATAAATGTGATTTCATGTTCTGGTGCAATGAAGTGAAATTATTTTATCTCCATCTAAGTCAAGCAAAGGATTTGATAGATTTGATTGTCCATTTGCTTTATTAGATATACAGTCATGTCACTTTGCTAACTGTAGAAAAGTTTAATATACAGCATTTTGCAGGAAGAGTCAGGCCAGAATAAGAATGTAAGAATAAGAGGGCTCCATGTTTGTCTGTCTTCTTCTCTTGTCAGAGGCATCAGCTCATAAAATCCTTTTTACAAGACGATCATTAATCTTAAAAGCAGGGTTTTTTGCACACTCTGTGCCTCCTGAAAGACTTGATTGCAAAATTAGTAGTTGTATTAGTTGGGTACCAGCTTTCTTTTAATGACCAGACTAAATTTAGACATGCCTATGCACATTCTTTTTTCTTTCAGTGTTATTCTATACCTGAAAAAATCTCCTTTTCCCACTTAAACAAATTTTACACCCTAAGCAGCAGTATCACGCTTCCCCCTGCCTTTGTTCTGTTAAAGTCACTTCTGGTTAGAATTATCAGAATAACAAGACTAATAGAATCAAGGCATGCATTCTTCTTATCACCCACATCACCCTCTTCTGTACCTCTGCCTATTTGAGTGGATATTTCTCATATAAAGATTACTTGAATGTTATGCTGCATTTCATGTGAGATCCACCAGTGACTTTGTTGTTTCTGCCAGTGGTATCACTCCTAACATACGCTAAGGTAGCACTTGCTGTGTTTCTGTTAGCAGTAAGTCGCACTGGCATGTCAACAGCAGCTTGTAGTTCAATATAGTAGGGGTTGCACCTGAACTTTACTCCTCTGCTGTGTCCAACTGATGAGCTCCCAACCAGTGTCTGAAGTTTCTGTCAGATGTCACTGTCGTATTGCTGATCTCAGCATTATCCTTTTCTGATGTTATATGTATATTCCTCTGTATAGACAGTGCTTCTGAACTAGCAGGAAATACTGGATTTTCCACTGAAAGGCATACATGAAAGTCATTATGCTGACCTAAAAATTGCGAGGCTTAGAGGAGATGTGTGGTCTGCATTTTTTTCTTTTAATCTGTTGTGGTACTGGTTCACAGAAACAGTTTTGTTTGGTAGATTTTTTTTCCTGTTTACTTTGCAGGGAGAGCTGTAACAATTGGCATTTTTAAGAGGAAAGCAGTTATATATCCATCTGCTGATCTCTTCCTTTGCTGGGAAGAAATGATGGCAGTATTCTAAAATACTTTCTAAAGTAGTAGATGATCATTACAAGTGTCATATCTGAACACAAGGAAATGTTCAATCAGTCAATGCATGAGAGTTTTTTGAGTTGATTTCATTAGAGTCAAAAGACATTGCCTAAGTACTTTGAAGGAAATAAAGCAAGCTAGGTGTCCAACACTACTAATTATCCTTGAAAAGTAAGTCCTACATTTAAAAAAAACCCAAAGCAACACAAAAAGAAAACAACCAGGAAATACATAAATGTGTTGTTGCAGATCCTGGAGTGTCCTATACAAGGCATCAGTGTGTAATTCCATTATGAGAGCTGCTACTGCATAGAAATGGTCATGTTAATAGGAGTTAATCAGGTTGAGATCGGTTAATTTTTAAAGCCTAAGTGTTAAGAACTTTGGTACCTAAAGGAACTGTCTCAGAAGCCTCGCCTTGCTTCCTTTCTTCCCCAGATGACACTGAGACATGAGGATGGAGATGAGAGTGCTGACCCCCCGCCCAGTGGGCGCAAGGACCGGAGAAGGGCCAGTCTCGGTGCCAGTGAGAGGAGGGGACTGGAGCGCCGGCGGAGCCGCAGGCACTCGGTGCAGAACAGCAAAAGCACTTTATCAGCCCCTGTCAGTCCCTGTGGTCAGTCAAACTCAAGCTTCATGCGTGTTGAAGATCTCAGTGAGAGGTAAGGACATGAGATGGGGGATATGCCTTTCTTTTCCCCTCTTTCTTTTCCTTGTGTTCCTTGCACCTTATTAATCTGCCAGACTTCTGTTTACTTTTTTTTCATATTTCCATTTAATTAAAAAAGAAAAATAAAGCATTTTTAAAGTTAAAACAAAAAACCCCTACCAAAAACAAAAATAAATGGATTTGTAGGTGACATGTTTATCAACATAGATAAGCTCTTTGGCACCATCTACCTAAGTAAATTAACCCAAACCGTATGAGGTAGAGCATTTGATAGGGGAATTAACCAAGGTCAATCTCATCCATTGACAGATATAATGACATTATAGAAGATTTTAACAATGGCTTAGTCACATTAATGAAGCCTGCCTTGTCCAGTGTACACAACAGTTCATTATCATATTTTTCCCCTTTGCTATTAGCCTTCCAGCATAAATATTTTCCTTTGAGACTACACTGTAGTAGTGAATGTATCTAATGTTTCATAATTAGTGAGTGTCAGTAATGACTAGTTGAGCAGCAGTCTGTAACATTAGAGTCAGTCAAAGCTATTGGCATTGCCAGTCCCATCATGGTTGGCTTGGGGTATGCCTGCTCAGAAAAAAAAGGGAGCTGCAGATCCTCAGCATGTCTGACTACCTCACAAGAGGGCTGGAATTAATTTTGCTAAGTCAGATGTCTGATTAGCTTGCTTCCCTTTGATGTCAATGCAGTGCAGCAAGCACTGCTAGGCCTTTGGTTATCTAATGTATTCTACATGCCTGAAAGTTCAACCAAGATGAATCATGCTCTGAAAATTGCTGCTTCTCTCTTGACCATAAAGGGAATCTGGCTGACTAGCTCAGGTGAAGATGCATATGCTGCTGATAGCTAAAGCTGGACTCATATGTCATCCCATGTCTCAAAGTACAATTTGCAAAACTGGAGCATGCTCCGTGAAGAGCATATGTTGCCTTGATTGTAAAGTTTGGGAAGTTCTTTGGGCGTTTCTATTGGTTAGTGCTGGATATGAATTTAGAGTCTTTAAATCCTGTGTTACATGTAAAGCAACAAAGCAAACTGAGTTGACTAAAGCTTAATGGCTTCAGGCAATATGAAAGACTCCAGAAACTTTTTTAAAAGTAGTTGCATGTTATATACTGCATAATGGATTATTTTTCTTCTTGCATTTGGCAACACGTTCATGATTCTTTTCCATCCCCCTCTATTGCTGGGCCTCTAGTGAGCTGGAGGCAGAGACCCCCCTGATCTTACAGGCTGATGACATGGATGACAGTGCATATGAGGCTGAGTTTAAAGCATCTTCAGTGTGAGTACAGTGGGGGCTGCAGCTGCTCTGCATGGGAAGTGTTGTGCATGATCTTGAGCCCTGCTTCATGACTCACCAGTGTGATTGAGAATCTGTACTCATGAATGTGCAGCAGATAGCCTTGACGTGTTAGGTAGATTAATTTACATCAGAAATAAGGCAGTGCTTCAACTCTACTCTTACTGTAGTTAAATAAATACAAGTCCTGCAGAATAACAACTGCTATCAATACGGTTTCTCACTATTAATGTTTTCTTACAAGCTTAATTTTGCAGGCTTCAGTATTTCCTGATGAATTTGTGTCTGAGCTAATTTTAGTATTGGTGCAGTAGAAACATGGCAGACTAGTTTCATAAGTTCTTTGAAATATTTTTTAATAACATAGAGTAATTTCAATAATTATCTTCCTTTTCTGAAAAAAGTTATCCAGTTCTGTTCTGTATCCTTATTGAAGCTGACAAAACTTGAAACATAATTTAAGTTTATATTCAAGAAAGGAATCTCCTTTTAAGCAGTCAAATTTAAATTCATGTTGCAGTTGTCCTTGTAGTCTTCTCTAGGAAAATAATTAAATCCTCTTCAAATCAATTCAGAGTTTCTAGCTTGCTCACCTGTCTCTCTAAGGAAAGAGGCATAGAATTATGAAGTTGTGCAACACTGATCTTTATTTTGCATATTAGTTACATAAAAAGCCTTTTCCTCACCCTTTCCCCTCCCCCCCCCCATTTTGCAGCCCTTTTAGCAAGTAAAGATAGGAAGTATTATTTGTTAGCAAATTCATTTTGTTCCCATTGAGCATTAAAGACCATGGAATATGTTTCAGTACCTGAAGATGGAAGTTCTATGCCCAGTGAAATTTTCAAAGTTACTATAACAAGAAGCTAGTCAACTGTCAGCTCTTCTATAAATCCTGCTGGGTGTCTGGTGTTTCAGAAAAGCTGATTCTGTCTTTTGCATTTTTAGTCTTATCATCAACTCAAATCTGTAGTTGTGTCAGAAAGAGGAAAACCAGCCTTCCTCTTTTATCCTATCCCTGAGTGTCTCAGCTTTCATTGAAGCAGTACATATGAATGCAACAGTATCTCTACACCTGATAGCTAAACTGGGACAAAAAAAATCTAGTAAATGGCTTCTTTTCATTAACACTTAAACAGAAAAATATTGACACTGGATGACTTGTGCAAGCTTTTAACACATTTGTAAAGTTTGAGTTGACCTTAAGTGGAAAGAGGTTTTTCTCTCTGCATTGTTCCTCCTGGAATTAAGTTTTCAAATTTGAGTACGTGGTCTCCAATGCACATATTTATTTGTTTAAATTATGTTTACGGAGCATCATACATTTAGGCCTTGCTGAATTTTTTAATTAAATTTTAAAATCATACATTAAAATATGATGCAGGCATCATCTGTTTTTTGTCAAAATAAATGCTTGTTGTCTCCCTTCTGCCCCCATCATTAATGTTGTAGAGAAGAATCTGTTCAAAATGATAAAAGTTACTTATAACCTCTCTAAGCTGAAAGCAACTCTTGTTCAAAAAACATGCCTTCTGATGATTACCTTCTTTTGGTTCAGAATCCTAAACCCTCAAAAGGAAGGAAAAAGTTCACAATAAGTTTTTGCAATGCTGTATTTTCTGAAAAACAGTCTCAAAAATGGGTTTCAGTCTCTATTCCTTCACTACATTTTCTCTACCAAAGGAAACATAACAATAATATGATAAAACTTGCTTCTGCTGATATCTAAACTTTGTGTGTGGTTGCAGATCTCTAGGTCTTGTTTTACAGTGGATTAGCACCATCAAGTCCAGTGGCATTGCTTCCAATGGACATGGTTAGAGATTAAAGTCACCCACTTACGCTGTACTAAATTTTGTTTTGGGCAATATTCTTGGTTATTTTTGGACTTCACTACCAAAATCAGTAGAAGGTTCAAGTTCTTCCTCAGCATTTTCCTTCCCACAGTGTTCATGTTTCTTTTCTTTCTAACTCTGTCAGCTGGTTTGGCAGTTGCTTTGCTTTTGTTTACCACATCAAACAGGTTGTCCACAGTCATCTGCTTTGTGTCAACCGATAAGTCTTCCCAAAAGAGAAAAATCCATGGTGCCTGTGGAACAAAAAAAAAAAGACAATATTGGCCAAATTCTGTTCTGTCTCACAATGCTCTATATCTAGAAAAGCTGTCTGAAGTCAATGGACTTGCTCTGATTTATGCCAGGCTAATTGAGAGCAGACTTTGTGTTTTGAACTGGGAAAAGTGGACTGTAAATACTGAGGGCAACCAAAAGGAAAACTTGCAGGCCTTTCTCATCCATTTGGCAACCTTCTTCCAAGCTAAATATATTGCTTTTTTGCTTGTGGTTCAAAACGAATAAAGACCCAAATCTGCTTTGTGTTAAAATTGTTTTCATGGAGAGTGAAACCCAAGCTAATGTCCCTGAAGTTGATAAAGACTACTAACTAAGAAAGGCTGAAGTTCGGGTTAAGGATATGTAGCTGCTGCAATGTACTTGAAAATGCTAGCCCTGACCACCAGCAGGTTTGCTTTGCTCAAAACATCTTCCCTCTACCATGATGGCACAGAGCACCTAAGGGGAACTTCAGTTCTGTTAACATGACATTTTAAATGCTTCCCTGAGGGCACCACCTAAGGTTTTCTGCCCTTGTCCAAATTGAACACTGAATCTATGTTCTAGCATGCTGTTTCTTAAAAATTAGACATTTAAACAAATTCTTCCATGTTTTGTTTTGTTTTTCTTTTTAAAGTAAAGCTAGTTTTTTCCCATCACACAATGGATCACCTCAGGGAACATACAGAGTGGCATAGAACTTGCACATGCCTATCTCTCTCTGTGGGTGTCCCATCAGCTATGTCAGCCAGACTTAGCAAAAAGAAGCTTCTCTGAAACTTCCACTGGCACCTCTTACTAGCATTTGAGTGAATGGCTCTGTCAAATCTGTGTGGAATTAGCTACAAAGACTGAGGTTTATAAAGTTGTGAATATCTAGGGTTAGGTGTTTACCTCACTTTACTAGACTCTCTGTTTTCTTCTTTTTCATAGTTTTGCTTTGTTTTATATCATTGAAAATCACAAAAGAATTACTAGGATCCGTCATAAAACACTGTGTTTATTCATCTGGAGATAACCAGGCCCTAGTTAGGACTTTCACGTTACTACCCCTGTGTTGGAAAACTAGCAAGCAGAAGAGCTGACAACCATCTTAAGAGACCATCAGAGCAGAGCCTGCCTCCTGAATCAGTGACAGAAGGTTGTGACCTGTGCTTTTGTTAGGGTCCTACCTGGAAGGCTTTTAGGACTTTTCCTCTGAACAAAGAGTGGCACGGGGGATTCCAGAGTTTCCTACAAATTTCAGGCTAGCTGGACACAGCCCACTGCAAACGAGGCTCAATGGCTTTCACAGCCTTCAAAGTCCTAGAAAAAAGGTGGAAAATTGTTGTCTAAATGAAGGAAAGCTGTGCAGAGAAGTCATAAGCATTTATTTGTTAGAAAATATGTGCTTCTGATGCTTGAGGATTGCTGAGATGCAGGAAGAGATCATGATACTATTTTGGTTTTACCAGAAAACAATGAACACAGCTGAGCCCCTGATGCGAAGCATTTTTTTCTACTTAACTTCAGATTCCTGTTGAGTTTCTAACCAGTGGCACAGACCTTCATTTGACTATTATGTCTCATTAACTGATTACTGAAATTGCTTCATCTAGAGCAAGGCCTGCAGGGGGAGGTTTTCCAAAACACAGCTGAGGCGCTTTTTTTTCTTTTCTTTTTAAATGATTTTCCATGTTTTCAGACATCCTAAACCATAACTAATCTTTTATTTTTCTCTAGCATTTAGGTGTTGTCTTGATGTTTCAAGTTCTCTTTGACTTTCTACTACACCATGTAAAATGTTTTGATTTTGTAAATACTTATGGCTATAAATAGAAGTGCTGGTTACAGTGATGGGTGTAGTTTATTTTATTTAGGATGAGTACATTCCACAAATCTTACAGTTGTTGTCTGTGACAAAATGAGTGGCATGATAGGTGTGAAGCAGCAAAATGGGACAACTCAGTATCAGCATTTAACTCACGACTCAGGCTGTGATACAGGTTATTAAAGGCCCAGAATAGAAAAGAAAGAAATTTATTTTTATTGCTGTAATAAAATGATTATTTTTTTTCCTGTATGTG
>NW_009952435.1:4500216-4506852 GCF_000747805.2 Chaetura pelagica
GAAAAGAAAACATCTCCAGGATAAATACACTGTCACATATCTATGGATATGCTAAGCATGTCTTTAATACATACATATATGAGCTGAGCTACCCTATGATTTGGTGGGGGAGCTTTGTAATAGAATGATATATAATCAACTGTGGGGGAGACAGTAACCATTTTCACAATTTGGTGTGGGCAAAAATGGAAATGGGATGTAAAAGCAGTGGGTTTGGAAATAAGATTTATTCATCAAATTAAAAGCATGGGTAAGGTAGCATCTGTTCATGGCATCAGACATTTACTGGTCTTTGACAACAGTAATGTACAAAATCTGATCTGATATTTTAGGTTTGGGACAAGGAGGACACATTTATTTATCTTGTGCAGGTAGGGGTATTTGAAACATGGAGGCAAGTAGATTTGAAAGGAGAAAGAACAGAAATAGAAATTTGTGATCTTAATTTCCCTAAGAGTATCTTGGAAGCTCCTGTAAGGAATGCAGTAGAGAAAGAGGCATGAGGCAGGTCAAGAAAAATTTTCTTTCAAAGCCATACCAGAAACACAAGACTCCATTGATGTATAGACAGGGATTGACCCACTAATGCATTAGTAATAATTAAATAACTAAAAAAATAACCAAAGTAAAAGGTACAGCTTGATAAGTATCTCATGTACTGGTTCTATTACTGTCTCAGGTTGATACCAGCACTTTTAAAAAAATTAAAATAACTGTAGAAATGTCAAGTTTTGTAGTAGGGGAACTGTTTGCTGTTTGTGGGTCTTGTTGAAATGAAATGTTTTATACTTGGTATACATGCAGAGTCCAGTTGACAGCTCTGTAGTTTGCTGTAAAGGGAATGGTAGATTTTCCCTGTTCGAATTTCAAGAGGAATGAAGGAAGCTCTGAAACTTACATGAGGTTATAGCTGCATTGCAAATGAAAGCACAGCACAACTTTGCCTACTTCTTAATTTTTTTTTACTTTTTTTTTTTTTTTCTTTCCACTATGTATTTAACTTTGGTGAGCTACTTGAAGAAATGTAATGCTAAACCAGGATGTGAATATGTTTCTCTGGAGGTCCATGGTAGTGGCTTATGCACTGGGCGATACGTTCCCTAGAGAGTTCATTGTGTGTTCCCAGTATTTGTAAACATGATTCTCTGAGGCCAGGAAAGGTGTTTTTTTACACATATGATGCAATGGGAGGAATAAAAGACAGCAGTTTGGCAGGATGCTGTTTCCAGATCCCTCCTTTTGAAGTAAGGGGCAATAACAGTGACCTTCAAATGTCAACCAATATGCAGTTCCAAGCTCTAAAACCACTATTTCTTCTCTCTTTCTCTATATGTTTCAGTATTTATTGCTTCTAAAGTCTCCCTACATCATTATTCTGTTTCTTTACCTCTTTTACTCGTACGGATGTAAAAAAGCAGTGCTCTTCTGTGATCAGAGAGCTGGGACTCTGGAAGTTTTTGCACAGCCTTGCCAGTATCTTAAGCAATGCTCTGCTGCCTTGCACTGCTGTGATGTGTCCAAATACACCAAGTATACTAATTAAAAAGTGTGGAGACGCTACCCAGGTATTATTTACATATAAAAATTCATTATTTATCATATTTTAGGGATAAGAAATAACAACAACCAAAAGATAAAGAACAGCATATCATGAAGATGTAGAGAACACATCTACTATACATTATTTGTCATTTCCTCAACTTTTTTCTGAACAGTTTATTTAGGGCATAAATAGTATTTCTTTTGACCTCTGTAATTATGCATCTTAATTTCCTTTCTGTGCACAAGACCAGATTTTGAGGCTTTGCAAATAAGTTGTTGTTCATATAATTTCATATATTTTTGTCTTCACATTATTTCACCAGCTGCTGTGGCCTATAACTGGTAGCAGTGAAATGGAAATGGGGGGGAGCGGCTTAGTGGGTAGTTTCTTTAGGGTTTGTTTTGATGGAGTAGGAAAGTTATATTGCCATATCTTTATGCATAGTAATAAATTATTGCCAGTTTTGGCTTTCACATAAAACACTGTTTCTCCATCAGACAGCTAAGATAGAAGGGAAGAAGAAGCAGAAGTATACCAAATCATCTGTTTGTTTTACAAGGACTTAGGAATTTGGCTAGGAGTTGTGCTGTCTAACCTACAAAAGTGGAATTTCACCCATAAATTGAGGACAATGGCAAGGGATTGCAAAAGAAAATAAAATGCCATCCGCTGTGACTTGTAAAGATCTCTCCTCAATGGAACATTTTTCATTTTCTATTTGTTCACCTGTGAGGGTTTCAGAGAAGCTGCTTTCCAAGTGCTGTGCAGGAGTTAAAACAGGTCAGAGGTTTGAAGAGGGGAGGGGAACAACTTTGAAATAAAAGTTTGAGAGATCAACTGTAGTATTTCATTTAGAAAAACATTGTGGAACAGCTAATGGTGATCTTACTTCAGTGAATGTGGTCTGTAGTCCTAGTCAGGAGCTGCTCCTCTGAAAGGCAGTGAGAGTTTGAATGAAAGTAATTTAAAGAAGCTAAACTGAAAAGCACTTGACTTAATCAAAAAGAGAGAGAAAATTCCTCATCAGCAATTAACAGCACATAGGGTGATATTCAGAGAGTGTGGGAATAATGGCCAGTAGCTTTACAATTCCCTGGTCCTTTTTTCTCTGAGTTGCCTCATAACTCCAAGGTCCCTTTTTTCAGTGAAGCGCAGTGTTCCCATTTCTTGGGAAATTCTGTGAGCAGTCACAAAAGGCTTAGAAGTACACTTAAGGCCTTTTCTAATAACTTGCAAAATTAAGAAGGACATAGTCAGTAAGACTTTACTAAAAGATAAATGAGCCCTACAGAAATGGGAATCATATATCAAAAGTGAGATATTTTAATGTGCTGTTATCTCGTGAATTAATATTTATGTCCACTGGATGTGCAGACCAAAATACTGCCTAATTATGGCAAGAAAATCCTTTTTCCTGTTGTTCTCTTCAAATGTTTAAATATTTATGCTCAAATTCTTCCTGAATTAAAATTATTTAATGCATATATTACACTTTAATTTTTTTCTCTGATACCAAACACAGCAGAATGTGTTTCTGTGCTTATGCTTATTTTCTGGCTTTGAGGTTTGTTTTTTTCCCTTCTACACAGCCTCTGAATTTTATTTGAGCTATAACTTTGGGTGTTTTTTTTGTTTGTTTGTTGTGGGGGGTTTTTTGGCTGAGGGGCAGTAAGAAACTTGTGTTTCTAGACTATAAGCTAGAACAAAGAAAGCCTGAGTTTCTTCAAGTTGCATTCATCAAAACTTTGTGAAGGGAAGAATTTATGAGGAGCCTGGAGGGAACAGCGACCAGATAACCTTGTACATATTGTTCAGCTATAGGGACCAATAAGATGGAGAGCATTTTTTGGTGCTTTGAGTTCCTGCAGAGTGAGAGTCAGCATCGTCAGAATGGTGCTTTAATTTTAAATTCACCTAGCTGTGGCTGTGTTAGGTATGTAGGCAGTGTGTCTTTTTAAACATGCACATATTTTAAGGGGCTATAAATACTTTTGTGTCAAGCTTTAGATGAAAGAACTGAGCAAACACTGTGTCCTAGTAGATGCACGTTAGTTTCCATAACTGATTATATACTGCATAAAGGTTTGTGGGGTTTTTGATTTTTGTGTCTTTGTTTGGTGAGGGTGTTAGCCTGTAGCAGTAATCCATTTTAAAGATGAAAATAAACACAGTGATTGTTTTGAAATTTGTTTTCACTGCTATAAAGCTTTTGTTCAAATACTTCTAATCTAGTACAGTTATCATGGTACTGATGTTACCTGGCAGTAGCCTTAAGGTTTGCTGAATATATCTGATCCTTCTGTTTTAGTTGAAACCCTTCCTCCCTACATCAGGATAAATATTTGCCATTTGTTGAACAGGATCGTTTCCTCTGTGCTATTGATAAGCATGCTGGCTTCTTCAGCCTAGTTTAATTGAAAAACTCCCTATGAATCGTTTTTCTTAATTAAATTCTTCTGTCGCATTGACACCAAATTTTCATGTGTATATGGAAAGTGAGCTTTTTCCACATCATCCCTTCTCAGTTGCACACAGAAATGAACATGTAACCCTGGAGGTCCAGATGAGTCCACGAATCTGCTGTTCTTCTAGAGCATCCCTCTGTCTGACATTCTTAGTTTTGCAAGTTGGTGTTTTCCTGGTTTAATAACGTCAGGTGGGAATTTTCCTTTTCTACCTGTTGGGAAAGATTTTGCTAGCAGGTACTATGTGTTTTCATGGACAGAATATCTGTTCTATAACAATTCTGAGAGGCAACTGCCACTAATGCTTTGGCTGAAAGAAGACCATGCTTGATTTCTGCCTGTGAGCTTACCTGTCTCCTCAGATCTGAATCTCATTCACTTTCTGGGGATAGTCCAGGGGTCTGAAACTGCGTGTTCAGTTTCTGAAAGAGGACTTTGCAAGCATTGAGTGTCTCTCCTAAGCATACACATATTTCCATTGTGCAAGATTGCCTCAACTTGAACTTGGCTTCCACGGGCTGGGGAGTGTGCCCATCTCCACTCACAACACCATTCATCCCTGCAGCTGGCACGCACACAGAGCCGCCTCCTTCCTTCCTCTGGCTTTTCCAGCCAGTTATCATGTACCTGCTTTCCTCCTAGAGATTATATTAGCAGGGGAAGAGAACTTTCTGATCAAAACTTCTAGTAAGCTTTTGATCTGGAAGTCAAGGAGATTTGAGGAAAGAGTCCGTGGCCTGACAGGAGGATCATCTGGAATCTTTAAAATTAATCCACTAATTAAGGTGTGATGATGGGTGCACAGAGCAACTTCACTGTTACTAGACAGCTGGAGGGGATTGAAAACACCAGTTAACTTCCAGCCTCTGTCATAAGAAAAGCTGAACCAGGTGATAACAGAGGTCTTCTTTCTGGGTCAGGAATAAATAAACTCGTTTTCATTATTTTGTCCAACTCAGGCCTCAACATTGCTGTCTGCTGCCTGCAGGCTTTGGAATGCCAGTCCACCAAGCCAGTCACTCTTAACAGGCATGTAACAGCTCACCCTATTATTTCATTTTTCTTTTTCATTATTCACAGTTCAGATACATGTGCAATAATCAAGAAGAGATTGACTTCCAGCAAAATATTCAGCTTGGAAACAGTACCCATCAGGGATGTGTTAATGTCTGATTATAAACTGTAAAAATAAGTGTGCCATACAGGGTTGCTGTACATGCATATTTCTTTTGAAGTATGATGTTCTCAAATAATATACAAATTTGTGGGCTGTTAGACTTGATCTACTCCTTTATAGAGTACTGCAAGTTATAACATCTGAGAAGCAGGGTCTTGACTTTTTGCTTCCTAAGATGAACTTGCAGATAACATCACAGCAGACAGAAGTATTTCCTTTGTGTGACATTGTTAATAGTTCATGACCCATCATGAGGGAGGACAGGGGCTAAACATTCCCTTCAGCTCTGCGAAGGTCGTATCACCTCCGAAGTTCTGTTTCTTGTTGTAAACAGGATAGTGTCTCTACCTACAGACTGAAACCAAAACCCTACTGGTCCCAAACTGGTCTTTATGTGAAAATGGTTTTTAGTCCAGTAGTTGACTTAAAGATGAAATTAATTCCTTATTTTGTAACTTAGCCTTCAGCACACGGATGTATTGCACAGTTTGCCTGAAAGGAGTATGTTTGTAAAAAGCTAAAATCCTTTAAGCAGAGCTATTTTACTTATATTCTTAAGAGCTATTTCTAATGATCTCACAGACCTTCATGAGTTACTTCCCAAATATGATTGCTGTAGGACTGGCAGATGCAGACATTTGCCCTTCACCAGAGAAAACAGCAAAACTGGTATCGAGCAGTTCATTAATAAGGAGAAGGGATGATATTAGTGCTCTCTGGTCAGCTCTGTTTTCTGTGGGTTTTTTGTTGTGGTTGTTTTTATTATACCAATATGTACATGGGTGTGGAACTTGCAAGGTATCTCTATAGGGCAAATAAAAATTTGTGGCAAAGACATGGAGACTGAGATGTCACTGAGATGGTTAAGCCTCAGGAGTTGTTGAAAGTGCCTGTCTTACAGATCTTTGCCAGACTACTGGAAGTGGTTCAGATGATGATATTTTCCTGATTATTCTGTAACCAACTCCATACAAACGCAACAAATTTTGGATTGACCCTTTGCATTGCACTGGATGAGTTCCCATCTCACATTGTAAATATTCATTATTCTTATGATATGGAAACTAATTCTAAATGGGAAAAAAAAGCAGAGAGCATCCCTTAGAATCAGAGAAAAGAAAACCAGCTTTCAGGAAAATATAAGATATATGAGTGTCTTACAAATTTTATTGCTGTTTGAATGTTTTATTTTTTCATGGAACATAACCTAATAGTATTTGTCATTAAATCATGTGAAAAATGGATAAACTGCAAATACAGGAAGTCTAAAGAGGAGGTATTTTCTATATGTCCTATACATCTGTTGGTTTGGGGAAGAAACATAAATAGGAAGGAGAGGAAGCAGACAATGTAGCCTTTTTTGGTTTGTTTAATACAGGTTTTTTTTTTTAGTTATGTGATTTGTAGGTTATGGAGGCTTTATGTGTGACATAAGAGTTCTACTCTGCCAG
>NW_009952435.1:4507153-4519866 GCF_000747805.2 Chaetura pelagica
GTTGACTGTACTAATGACTCTACCGAAACAATTCATGTACTGGCATCCAGTAACTTATATATAACCCAAATATTTAATTTGCTATTTGCAAATAGTCCTGCACTGATTTGGTGTCTCTGTTATTTCTAACTTAATGGTTCATTCTGTTCTGTTTTCCAGTTGAGCTATCAGCCGCTTAATAGGAATGTTTTCTTTGTGCTGATTTAGAAAGTGTGATGCCCAGTGCCAGCTGTCCCCTGCCAGCACAGTGTGTACTGTCCTTTAAGCCAAACAGACACAGCTTAGTGGTGATCGAGTCCAACATTGGCATTGGCATGAGTGTCTTCCCTTAATGCTCCTGTAGGTTGGGCAGCAGCAAATGGAAAGCTAAGGTCAAGAAAAAAAAACAATTACACCTTTGGAGTCTTAAAAATAACAATAAAAGATGTAAATAGGGGAGAGGATAACATTTTTGGCAACAATGTGCCCTTGCAGCCAAAAGGGCAAGTGCCATCCTGGGATGCATTAAGAGGAGTATGGCCAGCAGGTCAAGGGAGGTTCTCCTCCCCCTCTACTCCACCCTGGTGAAGCCTCACCTGGAGTTCCATGTGCAGTTCTGGGCTCCCCAGTTCAAGAAGGACAAGAAACTACTGGAAAGAGTCCAGCACAGAGCCACTAAGATGATTAAGGGACTGGAGTATCTGCCATATGAGGAAAGGCTGAGAGAGCTGGGTCTGTTTAGCTTAGAGAAACAGAGGCTGAGGGGGTATCTCATTAATGCTTATAAATACCTAAAGAACAGGTATAAGAAGGATGATGCCAGATTTTTCTCAGTGGTGTCCAGTGACAGAACAAGGGGCAGTGGGCACAAACAGGAGGTTTAACCTAAATATAAGAAAATACTTACTTACTCTGAGGATAGCAGAGCACTGGAACAGGCTGCCCAGGAAGGTTGTGGAGTCTCCATCCTTGGAGACCTTCAGAACCTGCCTGGCTGTGTTCCTGTGTGATCTGCTCTAGGGGATCCTGCTCTAGCAGTGGGGTTGGACTAGGTGATCTCCAGAGGTCTCTTCCAACCCCTACCATTCTGTGATTCAGTAATTTTTGTATCAGTAGCTACCCTTCCACCAACACATTCTAAGCAGGAAGTTTTAGGTGGCTGTGTGTCTAACAAAGGGGGGGCATATTTCCCAACCAAATTCTCTCCCCAATGTGTTTTCCTTCCATTTCTAACTTCATTCTTCATTGCATTTCTTTTTCTGGGGACTCACATAGTTTTCTCTTCCACCTTCTCTCTTTCCATCCCACTGCATGCCTCTTTCCTTGGTCTGGCCTCAGAGAGGAGGAAGATTATGAAGAGGAGGAAGAAGAGCAGCCAGTCACAGAGCCCAATAGTGAGGATGAGGTGGAAGAAGAGACCAGTAGGCAGGTCAAAGCCAGGTATCGGGATTCAGCATCGTCTCTCCACCTTTTCCACAGTCTCTGGCATGATCTCACCAGCACAGTGTGCATCACCAACTGCCTTTTCACTTGCATTCCTAGATCACCTGCTAAAGCCACGTCCCAAGGAAATTTTTTTGCATTTAAAAGCTTTGTTGGTATGGGTGGGTGTGTTAATGGGAACATGTTAAATTATGTAGGCACAATGCACAAACAACTGACTGCACTCACTGCCTTTGTACAAAATGAGTAACTCACAAATCTTAAAAGATTTAGCAGAAAACATAACTTTTAAGCATCACTTAGGTTTATCTTTTTAGTTAAGGCATCGGATGAAATGTTAAAAGTGCTTTGCTGAGGATGCTGATTGGTTTCTCAGGTTTTCATCCCTGTTTTCATGATACAATGTACTAGAAGTATTTGTCACTATGAAGATAGACATTTTTTGAATGCTGCCTATGATTTCCCATCAGTTTTATTCTTTTTTTAACAGGGAAGAACTACTTAGAGGCAAAGATGATAGATAGATAGATAGATAGATATTTTATAGATACCTGCCCATCTATGTTTATATGGATATGAACAAACCACCTATCAAAACAATTTTCTCATGTAAAATTTTCCACTTATTTCTGAGGTATATATGGATTCGGCATCTGGCAACTTTATCTGAGTAAATTGGAAGAAAGAAAATATGTTATTTTTTCCAGACAGCCATTTGATTTAGGTTAAATTGTTTGGCTTTGCAACTCAGCAAATGAGATTGGAATTATTTTTTTTTTTAATAAACCACATTCATGCAGACACTATACAGCATGGAAGGAAGAAAGGAAACTGTTTAACGTGTGAATTCCAAAGAAAATACTGTACTGTTGTTATTAATATCTTCCAGTCTGCAAATCTTGCCAATGGCTGCCTGAAATTTCAAAATTAAGTGATAATTTCCTCAAATCTAATTCTTTAAAGTCAAAAGCTAAGACACGAGTTATTGATAAATCACATGAATATACTAAAATGAGGAAGAGCTATGTGTATGTAGGGCATGATACACTTTTAGGTCATCAGTCTTTTAAAATAATAGTCACTTTGAAACAACTGGGTTATGTTCACATAACTTTTCTAAATACCTCCTTTCACTGTCACTGTAAGCGTGGTACAGGAGGTCTGTACCCTGGCCACTTGTGTTAGATGCTGCTAAGGTGCTGTAGGACTAGCCTGGATTCAGTGACTCCTGTCATGCACAGCTGGCACAATAGCTGAAGGTTTCCAGATTGCCCGCTGCACTTCTCTTGTGAGAAGAACTACCTGGCATATATCTGATGATTAACTTCATAATAGCCTAACATATATAATATGTATGAAGCTCTTGTTGCATACTCTGTGCCAAACTCACACTCCTCAGATAAGGGCCATGCCTTGCATGCCTGTAGGTGAATTGCAGAGATGGTCTCTGAAGAATGAAATCAGCTACCTGCCAAGCGATCCAACCCAAAGTCTATGCACAGTGTTTATGCAGAAGGTACTAGTGAAAACAGACAAACCCAGAGTGCAGATCTCAGAACTTTTCACCTGCCTGGCTGCTTCTGTCACTCTCCAACAGCTGCCTTCACTACAGCAAAGCAGGTGTGGTTTCTCTTGCACTCAGTGCAACTCTGCAAGTCCCTGTGTAACACCAGCACAGGATGCTGACAGGTAGAGAAATCAATGTTTTCATACTTAGACAGATGATCCAAGGCATTCCTTTGAAATTATTCTAAGCCTTATTTTGACAGAACAGCTCTGACTGAGTATTTTTTATTTTCATTGTTGGTGGATGAGTGTTTTTTGGGAAAAAAAACAGATCACCTGGGAGGACAATAATCAGATATATGGCCTTCAAGAAGCAGTCATGCAGATTGTATCTTGAAGCATCTCTACTCCATGGGCCATGTCATCCAGCATGTTGAGACTGCTTTGTGCTGCTCTGACGGTGCTTGCAACCTAACTTGATATATCTGAAATTTTTTTAGGAAATGGAAGTGCAAAGATTTATGAAAATTAGTTCTGAAGCCTTTGGGTTAAATCCCTTGCTTTCCTTTAAGCTGAGTCACTTCCATTCTTCAGTATTTCTAACCCCAAAAAGAATCCCACTAGGATACAAAGATGTGAGTTCTCTTGTTTTATTTTAAAAGAGATTATTATTGTCTAAATTTGGGAAGTTTGTGTATTAATTATTTTTTTTTCCAAGCGGTACTATCTATTGATCTCTCTTTTTCCCATTTTCTCTCCATCCCTTCCCTTTCTCACAACATTTTCCTTCTGCAGTGGAGTTCCAGGGGCATGGAAGGCTGTGAATGAAAACCTTTCACAGTGCTCTGATTCATCAGCTGTCTCCAGTGCCATTTCTCCAGCTGAGAGTCCTCTCTCCTGCTCTAGAGCAAAGACCTCTTCTAGCACCTCCTCTTCTGTGCCTGACTCATCTGTCTCTCATCATCATTCTGTCCTCTCATCACCATCTTCACCTGCAGCAGCATTGCTAAGCCCTTCCCAAAATTCATCAGCATCCATTACTCCAAAGGCATCTCCAGTGGTGGAGAAATTACCTTATGTACCACATACTCCTTTTCACCTCTTCTCATATGACTTTGAAGAGTCTCCATCTGTGAAAGAAAAGGATGCAGAGGTGATGAGGGAAAACAGGTAGATTTTTTACAGCTGACATTAATGTTTAGATAAATAAATAACACCTTTCAGGAATTTCCTAGTGGTAATAGTGCACTCTTTGTGTTGTATGATTTCCAGAACATCCTGTGTTAGTTTTAGTCCTGTAAGCCTGTATTTTTATTTGATTGATATCCTCCCCTTGCCTTTGTTGCCCTCATTTCATCTTACTCCTCTTCAAGGTCTATAGTTAATAAGTATTTTGGCCTCCTCTGTACAGCAGTAAATAAATACCCTGTGATTTAGATCACAGAAAGAAACACCATTTTGCTCTCATATACAACAATGTAAATTGCAGACATGATTTCATGAAAATTAATGGAACTGTTCTGCTATAAAACCAAGAGCTATCAGATGAGCACTTGAAATTCAGGGGTGCAATCCTGGTTTCAAAGACTGAACTGCTGATTCCTGAATTTGCTGTTAGATTACAGTACATATCCCTGTCATGTGCAGTTGCAACTTCTGTTTGTAATAACAGAAGTAGATTAAACCCTATAAAAGGAATATAGCACTCAGAATATAATTTTTCCTTCACAACATGTTAAGTTCTGTTGTTCCTCACACGTTTCTCTTAGGTTTTTTATTTTAGTTTTTGATTTTAGTTTTTAATTTTGGTTTTTAATTCCTCATCCCACCCATTAAAAAAACAAACAAACAAAAAGAAAATAAATTTATTTGTCTGAATATGTTCAAAGTAAAAAAGACTGACAGTAGGTATCACTAAAAAGAATGCTTTGAGAAGTACCTTGAAAAGAAGTTGATGATTTTTAGCTGTCTCTCCCAGTGGTTAGTATTCTTCAAATTAGGTGCTGAAATGTGTATGTATATTGTGAGTGTATTTAATTTCTTCCTTACTCCAGCAGTCCTTCCAAATTTCTACATGTGAACAAGTATTTTTATTCCTTTGATCCTTTTAACTTTAGGTCTTTCTCTTCTAATGGGTGGGTGTTTTTTGTTGCTTTTTCATTTCAATTAAAAGCCTGTAAATCCAAGTAGCTGTTGACAGGGGACTCAGTTGATGCCTTTCTTACCTGCAGCTTGTACACTGGGATTCTGCTAAATTTACATTTTCTTGCATAGGTGCAATTTTCCCTTAGGCCTCTCACACTTATTTATTGTTTTCTCATTGCTGATGCTGTTAGAGTTATACTGTTTAGGGAGTCGCTTCCTAAATACCTAACTGTTCCTGCCCAGAATTTGGGCAGTAACATATTCATAATAGAGTTAAATGTCTGAAGTTGCTTCAGAGTGAAAGCTCCTGGGACAAGGCAATTGCATCCACGTTGCTATATGAGACAAGAAGGGAAAATGGATTATGTACGGGATACAGACTTACCCTGGTGTGCTGGTTTTGTCTTGTTACTCCTCCAGCATTTCTGTCTCCTGTAAATTTGGTATATAGGGATGCCGTGTCCCAGGCCAGTCCCTCTGAATGTGATTTTGTTAGTACTTAAACATCTTAAGTCTATAGCAAGTGTGTAATCTGCATTTTAATGAGAGTTATCTTTGGACTAAGTGAAATTCCTTGGGCTGAAAAAGGAGTTTGAGCTGTGTCAGCTTTTTCATGGGGCAAAGAAGAAAAGTGAATGTAATGGTTGATAAGAGAGTCTCCTTTCAGTTGATTGAAACAGAAATGGAGGTTTCTCAGTGTCATGAAGATACCAAGTAAGTCTGAGTTGTCCTCAGGACAATGGAGTTTTCTCATCACTTACTCAGTACAGGCCCAAGCAGAACATTTTCATAAGCTAATCTTGCCAGAGAGAAGACCCATGTCAGGTCTGTGCTACTGGGGAAGCCCTGCACGGCCCAAGCTACAAAGCCCTCAATGGGGCCACTGTCTCTAGTTTCTAATTAGTTTTCTTCTGGGGCAGGAATACCAGGAAGGCAATTATCTCCCATTCTGCAAAATTCCTTTTATAGTTCAGAAACATGCATGTTAGCATTTTTTTCCCACAATTATTCCCTTATTCCTGGGCCGTCAGCTTGCTGTCTCTAAAATAGATGGTGGTGATGGTGTGTTTTCGGAAACATAAACCTGAAATTGTTGCCAAGAGGGGCATGTTCTCTAAAGCATGATCCCTTCCAGTATAAAAACCCCTAACTGAAATCTATTCTGATTTTAACATGGGTCTTGGCAGGGAGCAATGTTGTTGTACCCTAAGGAATGAAGCTTGAAACTCTGAATGAAATTTTGCATGACTAGATGAGTGTGCTAAATGGAACTGAAGGAAACAAACCAGCCTTATTAAATAAAATTGCTGAGTGAAATTACTGAGTGCTGATGTGTGTGGGAGAAGAAGCAGCAGAGAAAAAAAAATGGTGAATGAGGATATATTGTATCTTACAAATTATAATATGAAAATTATGTTGCCCTTTTTCCTGAAGTGAATTTTGTAATTTGAGTGAGTTGGCCTTGTGGAGTACTCACCTACAGAACATCATATGCTTTCCACACGGGAAAATGGGATCATCTGTGAGCAGAAATGTTAACATTTTCCTAAATCAGGAATTTCTCCTTGACATGCTGTTTAAGTTTGATGGTTAAAAGGAACAGCAAAGCAACACAACTGCCTTTTCTATTCAGTAAGGGAGCCAGGATCAAAACTTAGATAAAGGGGACTCTGGGGAAGTGGCTGTTCCAGGAGTCCTGGAAACAATTTCACTTTGATCAGCAAGCTCACATTGAAGTCAAGCAGCTTTAGGTTGTTGTTTTTTTTAATGGAGGGAATGACTGGTAGAAATTCCTAAGCCCATGCTTCTGGAGACATGACTTTTTAACCATATTGATTATTTTTTACAGACATTGTAAGAAATGGCACATAATCTATGACTTATGTTGGGGGAGGAGAAAAAAAATACCACCTGCTTTAATTGGAAAGAATGTGGATGCTTTTCATTTATAATACAAAATTTTGCAAATCATGGACACCCATGTTCAGATCACATCTCAGGAATGCTGCTGTTTTCCTTAATTTCACTAGATACAAATACTGTTGACATGCACTGGTTTGGTCCCTTTTCTGATGGCTGAGTATCAGTTCCATAAACAGCTAATCAATTTATACAAGTGAGCAGTAGTTTAAGTATTACTGCTCAGAGTTGTCACTGGGGAGGACCATTCTAATCTCTCCATATTTTCCACACTGATAGCTCACGATATGAATAAAGTATGTCCGTGACATGGTTGATACTAAAATGAGATGACAGGTTGCATATTTTGAAGCTGAGATGACAGTAATGTTTTCTGAAAGTGGATGTTTGAGAAGTGTTGGGGTATGGAATCGAGCCACCCCCTAAACCAGAGGGTTTGCTGTTGCATGACTGCTTGCTGACGGATTCTTTCTGTCTCTCCCTTTCTCCTGCTTTCTTTACCATTGCTTCAGATACAATAGCTACAGCAGCAGCTCTTACTCTTCTCCACGACCTTACTCTGGAGCGAGTGCCCCAACAACACCCACTTCTCGGTATGGGACAACTCTCTCGCCACCTCAGGAGACCAAATCTGACAGGTTTGTAAATTAATCAGTGTTTTGACAAAAGTTCCTTTATAAACAGGGTGAAGGAGATAAGTGTAAGCTGTTCTGAATGGGTACTGGAAATATCTTGTTGTCAGATCATTTCTAAAGTTGGAAAGACAATTTACAAAAATCTAAACATGTTGATTTCCCACTCATTCTCAAACCTTTCTCTGACCTGGTGTTAAGGGCTGGATGCATTTCCATCCCACTTCTACTTAAATGGATAAAACAGTTTCTTCACACATAGGTAGGTCTAAGTATTAAAAGGTGAATTAAAGCACATTTTCTTTCTTTCCATTTTTCAAAATAAATTCAGACATGTATTTTCACTTCTATCATCTTAAATCAACTATAAAATCTTGAAAATGTGCTTAGCTAAACATTTCCATGGAAATGTTTTTGTCCTTCCTTGAAAACACATTATGTATCTCATTCTTTCAAACACCACTTGCTCCAAGCTCAAAACATCCATCTCAATGAGAAAGAAATCAAGTAGAGGAGGTAGGAGGCCTGCATGGATCAGTAGAGGTCTTCTGGAAAAAAATTAAAAGAAAGAAGGAAGTTTACAGAATGTGGAGAATAGGTCTGATCACTTGGGAGGAATACATGAATGTTGTAAGAGAATGTAGGGATGCAAAGAGGAAAGCTAAGGCCCACCTGGAACTGAAGCTGGTGAGCAGCATCAAGGACAACATGAAAAGTTTCTTCCAGTACATCAGTTAAAAAAGGAAGAACAAGGGAAATGTAGGCCTGCTCATGAATGAGGTGGGTGCCCTTGTGACTGATGACACAAGGAAGGCAGAGTTATTGTATGCCTTCTTTGCTTCAGTCTTCACTGCAAAAGCCAGCCCTCTTAAATCCCAGACCCCGGAGATAAGGGATAAAGTCAGGAGAAAGGAAGATTTTCCCTCAGTAGAGAAGGACTGGGTTAGAAGCCACTTAGCCAGACTGGACATCCATAAATCCATGGGCCCTGATGTGCTTCTATCATCTTAAATCAACTTGAAATCATCATCCTGATGGGATGCATCCACGAGTTCTGAGAGAGCTGGCAGATGTTATTGATAGGCCACTATCTATCATCTTTGAGAGGTCACAGAGAACAGGAGAGGTGCCTGAGGACTGGAGGAGGGCTAATGTCACTCCAGTCTTCAGGAAGGTCAAGAAGCAGGACCCAGGGAACTACAGACTGGTTAGTCTCACCTCTATCCTGGGATGGTGTTAGAAAAAATAATTCTGGGTGTCATCACACAGCATGTGAAAGAATGTCACTGGGAGAAGTCAGCATGGATTCACCCAAGGGAAATCATGCTTGACCAACCTGAGTGCCTTCTGTGACATCATTACTGGCTGGCTAGATGAGGGGAGAGCAGTGGGTGTTATCTACCTTCAGCATATGACTTCAGCAAGGCTTTTGATACTGCCTCCTATAACATCCTCATTAGGAAACTCAGGGAGAGTGGGCTTGATGAGTGGACAGTGAGGTGGATTGAGAGCTGGCTGTGTGACAGATCTCAGAGGGTGGTCATCAACGGATCAGGGTCAACGTGGAGGCCTGTAGCCAATGGTGTCCCCCAGGGATCAATACTCGGTCCAGTCCTGTTCAACATGTTAATCAATTATCTGGATGAGGGGACAGAGTGCATCCTCAGCAAGTTTGCTGATGACACAAAACTGGGAGGGGTGGCTGACACTCCAGAGGCCTGTGCTGCCATTCAGAGTGACTTGGACAGGCTGGAGAGTTGGGCAGAGGTATTGAACCTCATGAGGTTCAATAAGAGCAAGTGTAGGGTCCTGCACCTGGGAAGGAAGAACCTCAAGCACCACTATAGGTTAGGGGCAGAGCTGCTGGAAAGCAGTTCTGAGGAGAAGGATCTTGGAGTCCTGTTAGACAGTAAATTATCCATGAGCCAGCAGCGTGTCCTTGCTGCAAGGAAGGCCAATGGAATCCTGGGTTGCATAAAGAAGAGTGTGGCCAGTAGGTTGAGAGAGGTCATTCTCCCCTCTACTCTGCCCTGGTGAGGCCACAGCTGGAATACTGCATCCAGTTTTGGGCTCCACAGTTCAAGAAAGACAGGGAGCTACTGGAGAGTGTCCAGAGGAGGGTGATGAAGATGACAAGGGGATTGGAGCATCTCTCTTATGATGAAAGGCTGGAAGTGCTGGGACTCTTTAGCCTGAAGATGAGAAGGCTGAGGGGAGACATTACCAAAGTAACCTGTCAGTTATCAGCTCAATTAAAAAAAAACAACAAAAAAAACCAAAACCATAAAAATAGCCCCACATCAGCAACAACAACAAAAAAAGCAGTATTTTGAACAATCAAAATACTCTTTTGAATTATGTAAGGTACTAGGGACAGAAAAAAGATGCGAAAATGTTATGGATACATGTAAGAAATTTCTTCTTAAAAAGAAATTTGGACCACCAGAAATTAACTGAATGTTGGAACCTGAAAGTAAATGACAGCTTCAAAGGATGCCATGCTGAGTTTAAGGAGGAAAAATAAAAATGTATAATTATTTTAATTAGTATAATAATTTAATTATTTCATTTCTAATTAGGCCAGTTGGGTGCTGGATTGTTTGTTGCCACACTAGCCTCTAATTCATAACAATTCCATCTCTCACCCTTTTTAAAAATTGAAGTCTACATTCCAATTATTTTTTATTAATTATTTATTTAAATGCATTTATATATGTTAGTGTGTGTATGAATGTGTTTGAACCTACCTAATGCCTCACATCCTTTCCAGTCTACTACTTAGAATGGTTCAAGTCAGGTTCTTCTAAAGGACAAAGGGTAATGGATCAAAATTGAAAGTGGGTAGATTTGGGTTGGACGTTAGGAGGAAATTCTTTAGTGTGAGGGTGGTGAGACACTGGCACAGTTGCCCAGGGAAGCTGGGGAAGCCCCATCCCTGGAAGTGTTCAAGGGCAAGTTGGGTGGGGCTCTGAGCAACCTGATCTAGTGGGAGATGTCCCTGCCCATGCAGGGGTTTGGAACTTGATGATCTTTATGGCCGCTTCCAGTTCAAACCATTCTATGATTCTATGATGAGTCCATTCCTAGCCACGAGGTATTGATGTAATACTTTTTTTTCAAGTAATTACAGTAAGTTTATCTGCAGAGAAAGGTGTTTTTTTCATTTGCTCTTCTTCCTAGATTAACTTGCTTTGATTCGTCTTTCCTAATCTGGATTAAATTATTGTGGTGTGAAACTAATAAAAAACTAAAACCCAGCATTTTCACCCCTGTTTGCCCTAGCAGAATACATGCAAGATAAGTAAGAAGTAAAAGTATCCTGCTGTTTTTGAAATTTCAACTTTCTAAGCCCCTTCTGTTGGAAGCTTCTGGTTGCTACTGCAACAAACAAATCCCAAAGTGTTTGAACACTGAAATGGCTAAAGATGGTTGAGCCTGCCCTGTAAGAGGTTGATGGTGCTGGCCCTGCTCCAGTGAAGGAAGCAAGCTTTCAGTGCAGCATGCACATAAGTGTGTTGCTGGTTTGGAGCCAAAATGTTTTGGCCCCACAGGATGAAGCTGTAAAATTTGCAGATTCATGGAGAGCTAGGCCAGAGGGAACCTCTGTGATCATCAGTTGTGACCTGTAATGGGTCTCCCAGAAGCTAAATGAAATCCCCCTGTACCTTCACATATTTTCAAGTGGCAACACATGACTTCTGGAAAATATTTCACTATTTATCATCACTGTTAGGAAAATATTTCCTGTTTTGGAGGCTGGTTTGTCTAGCAGCATCTTCCAGCCATTACACTTCATTCTGCTTTTCTTTGTGATGTGGGAAAGTGCTCTGCCTTCAACTAACAGATCTCTCTTATATGTTTTGTTCAAACACAGTGCTTGGAGTTGCATCTCTTGTCCTTCCTTCAGATCACGTTTACCACTTTCCACCTCACATAATAAAAATCCTCTCAAATTTAAACAAAATTTGCAGCTTGCTATTCATGGTAGTTGAATTCACTAGGATTTCCACACTTCTAGTTGAATTACAACCTGATGCTTTTTGTATATTAGTCTCTGAAAAGTGTGAAAAATGTGTTTATGACACAGCTGCAAGTTGCCTGCAGAATATATGGAGTTATTTCTTGAAAGAGAATTAAATTTACAGGTTCAGGTGCCATTTTACATCAAGTCTTGTTCTTTTGGAATGCTCTGCCATTGCAGATCTATAGCCTTTTCCTGAAAAGACATGGGCTGCAGAAATACCCACAGAGAGACTGATAGATAGAATTTGTTCACTGTAGAGTAGGCTGCTTAGTGCATAGCTGAGTGTTCAGCGTTAATTAGTAAGTAGAAAGTGCTGTAGAAGTTTTCACAGGCTTTTGTCAACGGTGTTTGCCTTAGATTATGTAAACATTATTTTCTACCTCGTGATGGTAAGCATCTACATGGTTTCAAACACAAGAAGAAAAAAGTTAAAAGGTAAGAGGGGGAGAGAAAGACACTTGATAAGAAAGCAGATGCACGTCTGTGATTATATCCGAGGTGAGTTTTCTGCTTTCAGCTTTCGGTTACAGTTATCCAAGGGCTCCACAGAAAGATCCCTGTCTTTATCATGCAAGGAAGATCTTCAGATCAGTTCCTGGTACTGTTTTTCTGACCTTTGAGAATGAGGAGGAAGGAAGAGGCAGCATTTAGAGCAATGCCCAGCAAAATGATTCATGCTCTATTCAGTTACCCTGACAGGCCTTTCAAACCCTTGGCTGCGTTGTGCTTGTGTGAACAAAAGCTACAACTTAAGTGGAAAGAAGCAGTGCGGTTGACATTTTGACATTCATACTTTTAAAACTCTCCTTGGCTAGGATCAGTAGGGAATCTGAAGGACCCACATAATTCAGTGCAAAAGTAACTAGATTTTCTTTTTTGAAATCCACGTAATGTATATTTCTGATTATACAGCAGAGAAAAGGCTTACTTGACTGTTTCTCAGTTTCTAAATTCAGCTGTGGGCTTTTGCCAGCTTCTTGCTGCTGTTCCCTCTCATTTCTCTGGGTCCCCTGTGGAAAGCCATGTTTCTGAAGTGCATATTGCAGCCATGGGTATCCTGCTGA
>NW_009952435.1:4520124-4540228 GCF_000747805.2 Chaetura pelagica
CTGCTGAAGGACAGCAAATTGCAGGGCACTTTCTATTCAACCTGTCTTGGGAGAAGGCAGGGTATATTAATTCTCTCCTGTCTCTCCTGTTGTGAAAATCGCTCCTAATGCAGAAGTATAACCCAGTCCTCCTGTTTTCAGCTGCCAAAAACTGCTTTGCTCCTAAAATGTACTCCTCCCACTTTTCACAACTGAAATCAGCAATTAATTCTCTCCCTGTTCCCAAAGGAAAAAATAAATTTATCCATCTCCATTTCTAAGCCTCATAAATTTTGCTAACAAAGGGGAAGAGCAAGGCATGTCTGGAGCACACCAGGAAGAAAAGTGTTTTTCTGTACCCTTGAGTTGCTGCTTTGCCTGAGGGAAGAAGGTGTAAGATTCTCCCTTATGTCCATGCCTTGTGCTCACACCTAGGATATTTCTGCCTAGGCAAAGATTGCCTCCTCCAACTTTGCATCTGAGATGGTCACTGAAATTGAAAGCTGCAACCTAGAATCTGTAGCTAGACAGCAAATTCATTACTTGTGAAGCTTCACACCCCCTCAGGGTGTGCTTTTGGTGGTGAAATTGTTGGTCATGGCCGTAGTTAAATGAGACCCTGAAAGCATCTAACTTTGAAGGCAAGAGCTCCTGAGTTTGGCATCAGCTTTAATTCATTCTGTTGCCTGTAAAATATTCTTTGTCTCCTGCTGTACATTTATCAAGGTAGGTTTCTTCTGATATGTTTGTCAGGAGGCAGTTCTCATTGGGCTTGACCATGAAACAGCAGTGCAAATACCTTAGCTCAAAAAGTCTTCCTCACAAGGCACTGTGTACTGAATTAGCAGTAGTTCACGGTCCCCATTCCCTTACCTCTGTCTGTTAAATCAAATGCCAGAAAGTCCAGCTTGCAAACCTCCACCTCTGGATTCTCTTGGCCAGTCACTGTGAGCTTAGTCTCCACCTCTGGCTTATCCCTCTGAAGTTCTTCCAAATCTCCAAGCTTGGTAAGGGCCTGTTATGGTGTTTGCAAATTAATTGTGTTTGATGCACTCTCCAACTTCTCCAGACTGTTAGAAAATAGACTTAAGAAAGGAGAAATACTTTTCGTATCCCTTAACCTGTTTTCTGTCCTGCTTGCTTTATTATCTACAGCAGTACTTTACCTTAAGCTCCTGTGATGCAGGACTTGACTATTGAGTGACCATCTCCATGTTCTTATATATCTTTTAAAGGAAATGTGCCTTCATGCATTTATTTCTGCAACAGGTGCACATAGACACTGAGATGAACATGAAACATGATTAGATTATAGGTGATCTTTTCTACACTGCTTTTAGAGACTTTAAATACCATACCTGAAGTGTAAACATGAAGAGCAGCATCATTCTGCAAATACTGTACTTTTGAGTTGTGTTTCCTCTGTAGTTGCTTGAAACAGTGATTTTCTTTAAATCTGGTGGGTTTTTTCAAGTTTATGTCTTTTTAAAGTATACAGACAAACAAAAAAACTGCCTGAGATTGATAAATAGCCTTTTAGTTATACTTTCTACTAAAATTACAAGTCCTTGTAATTGACAACACCAGGGAGGTGCTGCTGGATGAAGTTTCTTGGCAGGTTCTCTAATTTTTCTTTTGTGTTTGTTTGGTTTTTTTTTTTATTAGCCATCTATCACTATTCTGCACTCTGGAGTTACCTTATTCCAGCTGTTAAGCACTAAGGAAAACCAGGAAACCTATAAAACAAAACCCACTATACAGCCTACAAAGCTGCTGCTCTCCAAGAACAGCTCCTCTTTCCTTGGCTTTCTACTCTTTCTGCTTCTGCTATCTTCTCTGTGTCTTAATATGTATTTCTGGGCTCTGAGGCCAGAGACCACGAGTGTTTTTTCTTGTGGTAAATGCCAAGCACATCTTTCACTCTGAATAACATAATGAGGAAGGGATAGCTTGGTAGTTAATAATAGTGGCCCAGGGCAAAAGCCTCAGCTTTATTGCTGAGACGTTAAGAGGAAAAGCCACCTTAGGAATTACTTGATGATTTACAATTTGGGAAACTGTGATGGCTTACACTGGCTTAGCTGCTTGTCAAACTACTGTGTAAGCAGTATTGTTGATTGCAGCTTTGTAGGCTTCAGCACAGGGCATATGTTTAAACAGACAGCGTGAGGCGGGTTCTGGTCTCACACTGCAGCCTGGTGCTGGCTGAACACGCAGTGCATGGTGCTGATGCTCAGGGGACACATTGCTTAGACTGAATCTATGGGAAGGAGGGGCTGTGCAAGCCACTTCCAGGCAGCTTGTGACTTGGATGAGGATGAGAAGCCACACACTGGAGAAAGACAGAAACACAGTCTGAAACCTGTGCACATCAGTCTGTGAGAGCAGCGGGTATGTAAGGAGTCCCTGTGCATTGCCCTGGCTCCACATAGCTCTGCCCCACTGTAGCTTTGTTTTATATAGCCCCTCAGGCAAGTAAAAAGTCTAATGTTGATCAAGTCTTCTCTTGGTCATTCTCAAATTTCTTTCTCAAAGGAAGCATTAGTCAGTAGTTTTATCTCTCAATTTTGTGTTTATTTTTGAGAGAAGTTTTGTAAAGATTCCTCAAGTAATGTTTAGTCTGTTTGCAAAATCTTATATCAACATGCTTTTGAGTTTGCCCTGTCATGTAGGGAGACATAACACACGGAGAGTTTCTTTAACTGTGAAAAGCAATATGGCTCTTGGCAGCTTTGCCTCCTCTTTTGTCTCTCTTTAAGCTGGAAAGCAAATTTATTTTGTTAAACTCAAGAGACATTTAGAGTTACTTAAGGCCTGAGTAGGAGCTACCGACTGCTGTTCTCTTTCTGTAGCATTCCCATGACTGCTGGAGCAGGAGCACTTCGGAAAAAAGGGTAATTAGTGCTTCCTTGTTAAGGATATTAACAATCCTGACCCTTGCTATATTAAAGAAAATCCTGAATATTAACCTTATGACCTAAAGGGATTTCCTTTCATAACTCATCTGTTAATTTTTTTTAGCTCCTAAAAATACACATTTGTATTTTGTATTCTTGCTATAGGTATCCACTTCATTTAGCAAATTTTAAAAATTCAACCAAGGGAGGAAAATGCAGCCACAGTAGAAGGGTATTTAAGAGTTAATGGAAATAAAACAATTTTGCTGTAATAAAGTAGCTTCCAGTAAGACAGATTTCCATCAATTTTCAACAAGAGTAGAGTAATTTAGGTTGCATATTCACAGTGCATAATCTGTGATGCAGTATTGTCAGAAACGTCCAAGTACTTGCAAAAAGTGTGAGATACCTTGTCTTCCTGGGCTTGTGTTTTTAATAATGATTACTGATTCACTGTTCAGTAAATGCAGTAGGTCAGGTTACCTGAATTTGTATTCAGAAGAGTTTTGGCCTACAGTAAAACTTTTTAGTGATATCCTCTGCCTTGTGTATTTTTTGTTGCCTCCTTTTTTTTCCTTTTTTTTTTCTTTTTTTTTTTTCCCTATTCTTTGCTCTTTCCTACATTTTTCCATCAAGGTAAGTAACTAATGACCTTTTTGTCCCCAGATCCTAATGCCATGGTGTGGAGCTATCCCCAGATCCCCAGACTTAGACATATTCTTGCTGTGTGTTTTCTTTCTGGAATGAGAGTGTAATAACACAGCTCATTTAGCTTTTGCTGGTTTTAACAGCAAGCAGGACAAAGCTTGTCTTAATATTTTTGTATTAACAGACCATTCTTAATAGCCTTGCGTTCTCTACAAGACTAAAAATAGTCAGAGTAAGTGCCCTTCTGGATTATATTTGTGGAATTGAACAAATGGTTGATATTACCAGCTGGTAACATATGACACCAACATTAAAATGCTGGCATGTATTAGCTATAACCCCGTTTTGTGAGTGATCGCTCAAACACTTTCATTGAATGTTCACATACTCTTTTCTGCTAAAATCTCTTACTACCTTTGATTCAATGCCAGGTGTGGGGTTTTTTAGCCCTTTACCTGTTTATGCTTTTTAAAAATGCAGCCTAAGTACGACTTAAATATTCCTGAGGCCTCAGTGTACTGTCACCCTTCAAATAGTATCAAAGCACCAAAATTACCTGAAGACTCAGCCCAAGCCTTCCCACCAGCTGGTTTTGCCATTCCAGTTACCATTTGCAATTCAAGTGATTTCAGCAAAAGGGAACATTTTCTTAAAGCCTTATTGCCAAAGGGGTATAGGGACAAAAATCCCCATCTTTTATAGACAAGCCAAACACCAACAAATCCCTTCTCAAATTGTTTAGAATATTTGAGGAAAACTTCCTACTGCTTGCCTTTCCTACTGGCTGTTGTACAGGTTTGTACACCCTGAAAGTAACACCTGTTACCTCCAGGTTTAGTTTATGCATGTGTAGCAAATTACAGATAGAATTTACTAGATATTAACATCTGCTCATCTACAGTTGCAGTTCACATTAAATAGAGGATTGTTGTACCCAAATACCAGCTGAGCATTTGATTGAAAGTGTTTGATATCAACAGTAAAGTTGTGAGGTTAGGAGGTTTCATATAGCAAATGGTTTCAGCATTTGGTGTGAGTGTGGTCTTACACTGAGAGGACATCTGTCTGGTCAAGTGGGTTGCACACTGCAGGGTCTAAGCACTAAGTGAGCGCTAACTCAGCAGTATGAGTGATGTTTCTTTGCATGTTTTCTAAATAAGACTCTTGGACCACTCTTCCAGGAAGAATTTCTTACTGAAAGAGTGGTCAAGCATTGGAACAGGCTGCCCAGAGAATCAGAGGAGTGACTATCCCTGAAGATGTTAAAAAAATGTGGCACTTCAGGACATAGTTTAGTTGGCATGGTGGTGTTGGATTGATGATTGAACTTTATGATCTTTTCCAACCTTAAAGATTCTATGACTTTCTAAAACCCGAAGTCTGACTGTTGTATTTTAGGAAGTCAGTGCCACACAAGGAGTCAGCTGGCCATAGTCCTGTTTGTTTAATGATAACCTGTTTCAGCAGAACTTTCTCACAGCTTTGTCTGTTAGTTTTAACCATTTCATGCAATGAACTGTTTTATGGAAGCCCAGAACTGTCGCATTTGGGACAAATTAATTGAATCAAGTTAGTGTGTACATGCTATACTGTAGCTTGTAACTCAGCTGAAGTATGAATTCATAAAGTAGCTGGTGGGAAATACCAAGTTCTGGCTAGTTATTATTGATTTGAACAGCTTCCAAGAGGTGGCAAACTAATAGGCATTGGCTTTTTTTCTGGCTGTAGTGGCTGTGGATCTTTTATTCAGACTGTGAGGCTGGAGTTTATAAATCTGAAAATTTTAGCCATGTGAGCAATGCTGGCCAAACTGTGCTAGATCAAACCTCCAAATCAGCATGTAGAGACATTTTACTACCAGGGTCAGGTTAGAATCCTGTCTGCAGGACTGAGCTGCACATCTCCATATGATTGTTCTATAGTCCTGTGGATAAGAAGATATTTACTATGAAGCCCTGAAGAGCTTAGTTAGAGCTGAAGGTTTCCAACCTGCTAGATGCTACAATCATTCTTTTGGTCTTCCGGCATCACCCCATCCTTTAATTTTCCTTCAGTTTTTATTAAGTCATAACTTCCTTACATTAGGATGGGGTGGGATAGCAAGCTAAAAACACAGAACAAATACAAGCAGACATGATAGGAACCCTCTTTTTGCATCTCTTCTTGTTTATTTCCAGATGTTTTCATGTGGAGGCACTAACCAGTTTTCTCCTTCATAGAGCAATATCTGATTATATACCTGACCTTATTGCCATGAATTTGCAAGCTATCACAGGAATGGAGCTCTAGCTCTTGAATCTTAGCACAGTGGTGCCAGTGTTTCTGCTGAGAGCTTTTTCTTGTGACATGCCCGAAAAGGTCATAAGTTAAAATAAAATATGTTTGAGGAAAAATTCACCAGACATACTTAACTGTTAGGGTTCAGGGATATTTTTTCCCCCTTTTCTTAGTGCTGAGGCATATTAGAGATTTTTATGGTTTTGAGAGTGATCCAGCATTGATACTGTAGCTCTGGAGGAGTGCCAGCAGGGAGGCTTACAGAATATCAAGTTTTATACCATCTTATGTAATGTTTATGCGGGTGGGATATGACATATTGAAATTCAATTTATTGAAATTTTATTCATATTGCCCTGCTGCCAGTGGGGCTGAATGGTTATGTTTTGTGGCATTGCTGCTCACACAGACATAGACTCATCAGGATGATAGTGTTATGTTTATGTTTTCTTCTGCACCTATTTTCACTGGTGTACTTGTGCTGTTACGCTGAAAGTCTACATTGTGCAGCCATAGGCATGGAAATAAATAAGGAAAATGGTCTGACTTCTAAAAAATAACAAAAAATTATTCAGGTTTGCGTTCCTGGTTTGGGAACCTTCGTTTAGACAGGGTTTAGTTTCTTTTCAGAAAAGGCAGGATCTATTTCTCTCATTAATCCTTTCATTGCAAAACTCATGTTACAACGATGTACAGGAACCAGTCTATGTGATTTATGTCTTTTTGATTTTATCAGTCTAATTCCATCAGTGTGGATACATCTACATCTGTATAAAGCTTACCTATATAGTAGAGATTTCTCCTGTCCAAGAGAAAAAAATAGATGTGTTTGCTCAGTTTCTTGCCAAGATAGAGGTTAGTGGTACCAGTACCACCAAGTTGTGGGAAGAATGTATGAGAGGAGCCACTCTCCTAGTCCAAGTACTACACGCAGTAAAAAAAAATAAAAATAATAAAAATAAAATAAAATAAAAAGTGTCAAGACCAAACTATAAATTAATATAAACGTAACTTTTTAAAAGTGTATTTGCTACTTGAAGCTGTTTAATCTCATAGAAAAAACAATTATTTATATATTTGAAAATACTTTATTGTAAAGGATGCAATTTCTGAGCAGAAAGAGTCCCACTCTTTTGGCTGGGCATTTATTTGCCTTATCTCATGAATCTTAGCAGCCTCCTGAAATACAGCTGGACGTTTGATATGCATTGCTGGTGGGAACACTGAGCCTTCTTTATTACAGTAACCAACTATGGAGCATCCCACTCCTAGTTATGGGCAGAGGACTGCATTGAAAGTCCCCTTTTGGATTAATTCATGGTTAGCCATAAAGCAGGTCATAATAAAGTGTTTGTTTTATTCACTGTGGACAGAACAAGAACAATTGGTTCTAAATGGAAAAAAAAAAAATAACAGGTGTCCTGGTTTGTTGTCGGACCCGAGTCAAATGGTGACAACAGGCTAGAGAGCAGATAAACTTTTCTGGCTGGTAGGGTTAGTGAAGCACTAGATGGGTGTGGGGTGTCCATCATTAACAATTTTTAAGGCAGATCAGGCAAACAATTTTCAAGAGTGTTTTGAGAAGACTAAATCCTGCCCTGGGCAGGATATAAAAATGGCTAATCTGTTCTCCAGTCCCATTCTAATTTTTTGTAGCAATTCTTATGCCATTTGCTTATTGTCACTAACTATGTTGTCTCTGTGTATTTTACTGATATGTTCATATAGGTGATTTGTATTACTCTTGCAGCACATGCAGCAAGGAAATAATGATAACAGATTTTGTTAACACATAAAGGAAAGATACGCAACTACTACAAATTCTGAAAGACATTGTGAAATCTTCTTTTGTTTTTCTTTATATAGGAGTCTCTGGTATTTGTGACAAATCTGGTTTTAGGATCATTGCATGACATGTTTGGAAAGTGCTGGGTATTCAAGCTTTTTTCTTCTTCAAAATTTCAAAAATCCATTACAGGATTCAGCTTTTCAGTTACCAGGACCATACAGTACCAAAAAAATAAAAAATAAAATAAAATAAAAAATATGCAATATTACTCTTGAAATAGACTGAAGAATTCTTACATTTACTTTATTTGTGCTTCAGTAATCTGGCAATTTAAGAAGCCTATCCTATCTGTGTCATTCTTAAGATAATCACAGTATCTAAAATCAAGTTAGCAAGAAGATACTTAGCCAGTGCTTTGAAGCGCCTGTACATAAATATTACCATGTCATTCTGTTGGTTGGGATTATGTTACTTGCTGAATGATTGCTACTCACTTTTTGCCAGTATAATCAATAAAAGTGACACTGAGAAATCTGATCTTCCTTCTCTGCAGGCCAGCTTTGGGTGGTCTCCTTACATCATCTTTTCGGCAACACCAGGAGTCCTTGGCAGCAGAAAGAGAAAGACGACGTCAGGAGAGAGAAGAAAGGTTGCAAAGGATAGAACGTGAAGAAAGAAACAAATTCAAGTAGGAAACAATTTTTCTCTTAGTTTGTTACTTTCACATGTGATGGATTTGTAAATCATTGAGATATTCAACTGATAAATAATTGAATTGATGAATGGTTCATATGTCTCTTTAGATATATTTCTTTATCTAAGTAACTTAAGAACTGATATATTAAACACATCCTGATGAAATTTAGCATTTAATAAACCAGCAGTTTTTTAAAGACAGCTATGTACTTCCAAATTAGACTGACTAGATATCTGCAGATGCCAGGTTTTATTGGCTAAGATACTCCTCAGAGTGTAATCTCAGTGAGGCATAGGGTTTGAAGATGAAACAGTGGGAGGAAGGTATCAAGAAGGGTGGAAGGAACATCAGTGAGACATCTTTTTGCTTTTATGTTCTGCAAAGTAAGTGTTTTTTGCTGTCTTGGGATATACAGAAGTGTTTTTAAACTGCTTTTCTGCACATTTGTCTCTTCCTTCTGGAAAAAGCAACTCAGAGAAAGTAATTACTAAAATTATTGCGCAGACCTTGGCCAGACAAAGGCCCCAGCTGAATTAACATCTGAGAAGGTGTTGTGTGCTGTGGGATCCCAGGGAGCGCTGTCTGAGGATAGTAAGAGACAAGCCCTCTTTTCCTGTTAAATCCAGGCCTGGAAATCCCAGCACAGGCATCAGCAAAGACTGCAGTGAGCTTAGGATAGATAAGGAGCCTATACCTGATGTGGTTTTCCTACAGTCCAAATTATGCACACTAAGAAACCAGTTGGCTTCTTCCTACAGAGGAGTGAAAAGTAAACATATTTTTAGTAGTTAGAAGACATAATGTAGTAATCTAAAGAATGGTAGGATAAAAGTTTTGTAGCCTTACAGTTGGTATTTATGGAAAAAGATTACACTGGGTTTCATACAAGCTTGTATATTAGTATGCAGGATTGCTGTCACTGTAATCATCTCTTTAGAAAGAAGTGGAAAAGATCTGTGTCATAGTGAATTTGGGTAGAGGAGTAACTTAGTAGTCGTGGATTGGTTGGTCGGTTGAAGGAGATAGTCTCCTGGCTCCAGAAGATAGCTAGTTTAGAAGAAAATGAGAGGCAGAGGGAAGGTGGAAGAGCACCATAATAGAATCTTTGGCAGCCAACAGCTGCCCAAGTTCTTCTGAAGCAGAAACAATCAGGTCTCAGTCTTCAAGCCTCTTCCAAAAACTCTCCCTCTAAGTGCTATCATCAGGCTGAAGCAGCCTGCCATGGACAGACAACATGATCTTGCAGAAAGGAAACTCCCAGACCAAAAAAGCCACCAGGACATTTGGCAGCTTGACCTATTGGAGTAACAGATCTGCACATTTCACTAGGGTTTACTACAGCAGTTGTTTTGTCACTCAAAGAGCTTCCTTAAAGTCCAAACCCCAAATTATTTAAAATATTAATCTTCACCCCATTAGTACAGAGTCAGAAACTGGTTAACAAACATCATTATTGTGTTGCATATTTAAGATGATAATTTTTCAATGCCCAGTGTTTTCATCTTCTAGATTTCAGTTTCCTGGTCATGTAAAAGTTACAACTTGAGTCTAGAGGGTCTCCAAAGCCACCAAACTTCACAGACAGACAGCATCCCAGAGTTGGTTAAACAGTCTGGCAGGAGGAGGATAAAGTCACAGCAAACAGTAACGGTCATGGACAGTTTCATAAGAGTTCTTGGGATTACATTATCATATCATCAGTCTGGCTAGAAATCCAGTCTCTGAAAATGTATTTTTGATTAAAAATAGCACTTGCAATTCAGAGTCTTTAAACATGTGAGCAGTACTGGATTTACCATCATGACTCATTTGTTATCTCATTCCTTCCAACTCTGCCTCGAGAACATTGCACTAGGTTCTGGCACCATTATTGACAAATTGAGGATAATTTAAAGGAGAGCATCACCAGTTGTGAAAGAGCTTGGTTTTAGGAGAGGCATTAAAAACCTTCATAGGCTATTGCTAGCAAAAGGAATGCTTTACATAATGAACATTTTTCTCAGTCGAAGGACTATTGTACCCATTGCATTTATAAAACAACATGTCCTAAAATATAAGGGTTATTCTTCAGCTGTAGGGAAGAGTGAAGGTTTTCAGAGGGGAAGAGTAATGTTTAAATTTGCCTACTGAAAAATTCCTAGAGGTTTGGGTTTTTTCCCCTTGGAGTTATTCCCACAGCTATTGTAATTCTGAAGAATACTCTGAAAATATATAACCAGCTTAGGGATTACAAGGATGTGGAGAAAGCCTGAAACAGTAATTTATGTTCCATATTAATGGACATTTCTTAAAGAGCACTTGCAAGCAGATGTTTGACAGCTATTAGTATAGTAGATGATAAGTAATTAATTTCATGACAGAATGTACACAGAAAAAATAGTGTTTTATTCATAAATGGAGTAGTTCTGAAAATCTTTCTGGTATCACTGTGGAAGAATCTAACAGATAAGGTGAAAGTCTTATCAGTTTTGTCCACCAGATTAAAGACAATATTAAAAATATATTGTTAGGATGTATCTTGCTGTGATATTGAGACAGGCTGGACATGCACTGGGTTCTGCTGTGCCCTGAGTTAAATTTGCATCCACATTTGTGGATGTAACAGGCCTGCCTGAAATCACAGTTCTCAGACATCCAGCAAAGTTGACTTAGCAAAAGCTAAATAGCTGAGTTACTTGAGGAGCTGTGGGAGGGGCAGCTAAGATGGAGGGAGGTTTATATCTAAAAATCAGGGTGAAAAATAAAAGAGTGAAAGGTTGTTACCTGTCCAATGATCCTTCATGAGGAATTGTCCTACTGAGTAATGCCAGTCTACTGTCCTGTTTCCAACCATGGCAACTAAAACACAGTGAGAGGTATATGAGAAAGAGGACGGATACGGTGCGTTCCCTGCCTTGGTCTAGCTGGCCAGGGGGCCCAGTCCCTGTTTTGGGGCATTCTAGACAGAGAAAATGAAGGATGGTTTAAATGCTACTAATGCGCCTGCTCATTATGGATGAGTCCAGTTTATTGTATCTCATTTCAGATACCAGGTTTCAAAATGTGCTTCAAATTCTTGATTTGTGGGGGGTTTTTTTGTAATTACCTGTAGTGAGCTTAAACTCAGGTGGTGTACACATACCTGTAGTGTATGCATGGATAAGTGTACACACATACTTTTCAACCTTTTTTACAAAAACAAATAATTTTTGTCTACAACTGCCTTCATTGTTTCTGATCAACTCGTTTGTACTGCTCTTGTTTTCTCCTACTGTATTTATACTTCTTACTTACCTTATTCTTCTGGTTTCCTCTGCAATTTACTGCAATTCTCTTTTTAGCCGCGATTATTTAGATAAAAGAGAAGAACTAAGACAAGCAAGAGAAGAGAGGTTTGTATATAACACATCCATCCTTCCCTTTGGTTGTTTGCACTTCCTAGCTTCTTTACTGTGGAGCTGTTGTGTATTTACATTTTTAACTCTGCATGCATAGAACACTTTTATTCCAAAAGACTTGTATGAGAAAGCAGTTATTTCATTGAAGTGGAGAATGAAGTCCAGCTGTAAGCACAGCAATAAATGAAGAGCAGTGGGACTGGAATGCATAAGAATGATTGATGATCTATCTTTTATCTGTTTGTGTGGGAAATAAGCTTACTCCGTTTGCCTCAGAAATTTGCCCAAATTTACAATAGTTATAAATTGAATAAGCCTGTGTTTCTCACCCAGTGGGTCCCAAGCTTTCTGGAGGGTCAGAAAAGGCAACTGAGGATAAAGGAAATTGGGGTCACAGGCATTGCAAAACTGCAGTTACAGGCTAATGGAAATGGTTCTGACCCACTCCCAGCTTTTTTTTTAATCTTGCAGGGCCAAGTTTTCTATGCCAGTCTCTCTAAAGATCAGGGAGTAAATGACAGAGCATAGCAGTGTTTATGACTGGGGCATTGTTTTAGTTTTGTTTAAATAGTGTATTTAAAGGGACTGACCTTTTTTTTTTTTTTTTTTTGCTTTATTTTTTTAATTCAATTAAATAGGTTTAGCAACTCTGGGCTAGGCTGGGAGCTAAGTGCTTATGAAAGCACATTTTTAAAGGAATACTTGACTGAAGACCTTTGCCCTTCGGTAGCTTCATCTCTACCTCCACTAGTAATTACACCCTTGAGGGAGCTCTTGTTTTTACCTGGAAAATGTGCACGTTACTGAACAAATAGTAGATGAAAAATCATCCAGATTGCTTTGGTTCTGCTTTTATGGTCCTCTAGAGATTAGTCTCTGGAGGGACTTTTGGATTGTCAAGAATTGGAGTTACATTATAAAAATAGGAGAGCAGCCATCTCAGAAGTCATTGTTTTGCTGCCTTTTGGTTTCAGGTTTTTGTGCTTTCTACAAAACCATCATAGAGGAGGCAGCCCTTTGCTGCAAACTAAAGGCTGGTCTATTATGCCTGAAATAGCTAATACTAAAAAATGATTTTGACATCCCTAAGAGTAAGAGAAAGTGGATGGGCTTTCCTTGGTCCTTCCAACTAAAATAAATACAAGTAGTTAAAGCATTTTCTGAAATGAGACACATCTAAGCATGTAAGCATCATACATGGATCTTACCTCAGTAAAACCTTTTTGCAGCAAGCATGCTTCTCAGAAAGATTCAAAACAAATTAAAAGCAATCTCTCTTTTTTTTAAACAAACACCTTTGCACAAATGAAGTTGCATTTCCTACAGCAAGTTGCATGTTCAATTGTTTTAAGAGAATGCATGGACTTAAAGAAAATCATACAGACAAGGTGCCAAAATCCTAATCAAAATCTACACTGTATACTTTTTCCCTGTCAGTTTGGAAAAGTAGGAAATACTATTGAGTATGTAGGAAAGGCACTTGTTCGTCTAAATTTGGTTAGATCTCTGGAGCATTCTGTGTACTACTACATCGCTCTGGAGCCCCAGAGTACAGACGCCCACTTTTCCAGTGGCTCTGGAGTGGCCTTGGTATGAGGGAGAAAGATTCCTGCAGTTTCAAGGGGTCTGTGTGTAACTCAGTACCATTCATTTAATGTGTTCTCACTGATTGATTATTTGAGGCCTTCTTTACTTTGCTTGTTTGGGTATTTTCCCAGGGGTGATTTAAAAATAAGCCCAAGAAAGGTGAGCTCCTAAGCCATCTCTAGGCTGATTTACAGCTCAGATTTTCTCCACCCTGTTACTTTGTTGGTACATAAATATTTTAAGTTGCCCTTGGCACATTGCTCCAAGACCTAGAAAACTTGCAATGATATTTTCATCTACTTGAAGATGATAAATGGAGTGTCACATTTATGAGAAGCATGGCATAGCTGTGATGATGTCTGCAAATTTCCATGAGATAAAGGATTATGCCAGTGTGTACAGAAGCAATGTGTCAGTCCTATACTGAAGGAAGGAACTGCAGTGGAGGGATGGTAGCTGATCCTTTCCACTCCTCAGATTTTAGATCTTCATGAGCCTTTTGATGCTGGCATGTATTCCTTGTTAAGACATTAGGCAGAAAAAAACAAACCAAAAAAAGTCATTTGTCAAGTGTGGTGTTAATAATGGATTCGTGAATTATTTTTATGCCTTGATTAAGTTGCTGTAACTGCTTATTAGGCTTCTCAACTGATAACTAGTTATGCTAATGTCCTGCCATGAGAGTTGCTGTTCTGGTTCCCTTTTTTCTTTCACTACAATCAATGGGTAGATTTTGAGAAGGCACATCTTGATCATAGTCCTCTGCTCTGCTGGCTGGCTGTGCAGTGCACAGCTACAGAAGCTAAAACATTAAAGCAGCTGAAAAAGAGCTGAGGGCAATAAAAATATTGTAGCTCCCCCTGTTACAGAGGGGTCCATCCAGATCTTTGTTGTAGCCTGTTGGCAAACTGCAAAACCTTTCCTGGTGGCAGCCAGCTGGGCTGTACCTGTTTGAGCTGTGATCAGTCTGAATGGCTCTTTATGAGCCTGAAGTCCCATCTGCTCCACTTCTGAGGAGGCGGAAGGCGCAATACGTAAGTGACCAACGTCAGAAGAAGGACTGGCTTCATGAACTGTAACAAAACATTATGCAAATGCCAGTAAAAGGCTTTCTCCTCTATTGAAAAGGCAAAAATTATTCTTGAGAATTGGCTTCACGTTAGAACTGTAAACAGTTCCTATTTTATAACCATACAAGTATGTGGTTGGTTACATTTTCATCCAGAGTCTGTAGGGGTTCTTTTTCTTGCAGAATTTGTTCAAAGCTTGTGCATACCTCTGGAGGAATAAGAGAAAATTAGTTTGTTCTTCATTATTGCCATTTGCAATAAAGCAAATTGCCTCCAAAAACACAAGGACTGCTCTTCAAAGACACTTTTCTATGCTCTATATGGATATTTGCAAATGTGCATGCATGTGTGGCTACCATATGTACTAAGCATGTTTGTTACCACATATGGCTGACTTCTTTACCCTGCCTGCTTTAACGCACCCTCGTACACTAATTTGGGCTGTCAGTGAGGCAGAAGGGGGGAGGTGTTCCCTATTACAAAGTGTTTACAACAGTGGGTTGTAGGAGGATGACCACAGTGTTTCAGGGACTTAGCAATAGACTTGATTAACCTGTTTAACAGTTCACTTGTGGGTAAGACAAACAGTCTAAAGCCCAATCCAGCTGTATTCATGAATTTATTCCTTAGCAAATAATAGTGGATAAAATTAGCAGACATCTGGAAGAGGCACATATTTCAAAGTTATTTTGGTCGAAATGTATAAAGCACACTGTGAAGAATATGATTGGTAGCTGGTCTTAATAAACAGTTAGTGAGTTCTGCCTGCCTAAAATGCAAAACAGATGTATCTTTGTTCTTTTAAAGTGACTTTGATGAATAAACTACATGTGACGTCAGGTCCAAGCTATTGGATGTCTGAGTCCGGCAGAGAAATTTTTTAGAATAAAAAAAAGAAAACTTTCCATTGTAGACTCTGGAGAGAACAAAGTGAATTCCAGTGCATTGCTCTCAGAGCAAATAGAAGCAGGTTCAGAGACTTAAGATATTCAATCCAAACATTTATTATTGGTATTGTTTTCAGGGAGATCTGTTTTTGTCTGCTGCACTGAACCATTTTCCTCTCCTTGCAGCAAGTCTCAGACTTTGACTATTTGCATCAGTATTAAGGGGCTCTGGCTTTGGAGGTTCTTGGTTTTTTCTTTTTCTTTTTTTTTCCCCTCCAGTTTTAGTTTTAGAGAGGGAGGGCTGGGAGGAGGAGGAGGAGGAGGAGAGGGAGGAGGTGGAGGGTGAAAAGGAGGACAGACAAATGCTTGCAAAAGGAGAAGGACTATGCAGACGCAATACTAAATCTAAGGACTCTTTAACTCTGCTGGTTTTTGCTTTTGTTTTGCTATGAGCAATTTAATGTTTTTCAGGGCAATAGTCTTTGCTTTGTGTGTGCTTTCTAGCAGATTGACCAGGCAGGCAGTTGAGTGCTGTACCCCTTGTGTCAGGAAGTCAGCTCTTTCTCTGCAGGTGTTTCATCCGTAACCAAGCATCAGCCACAGACTTCTTTTTCTTTACGGAAACCCTCTGGAATTTAACTTTCAGATACAAATACTTGGAGAGGTTGGCAGCGGAGGAGTATGAGAAGGAACTGAAGAGTCGGAGCGTAAGCCGAGGCAGAAGTGAGCTGTCCTTGAACCTGAGATCTCCTTCAGCCCCATCCTCACCTGTACCCAAGTGCACCAGCCCAGCATCCATAGAGTCTCAGGAAGACCTGAAGACCCCTTCCACTCCTTGTGAGACCCCTCAGCCCTCAGAAGGTAAGTGAAAAGGGGAGCAGGCAAAAGACCGGTGGTTTTATCACAGTTTCTCTCAGCTAGCAGTGATTTCTGATGCATGAGTGCAAGAATGTAACTTCTGAGGTGCCAAAGTAAAGGGTCTTGTTATATTGTTCCGTGCTGTCTTCCTAAGTTTCCTCTTTTATTCCATAGATTTGAATGTCTTCTAGTCTATTCAAACAAATAATGCACTGCTAATTGTTGCTGTGATTTATATTATCATTGTCTGATGCTATTAGAGTGAAATAATTGGAAAATACAGCATACAGAGCATCGTAATTTTAGCATCATGTTCCTTGTATATTAGAAGTTACTGAATACTAAACCAACAATATTCCTGCCAACAGATTTTGCTTATGTGGTTTCTCTGAAAGAAATGCAACAGATGAATGCCAAGATTATAATAACCTTCCAGCAGAGCACAGGCTGAATGGGACAAACAGAAAAGGTCTTGAATTGAAGGCAGGGAGGGTGTGTTGGTTATATTTAACACCAACAAAAACTCTTAAAATTGTAACACAAGCAGTAAAGGACTTAAAAGAGACCACAGACAATTAGTAAAAAGGAAAGTATAATTAGTGTTTGCACTGTTGGTTTGCTGTTATGTAATTTATTGGTGTACAGAGCAATATTTTTCTGTGTGCATGTCATTCTGCCACTTTCATCATGAACCCCTCCTTTAGTCCTCAAAAAAACACCCACCACACGGATTTATGTTTGCACCACATGATCTTGCATTAACCCTGGGAACTAGAATGCATGTTGAAGGTGAATTATTGCCATCGTTCATTTTTATTTGATTTGATTTCCTGCTATGTGCGATTGGTGATTAATGCATTTGTAACTTGCACTGCTTGGTTTTATTGAGTGTTACGGCTGGTCGCATGCTATTAAGCAAGGCAATATAAGAAAAAAGTTACAAATACTGAAAGTTACAGATGTTTATCCTCACCTTACTAAGTAGGTGAAGTTTATTTGATTATAGATTTATGTATTTTCCCAATTATATTCCCATTTTTCTTGTGTGGCACCTTAAAAGTCTCAGTGGAATAATTTGAATTTAAAAAAAGTATTGATATTTTCCTGTAACTCTGATATTCAGAAACATCCAAATGCCCTTTTTTTTTGAGTGCAATATTGTTTTTAGTGCAAATAAGCTGAATTTTTCCACCATTAATATTTCAGGGCTGTGTAGGGAGCAAGTATCTCTTTTATGATGATTATTTTAACATATTTCTTCTGAAAGCATTACAAAAAATTGCAGCATGAAATGGAGCAGCACAACCCATTTGGAGAATACATTTAGAGCAGGTGTACAGGGCAACTTTAGGCAGCCAGAATATGTCAAAACTATCAACGCGTGGGTAGGCAAGACATCTCTACTAAAACCTGGCAATATCTATAGGCATCAGAGGGCAGCACCTGGAAACATAACAAGTATTTTAGAGGTCCTTTCCAACCATGACAATTCTGTGATTCTGTGTGATTCTGTGAAATGGACTGCAAGGAGAAGACATGGATGGGGCAGATTAAGCCTTCAGCCAAGGGCAGCTGCACGCAGGTGACCAGGACAGCACCAGAACAGGGGCCTGAAGTCTGCAAACTTCAATGGGAGCTGCACATGAGCAAGGACTACTGTTTCAGGCCTATCAAAAGCATTGGAAAGCTCATGTGAAGTACTGAAGATGTGGGCAGGGCAGGCTTGCTCATCTGGCAGTGGTGAGATTGTTGGATCTCAGCCAACAGCTGGCAGGCTTATTTATAGATGTTGTGCCATAGCCTCTGGACTATCTGAGTTCCTTATGCTCCATCATGAACTAAAATCTCTCCTTTAACTGTTCTTAGGAAATTTTGTTAATCCCACTTAATAGAGAAACTGAGGCATTAACTTGCTTAAGGCAGTTGTAGGAAACCTGCAATAGTGTCGTGGATAGAACCTAGATTATCTGCACCCCAGGCAGTTCCTTTGAACATGGGATTCCCCATCTTCCCAGGCAGAGAAGATGCAGAAGGAAAACAATTCCTTGGTGCTGTGCATAAGGCCCTCCAAAGACTCTGCAAAAATGGTGTTAACATATGTGTGATATTCATCTGCAGAATTCAGAACCTGAAGTCAAACAGGAAGTCTTTTCCTCTACTAGTAAAACAACAAGAGATTTTCAGAGTCAGATTTATTTTATGCCATTTGTGCTGAAGTTTCCTTTGGCCATCCAGTATATACTGGGCTTAAGAAGGAAATGGATTTTGTCTATGGAACTTTGTCCCATGCTGTGAAGTGTCTCAGTATCTTTACTTAATATAAAAATCTGGACTCACTGAGCTAAAGTGTTTTCTCATATAAAACAATTGGTTCCACTAAAGTGATCAAGTCCTGTAAGACTTATTCTTGTAAAAGTTGGGGTATGGCATTCAGAGGAAATGAAGGCAGTCCCATAACTGCAAAATGGAACTGATGTATTTTTTTTTTTTCAGAGCAGCTACTTCCTCTTTTGTAATTTCTTTGGATAATATTTTATGAAGTGCACATGTACAGGAAAGGGCAGCAACAATAACCAAGACATCTCTGAAGTCAATCCACAAAGGAATTGAAGATGAACACTTATCTGAGAGAAGCAGCTTTTTTAGCACTTGAGGAAGTAGGCAGGCCAACTCAAATGCACTTTGAGAACAGTAGAAAACCTTCTGAACATATTAGTAGCAGAGCAAGGTCCAAATACTGCCTGAATTATGGCTGGTGAAAGCACCTCAGCAGACGCAGAAGAACCAGAGCATGAGGGCATAGTGAGGCCATTGCCAAAGGAGCCAAAAGAACCATGGTACAGAAAGTCAGAGGAGGAACTGGGGTGCGGGACAAAGAGATCATTTATGGCCTGATAAAGAAAGAGCAAATTCCCTACTGGTGATCACTCTTTACTAGTTTTTACTACCACGAAGAGTGGGAGGAGAGAGTGGGGTGGAGCTGGAGAAAAGAGAGAGAGTTCTTGCTAAATTAATACCAAGAGGAATCTTGTGCTGAAGGAACTGAAGGGACATAACAACCAAGACCAAGGGCTTGGGTAGGTATAGCCATCTTCAGCCTTACTGTATGCATCCTCAAGAGACACTCAGCATATGTATCTCCCAGCTCCAAATAGAGAGCAGAGAAAACAGATGAAGATGCAATTGCCACATCTATTACCCTGGCAGGGGATTACGTACAGGCCCAGAGGGATGTTGTCTCTGAGGGCTTATAGGACTGGAGACTTGAGGTCTTATCAGCAGGTACTAAGGTTACAATATCTTGTGTTTGATTCAGAGTTCATTTATAATTGAGTATCAAAAGAAAAGTCCTTCCATGTCCCTGTGTAGCATTACAAGTTTCTAGCCATGGTTTTCAGAAGGGAGCCGCTTCATGGTTTCACAGTTTGCTCTCCTCTCTAATGTCTCACTCAAAAGAGGGCTATCACCAACATCAGACCAGATCATAGTAGACCAGCTTGCGAGAGCTTTTTGTGGCCAAGTCTTGAAAATGTCAGAAGTTGCAGATTACACCATCTCTCAAAAGAGCAAAATCTTTACACATGGATTGAGGGACTCTGCTTACTGTCTCTTTTAGTGATGAAGTTACACTGCTTCTTTGTGAGATTTCATTCTGCCAAGAAGTCTTCACATTCTTTTCCAATAATTCATTTTTAGATACTAAGTTCTGGCAGAAAAAGAAATGGGCATATGTCTCAAAAATTAGTCCTTAAAGCCACATTCAGTTTTCCTCCTCCTAATTAATCCAATTGCAAGTAAAAATTCTGTTCAATGAAAGACCACAATTTTGTTTTAATTGGGGGGAAGGAGAAGCTGAGCCTTGAGAGAAGTGTGAAAAATAACATATGCAAGTGGAAAGAGATTACATCTGCTAGTGAGTCTGCCAGTCCCAGTTTAGGTTTTAATAACTATATCTGTGTAAAAACTGGAGAGTTTGGTGGGTTTTTTTCAAATAAAGTAAGTTGCTTATAATGGCATCATACTTCTTGTCTCAGGAAT
>NW_009952435.1:4540274-4564754 GCF_000747805.2 Chaetura pelagica
AGGAATGCCTTCTTTCCTGATGATGCTTTTTGATACAACCATGCTTGCTTCCCTGAGTCTTTGTGCTCTCCACCAGCAGAAGTCTGAAGACAGGGAACACAGCTTAGTCTGTTATTTAACTCTTCTGCCACCTGCAGTGTTGCCACTCAAGAGCAGTATTTTGTCTGTTGTAAAGATCCAGTGGACACTGGATTGAAAATTCCAGCTCCTTTCAAATAGGCCACCACCAAGCATTCGCTGAAAATTGTATTTTTTAACATCTTAGGAGTTCTCAGGAGTACCTGCCCTGTGGATTACACAATGCAACTGCAAGTGAGGGACACACATCTGACTAGCAGACTGATTCCTGTTCTTACATCTGCCATCAAAATGGTTCCAAAGAATGTTTATCACTGTGCTGATAGGCACTTGACATATATAAATACCTATGAAATAATATATATAATGTACGTATTATATACATAGGCCGGCTTTGTTCTCTGGCTAGTGTTTTCTGACTGATTTGATTTTGGAACTGCTTTTTAAGAGAAGTGCTACTGGACTTAGCTTAGTATTCGTAAGTTATTTGGCTTATTGGTGAATTGTTTACTACTATCCCCAAAGATAGAGACTGTCAAAATGAGTGTCAGCATCTCCCTGTTTTGTTCAAGAAATTCTTGGATGTTGATTCTTTTTTAACTCAAAAGAGGAGCCTGTGTCAGTATATTGCTCTTGTCTCTTTGTTAAGTCTTAGATTCTGCTAAGATACTGCATCTATTATGTGCAGAATATTTTTTGTTTGAAGAGTTTCCCCTGACTTTATCCATTTGAATCTTCAGTGTAGCCTCATGATGACAAAGATGCCATAAGCATTAGGAGTCCTGGACACATTTTAGTCAGCTTCTTTCTCCTGAGCTATTGGAGTTGACCTTTTTGATCATTACCTGACAGCTTTTGTTTTAGAGAGAAACATCTAAAATTCATACAAAACTATGACGAATTGATGAATTTGTATATACAGACCGTTGCAGTGTGGCAAGCTCAGAATCTTCCATGCTGCAGTACCATGTTAGCTCCAAGAACTCTGGAAGGACTCCTAAGCTTTCATCTCAGTTATATTCAAACCTTGGCTTGATTTTAAAATGCTCTTGTGCTATACCTACACACTGACAGCTGTGGTCTGAAACACACCACTGGGATTCAGAGTGTCTGCCAACTTCTTGCCAGCACTCTATAATTTTGATTTTCTCATAGGCAGGGTAAGGTCGTAGGTAAGGTACATTTAGAGGCACATGGAATGTGCAAAGCTGCTCAAATATCCAATATTAGACTTATAGATGCTGTCTGTGTAGCAGAGGGAGAAAGGTAAGCTTCTAATTGGGAGTGTTTTAAAACATCTAAGAGACATTTGAGGGACTATGGGCTATATATTAAACATATGTGGAAATTTCTTTTACGTAAGTGTATTATATTTGCATGTCTGGTTATTTGACTAACTACACATTTGAAATCAACTGTGAAAGTGTAGAAGCTTAGCTCCACTGAAATCAGTGGCAAAAAAATAATTTGCAGTTTTGTATGCTTAAATTACAGGAAATGAAGTAGAATAATGTGGCACTGAAGATGCATTACTGAAAGCTAGTTTAAAAACATGTTATTGTAAAGATAGGCATAGGCATTGTTCAAAATCATTGTTCTTTGTCTGGATGTCTCAGAAATTAGGATAGGCACACAATATGAAATGGTGTTAGGAAAACATTTTGACCTTCATTATTTTGGACCATACTTTCTCAGGATAAATCTATTTGCCTGCTCCCTAGGGGACTGAAATGTTTGAATTGCATTCCAGTGCAATACTTTCTTCTTTCAAAGATTCACGTAGTTCTTGCAGAAAGTCTCATCACATAGTACTCAATCCAAAGACCATGGACAAGTCCCGAAGGTTCCTTTGCAATATGGTAGTGAAAAGTAGTTAACAGAGGGAGGAAAGAAGTATTAATTAATCATTGTAGTTCAGCCACCAAAACAAGATTTAGTACAGAGGGAATTTGGGGAGTGTGCAGAACTAACACGCATGCCCATCTTGCATGGCCATTTCAGTTTTTCAGAAGTTTGTGAGCTGCTTGGTGTGAATATGTGTGGATGCTCTTCAGTTTCTTTGCAGCAGGCAGAGAATATTTGCATGTGAAGATCTGCTGGTTTCTGAAAAACATGAAGCTGAATGAATTTTCCTGTCAGGGATAAAGCAGGGAAGAAACAATCAAGTGTTCTGTCAGCAGTATTTGCAATGTGCCAACCGATAAAAAAGCTCATCATGTGCCAACCAATTGGAAACGAAATGTGTGCCATATGTCAAGCAGTTGGGAACTTTGTTTGGTTTTGATGTGGCTATTCTGAAGAAAATGTGCATGAAAAAAGCATATGTTTTTTGTCAGCCGAATGTGTGACAGTGCCATTTCCAGACTGTGCCATTCAACTGTGTTAATGAAACTAATATTTGTATTTTTTTCGTTGAATTATTCCTCATCAGGTGAAAAAAGAATTCTTCCAGAACCCAAAGAAAATTCTACCAAAACCCACCATCTCCCTCCTTTTTGTTTGTCTAAAGAAAAAATAAAATAAAAAAAATCTCTTCCTTCCTGGCTCTGTCTAGGCACTGAGTTGTCAATGTCATGCTCGTGTGGGATGCCCATTTTCTGCGGATTTGCTCAAATCCTTGTGTGAGTCCAACACTCCAGCTGTGGAAGTATGTATAAAAACAGTGGATTGGCTCCAGACAGCAAGTGAGGGGCTTTGCCAGGCCACTCTCATGTGCAATGTTGTCGTCGCACAACATTCATCAGTCGGTTGCTCCTAATGTTCTGCATGCCATGGACTTGCTTTTTATTTTCTTTCCATAAGGCACTTGTACAACTTCCACGTCGCTCCCGTTTAGAGGGGTGAGCCTGAGGCAACTCCATCATTAAGTGAATCTCTTTCTCCCGTTGTTCTCTCCACCAGTGAGTGCCAGTGAACCCGAACCAGAGACAGAGACAGAACCAGAACCAGACCCAGAGCAGGAGGCTGAGGCCGAGCAGGGAACGGAGACACCCAAGGAAATAGAGGCTACAGAGGTGGGACCAGAGAGTGAGGTGGAGCAAGGACCAGAGAGAGAGCCAGAAGAAAGTGCAATACTCAGTGAAAAAGAGAGGCAGAATGAGGAAGTGAATGAAAAAGACAACTGCTCTGCATCCAGCATATCCTCAGCAAGCAGCACTTTAGAGAGGGAAGAGAGAGAGGACAAGTTAACCAGTGACAATGAAACTGGTAAAGTGAAGCTTTTTCAACAATGAAGGGTTTCTGGTGGGGAAAAAATGTTAAATTAGCAGCTCTCTTTTGTTAATTAGCTAACAAACCCTTTGCTTCTCTCTAAGACTATCATCACTGTGGCCAGATCCATTTCCATTCTCTGCTTGCAAATCCACAAACTCTGATGGGGTTTCTATGTTTGAGGGACAGTAAGGCCTTGATGAAATAAGACTCAGCACCATTTTCTTCCCCTAAGTTTATTGTATTAACTGTCAAATCATTGTGTGGCAGTGACTTGCATCTGTAGCTCCCAGATAATTTATTTGAGTTTTCTACACATAAAACAATGAGAGGAGGGTCCCTGTTGGTGTGGTTTGTCATGAGATTCCAGATACCTATTCTCATGCTGTTAGCTTTCAGCAGAAGATGAAAAACAGGGATGAGAACAGGGATGTTTGTTCCTTCCTTCAGTTTCCTCTCTTGATTAGACTTCAGATAGCAGGGAGAGATACATAGGAACTGCTGAAGATAGGTTTGGGCTGTGGCCATCCTTAGCTTGTGTGGAGGAGGCACATGAAATAGACCTTGTGTGGAAAATACCAGTTCTGTAGTGAACCAGTGGTTCTGGTCTGATATGCCACCAGGCACCTGTAAAGGGTAGCCCAGCCTGGAAGACACCTGAAGAACCAGTTTTCTGCCTGGAAAAATAATGACAACCAGAGCTTGACATGCAGCCCAGGTATGAAAGGCAGATTTTGGTCTCTGTTGATTAATTACTCTTTTCTACTTTTTTGTAGAGAGGTAAGGGAATGTAATGTAATTAGAGCATTTGGCTTCCATGTCTTCTTAGAGTGGAACAGCAGAGTGCATTTTCTTAAGCTTTAAAATTATAGATAAGAAAACAAAAATTGCTTCACAGTGTGAAATAGTCTTGTTCTTTCCTGAGAAAAGAGGGATGATACCGAATTACAAGGGTTACCTCACAGGCATAAACTGTCAGATTGAACTATTCATGTTTAAACCTTCACTTTTTTGTTTTACTTTTTTTTCCTGGAAAGCATTAAATTAATTTTAGTATAAATCTTAAGAGCTATCTTCTTTCCAACCAGCACCAAGACTGAGTTACTTAGAATGCTATTGTGCGCTCAAATACTGTAGGAAAGGGAGGGGAGTTATGACAGATGAAGGTTGCCTTTACACTGTTGCATGGTTTAGGTGCAAGTAAAGGAGAACAGGTTGCAGGTTTTTTTCCCTCATCTTGTCTGCTGCTAACCTATTACCACTCTAATTAAAGTGCTTATGTACTTTTTGTTAAAAACTAAGAAATGTACCCTGTTAATGAAAAAGGAAAGTCTTAAAATTTACCTACATTACCAATAAACCAAAGATTTATTGGGCTGTGCTATGTGGGAGGTCTCATGTAGAGAGTTGTTTGCTCTCTAGTAGGTAAGGGGATTTGGAAAGCAAATGAGAGAGCTTTCTTCAGCAGCTCTCACATTTCCAACAAGCAATTTGCCATTTATGAGGTGGCCCATCTGCCCAGATACATTGACAAAGTAATGAAAATTTTGGTTCTGGCTCCTCCCTAATTAGCTGTCCTTCTGAATTTGTCTTCCAACAAATGTTGTTTCTCTCATGGTATTCCAAAGCTTCACCTGTGGAGAAGAAGGCAGAAGAGGCCACCAAGGTAGCAAGAGGCTTCACAGCAGTGATCTTTGATTAGCTAAGGCAGATGGAAGCAGACATGGGAACTCCAAATTAGAGATTGGGTCTGGGATAATTTTGAAGAGCAGTTTTGAAAAGGGATTAAATCCTGGAGGATCCCAGCTGGTGAAACTGAGAGAGGGTAGGTCTTGTAGTACGATTTGTAGGAGGGGTCGTGGGAGTGATCTTGAACATCTCTGAAGGAAAGGCTAGGAGTAGGGGGACTTCAGCTGGGTAAAAACTATGCTGTGGGAAGGATTTGTCTAGTGAAACTACCTTAGGGACAAACCTGAGACACTACCTCAGGTCACAAATCTTTTGATTGAGAAAGCAATCCCATGGATAAAGTCTGAGGAAAAATAAACAGGTAATGGAAGCAGCCAAGCCTTCTGCAGAAAAGTAGAAGGAAATGGCTTTGGAGGTTGTATCCATAAAAAAAGTATTTATTTTCTGCTGGTGTGAAGCCTCTGGACTAATTTTAAAATGTGGCTTAGAGGTTGATCTGAATAGAAGGGAGAGTCACAGCTGTCCATATGCTTGTGCTGTGAGACCGGTCCTACATTTTAACATGATGTAATTTTAAAAGGGCAGGGAGGAATTGTGGCACACTAGATGTGGATCTCATGGTGGGGAGAACTTCTCAGACCAGAGGGCTAGATATCCTGGTAAGAGAGAAAGTGTTGATGAAGGAAACAGTAAAAGATATTTAAAACTCTAAAGTGTTGAAAAAGGTGAGAGTATAAGGGCAGAAACAAAGATTAAAAGGAAATCTAAGAGAAAAGACAACTGGCCGGTATAAAAGAGAATCTTTACCACAAGAGGCCAAAAGGAAAGCAGGCTAGCAAGGCCAGCAAAATAAGATGTGTTTAAGAAACAGAGTTTATAAAAATATATATTAATAAAATGTGTAAAGACTGTGTGGAACAGAAGGAATCCCATGCAGGAAATACAGTAAGTGTGAAGAATTCTCTGTACCCATGCTTATTCACTTAATCTGATGCCCACTGGAAAAAGAAGCACCATAATTTTTAGACACACTATCCACATTGGTTAGCAGTATTATATTCAGAGAAATTCAGTCGAAGAGATGCTGACATAATTTATTTTTACAATTTGACAGCTATAGTTTGTTATTTATGTTGCTGTCTCAAACATGGTATTTTGCAGATTATTTTTGAGAAAAGCAAAAGTCAGAAAGATGAAGCTTGATTACAGTGGCATGTTAAACTATTGTGATGTGGGTAAAAAGCCATTGGGCTTACAATGCCATCATCTATGGCATTGTACATACAATGCCATACAGGGAGAGTAACAGTGGATAATGACCAGTATTTTCAAAAATCTCTTAGAAAAGGTGCTCATATTCCTAGAAATAACTTCAAAAATCTTGTATATGCTTATCCCCACCGAGTTGCCCTGAAATCTGTACCCTTCCTATGCTGCCTGCTCTGGGATTGAAATAGCCTATGTTGTGAAGATGGCCCGTATACCCAGCTGGGAGGTCTGAGGAACAGCCAGATGTGAAAGCTGTCCTCCCCTAGCCAGCAGGGAGGAAGGTGGAGGAGTGAGCAGTGACTTGTTGACCTTGATGTCAGGAACGGAAAATCTCTTTTATAAGGAAGATAAGGGGTGATTCCAGTTTATGGCCAGGTGAAAAGTACAATGAAAACCTGTTTTGTGCCATTGTCGTGATATTTAAGGCCCATTCCAGATTAGTAAAGATTCTGAGCATTTATGCACTGCATAAAATGAACTGATGTAGTAAGTACAAAGTGAAACTTGACAGATTTCAGGAGAAACCTGAAACTTGAAATCCTGACAGTTATATAGGTCCTCCTTGGCTACAATTACTATTTTCTGCTCCCATTCCTTTTTTGAGAATTACTTCCAGCCCATCAGGGTTGGGCCATATATCATCACTGACACTTATTTTAAAATTTTCAAAGCTACAGCTTATCCAGTTTCAGACTGTTTGTGCATGTGTCCCCCAGATTTTTGTCTGGTGAGCTGAAGAGTGTTCTTGGTGCACCCTTTGACTCTTGCCATCTCTGTGTGTGTGATTGCAGGTCCATGGTCACAGACCATTCAGGATGCTGGTGTGAATGAGCAGTGCAGCAACATCCTCAACAACAAGCGTTTTATGCTGGACATGTTGTATGCGCATAACAAAAAGCCCAAGGATGAAGAGGAGAAGGAGCTGGAGGCGAAGGAGGAAAAGAAGGAGACGGAGGAAAGCAAGGAGTCACTCACTAGCCTAGCCAGTAGGATTTCAATCCTTCAGGCCACGAAGCAGGCCAAAGATGAAAGTGTCAAAAAGATGGAGATCAGAAATCTGGACAACCAAGGCAGTGTGAAAGCCTTTGCAGAAAAGTTCAACAGTGGTGAGCTGGCCAATGGGACAGCCATGCCTGAAGATGAAATCAGTGAACAGGTTCTCGAGAAAACACCAACACAGCCAAAGAAGGAATCTGACTACATCTGGGATCAGCTCATGGCTAATCCTAGAGAACTTAAAATCAAAGACATGGATTTTACAGACTTGGGGGAGGAGGATGATGTAGATGTGTTGGACATGGATATGGGTCCTGGGGACTCCCTTGTTCCCCCTCCTCCACCTCCACCTTCTTTTCTGGGTTTGCCTCCTCCACCACCTCCCCCACTGTTTGGATGTCCACCTCCACCTCCACCCTCTGCTAATTTATTGGCTCCTCCTCCGCTGTTCAGCAGTCCTCAGGGTTTAGGGTCACCCCAGGTTTCTAGGGGTCAGCCAGCATTTATAAAGAAGAAGAAAACCATCCGTCTGTTTTGGAACGAGGTACGGCCTTTTGAGTGGCAGTGTAAAAACAACAAACGCTGCAGAGAATTCCTGTGGTCGAAACTGGAACCCATTAAGGTGGACACTTCCAAACTGGAGCATCTCTTTGAGTCTAAATCCAAGGAACTGCCTGTCACAAAGGTACAACCCGTATTCAGCTTGCTATTATTTTGCTATTGTATTGGTATTCATTCTGACTTGGATCTAGGTGATTTATGTTGTTTATATGAAAAACAGTGGAAATTGCTGGATATGTTTCTAGCTTGGCCTATGACGGAAGATATTCCATGGTCTGAAACTAGAAGATGAGGCTAGGCTGGTGTACGTGCCAAGCTGCCCTCATATATCAGGTTTGCCACTTTGGGGATCTCTTTTCAGGTGGGGGATACCAACAAATTTTACATTAGGTTGTTCATAGCTGAGTGCCAAACGAGGTACTGAAATCTAAAATATTCGCTGTTACAGTTATTTAAAGGTCACAGGGTGATGATTCATATCTGTATATTTAACAGTTCTTCACTTTTTAATACCTTCCTGATCGTTTTGTAAAAAGGTTAGAATATCAAACTGGATCTGTTGCAAGAAGCCTACACATGTGCTTTATTCTGCAGGATCAGTTTATGAGTTGGACTGAGTTTACTGCTACGGTCTGCAGGGGTGTTGGGGTTTTGTTTTATGCTGGTGAACAGGCCTATTTTAAATCCTTAATTTGTACAAGGTAGCCATCAAAATTTTAGGATAGAAGCTGGCCCAGGAAGTACCTCTGTAGCTAGAATTACCTCTTCTATAGGAGCATAGTTATAAAATAAATAAAATAAAAGGCTCGTGACATGGCTGTTTAACATTAGACTCAACAACAAAGGGCAGTCTTTTATAGTTAAATTTAGTAGGAATTTGAAGTAGCATAAAAACAGTTATTAGCTCAAACATTTATTTTTCATGGCTACATACACTCTTTTTCTTCTAAGCAGAATAATCAGTAGCAGGAAAATAATGGTTTTTTTCCAGTTAAATGCTACTAAAAGATGTCCATCTCTGTTATTTAAAAAAAAAATAATCTGCTTTTATGTTTACTGTGGGTGCCTATGTTTTCTAGTGACATAAAAACCAGCCCATTTGACCAGTAAGTTACAGAATCATAGAAAGTTTGAAAGGGACCTTAAAGATCATCAGGTTCAACCTCCCTGCTATGGGGAGGGGGCACCTCACACTAGACCAGGCTGCACAAGCCTCATCCAACCTGGCTTTGAACACCTCCAGGGAGGGAACAACCACAACCTCCCGTGGTAACCTATTCCAGCACCTTACTGCCCTCATGGAGAATAATTTCTTCCTGATGTCTAACCTAAATTTCCCCTCTTTCAGTTTAAAACCATCACCCCTTGTCCTGTTACTGCCCTCTCTGGTGAAAAGCCCCTCCCCGGCTTTCCTGTAGCCCCTTCAAGTACTGGAAGGTGCTATAAGGTCTCCCTGGAGCCTTCTCTTCTCTAGGCTGAACAGCCACAACTCTCTCAGCCTGTCTTCATAGCAGAGGTGCTCCAGCCTTGGATCATCTTGGTGGCCCTTCCCTGGACCCTCTCTAACAGCTCCATGTCTTTCCTGTGCTGAGGGCCCCAGAACGGTACACAGTATTCCAGGTGTGGTCTCACCAGAGCAGAGCAGAGGGGCAGAATCACCTCCCTGGCCCTGCTGGCCACGCTTCTTTTGATGCAACCCAGGATGGGATTGGCTCTCTGGGCTCCAGCACACACTGGTGGCTTATGTTGAGCTTCTCATCTACTGATACCCCCAAGTCCTTCTCCTCAGAACTGCTCTCCAGCCATTCTCCCCCCAGCTTGTATTTGTGCCTGGGGTTGTGCCAACCCAGGTGCAGGACCCTGCTCTTCGCCTTGTTGAACTTCATGAGGTTGGCACTGGCCAACTTCTCCAGCCTGTCAAGGTCCCTCTGGATGGCATCCCTTCCCTCCAGGGTGTTAACTACTACCACACAACTTGGTATCATCAGCAAACTTGCTGAGGATACACTTAATCCCACTGTCCATGTCTCCAACAAAGATGTTAAACAGCACTGGTCCCAATTCTGACCCCTGGGAATGCCACTCGTCACCTGCCTCCATTTGGACACTGACCCATTGACCACAACTCTCTGGGTGCAGCCATCCAGCCAATTACTTATGCATCTAGTGGTCCATCTGTCAAATCCATGCCTTGTCAGTTTGGAGACCAGGATGTCATGTGGGACAGTGTCAAATGCTCTGCACAAATCCAAGTAGATGACATAAGTTGCTCTGCCATTATCCACCATGTCTGTAGCCTTGTCATAGAAGGCCACCAAATTGGTCAGGCACAATTTGCCTTTTGTGAAGCTATACTGGCTGTCACCTCCTTATTTTGCATGTGCCTTAGCAGATTTTCCAAGAGGATCTGCTCAATGACCTTGCCAGGCACAGAGGTGAGACTGACCAGCCTGTAGTTCCCTGGGTCTTCCTTTTTCCCCTTTTTAAAAACAGGGGCTATGTTCCCTTTTTTCTCATCACTGGGAACCTCACCAGACTGCCATGACCTCTCAAATATGATGGAAAGAGGCTTAACAACTGCATCCACCAGCTCCCTCAGGACCCATGGATGGACCCCATCAGGTCCCATAGGCTTGTGCACCTTCAGGTTCTTTAGATGATCATGAACCTGTTCTCCTAAAGTAGGGGTGCTTCATTCTCCCAGTCCCTGCTTTCACCTGCTGCGGCCTTTGCTATGAGGCTGGAACACTTGCTAGAGAAGACTGATGGAAAGAAGTCATTGAGAACCTCAGCCTTCTTGATGTCCTGTGTAGCTAAGTGTCCCATTTCCTTCAGGAGAAGGCCTGCATTTTCCTTACTTTACTTGAATATTTTACTTCTCTTTGGCTGGCAAAATTTGTCATATATATGTTATGCATCATGTATGTTACTGTTTGCTCTTAATCTGGGGAAACTTGATGTCTCGCTGTTAAAGTCGTCCATGTCACTTGTCTAGGTTATAAACTCAAAATAGTAATTCTTGGCCAGGCGAAAACACTGCAATTTGAGAGTCAGTCCCCCCATGAAGTACCTAGCAAGCAACAGATACATAATGATATGGCTCATGCATAGATCTTACTGCTGCTGTTCTTAGCTGATTTTTTTGTAACACAGATGCCTATAGATCTGAAACTTACGGTATAGCAGCTCTAAAAACCCATTCAGCTGATCATTCATTTAACCATTACTGAGATTAATTTCTCTGTCTAATTCTTTTGCTGGTGACATCATGGTGTGTTACTCCTCATCTCTCTCCCTGTACATGCAAATCTACCACAGATGGTTCATAGATGGAAGGAATGAGAGCATTTTCGTATTGCCATAAAACATTTAATTCCTCAAATTGAATGTGGAATTATTATATACTTGCCATTTCCAAAGTTTAGCTTTGTACTAAGTGCCAGTATTGTAATAGATCAGTCTGGCTGATTTTTAATCATTATTCTCACCCAGAAATTTTGATAAAATTGTTGGAATTCTGATTTGTTTACTTTTCTGGTCATTTATTATGCACGTTCCAAAACTACCTTTGGCCCTTTCCTCTCCCCTTCTCCTCACACTTGCTTTCCAGACCTGCCTGATGCTTTGGCACAGGTTTTGGCTTCTGACTGGAAGATGAGTGAGCAGGTTTCTTTGAAATTAGTGCAAGTCTGAGGAAAGATTTAGGTGACTGCTTTCCTCTTGGCGACTAATAACTGCTCTCTGCATGAGACTTTATAATTTTGGCTCTGCTTCCACCCTGTCCCATAACACAGACATAGAAGTCTCGTTGTCTCTGTAGAGAAGACAATAGTGACCAAGGATTACCATAGTAGAGATTTACTCAGCCTCTGAGTGAATCTTCCAGGACAGGAGATGGTCCTTAGATCAAGTGAGAGTGAGAATAATTAAGCAGACCACTGAATCTGTAAAAGACTTGAGGTTTGGTATGAAGATTGCACTCAAATTAGGACAGCTCTCGCTTTTTCCAGACTGCTTGGTTTATTTCCAGGGAGTACATTCCCCGTTGTGTCTAGTTTTGTGTCCAATGGCTGCAATCCAAGCCAGGTTTATTCTATAATATCGTAAAGTCTGACTCACAGCTCAGTTGGTTCAGCTGAAAAAAAGCACAGAGCAACAAATCAAAAGTCAAATCTCCACGTTCCATAGCAATAGATGGAAGCAGGTGCATGGAAAAGGAACAGTCCAGAAGGATGAGAGGAGAAGCAAAGTCAGGGTGTGTAGTGGGGGCTTGGCTCTGTGTTGTGCATATGCTCTTTCATGCAGCTGTAACCAATTTTACTCCCATTTCTAATCCTTCACTGTGATTTCCACAACACACAGCTATAAACAGCTACTTCCTGGCTCATGAGAAGTTTTTCATTAAATACAATAGACTGCAATAAAATAAAGTGGATTTTAAATTGTAGGATATAATATAAGAGCTTGGGCAGGGGGGGCCAGGCTAGGAGGGGACATTCTTGGTTTTAGGAAAACTTATGTCCCACTGGACTACATACACATTGATTGTAGTTAATGGAGCACCTTTAGTGGAAGAGTGCTTATTTTCTGGATTAGAATACCACAACATTCTGTTTGCAAATAGAAAGAGAATGATCAGATGTCCCCTCCAAGCCAGTCTAGAATTCCTTTCCTTCTCACCAGCCAAACAAAGCAGGTATTTTGGCAAAGTGTTTATTTTTCTGTGAAGAGAAATTAAAACACACAAACACTACTGAATCAAACGGTGTTGTTCAGCCCTTCTGCCATCCACTTGCTTTTGCATGTCATTTGGAAGTATTCTTTTTCTGTATTTCATCTGTACCCCTTGGGACATAGTGATGATCCATCATGTGCCCACAGACATAAAAACTAGTAGGATTGAAAAATTAAGAGACATGTTTTCAGGTCCACATATCTATACGTGCCTAGAAACATATCTTTTTGAAAACATCTGTTGCAATTTGAATAAATGCCAAGGCAAGTCATAAAGGTGGACCAGAATTTCTGAAAAAGATTGCGTGTCACAGACAAAGCCAGTGGCAGCTGAGAGATTCCATTTTAAATCCTCAGTGCTAAATTCTTCCTAATTGAGACAGAAATTTAAAAAATTTTCCAATTTTCTCCCACTCTTAAGAGAATGCCCTGTTTTCCTCCGTACTGTTGATGCAATTTAAATGCAGGAGTTATTTCTAATTTGATGCTCATATATAATTATTTATTTATATGATGACTGGAAAAACAATACAAACATCTCTGCTTCCCTTGTTAATTAAAGCAATGAGTTACGTTTTGGACTATGTGCTTATCAGACTACAGATCACAATCTGTGGGATAGTGACTTTTTTTCACTAACCTGTCTTGACTACCCAGCCTTCAGTAGAGGCCACAGAATCTGGCTTGCTGAGTCTTGTAAAGATCTAAATTCACCATAATTGTTAATATGTTGCAGGAATGTTTGTTTCCCACAAATTAAACCACCTGATATATTTGTATTTTATAATTAATTTTGTATTTACATTTAATAATGCAATATACAGCAGTGCAGGGTTTACATCACATAGTGACACATTAAAATATAGAATCAAGTGCAGTAGTGCACTGTTCCCTCAAGCATTTGAAGTCATTCTTCATTTATGAACTTATAAAACAGAATCTGAAATCACCTAATATTGTAATAGAAGTTAATAGTTGCAGCTTATTTTAACAGTCAGACGCTAACACATGTGCAATTTCATTGCAGACAAAAAGGAATTATTTTCCAAGCGGTAGGGTAATAAAGTTCATAGTAATAAAACTTTTCTCTTTTCTTTGTCCTTTTATTTATTTGGAAAGTTTTTCTTAGTAACTCAGCCATCGTCCCCAGAATGGATTTAAAATCTCTTTTGCTCCTGTTTTTTAAAAGAGTTATTTACTCCAAATTTTTATTCCCCATATGCAGTTACAGCTCTGGAAAATACCTATGTACTTAAATCCCCTACACAGCTCATCTGTCTTTCATAAGTCATCACTAAGGAGAGAGGGCACTGTTGCAATCTCAGTCATCCTAGTGGTTAGCATCATATGTCCCTCAAATGAATATGTCTCTCTTGTCAAACTTTGCCTAAAAACAGAGCTGCAGATCTGAGGCTTACTTAACCATACCGCATGTGGGAAGCCTAAATTTAACTCCTTTCCCCCAGCCTTTTCCCTTCTGCATAAATTCTCTGGAGCTGTGTAATTCTGTGCTGTGAAGAACAAGGTAAAAAGTGGTGGTTTAAAAAAGGCTTAGTGCGATACAGACTCAAGAGGAAGCAGTCTCTGGTGAACCTTGCTTGTTTTTATGTGGTCTTGGCCACTAACTGTGGTCCTGAAAATGTGATTAATGGCCCTGGAAGTAAAAATTACTGCTTTTAAGGAGAAGTTGCATCTTTCATCCTTAGGATAGCTCCCCAAGAAAAAGAGGATTCCCTTACTCAGGGTAGTGAAAGTTCAAGGAGGCTTCAGGGATGCTTTTAAGGTATTAAGGAGAGAGCTGTTATGACAGAACAGGCATCTAAAAATTGAAAACAAATGTTATCTTTGATCTCCTAAAATGTATCCTGTTTACTGCAAAAATGTTGTTTCTTTTTAAGTTGTAAGAAACCCACCCCTCTCATTGTTTTCACACTTGCATCATACCATGTTAATAGGATGGAACAACCATGGTGGTGCATACATGCTGGGCTATGCCAGAAAACAGCATCTTTGTAATGCTCTAACTGCATTCCCATTATGGGCCGATCCACAGCTGGAGGTACTTTGATAAAAGCATATTTATTACTTTAGGCAGTTCTTCCAATGCAGAAGCAGCATGTAGACCTGGTAGTAGGGCATTTTTTGACTCAGTGGTGGCTGTGGTACAGAACCAAAGGAAGTGGAGAACAAAGCCTTGTGGTCTGAAAAGCAATCCTGAGCACAGATCAAGACTGGGGCAGTAAGAGTCTCCTCCTGGACTCCCCCCAAGAGACGCAAGAGGCACATCTGCAGTAGACATCACAGAAGATTCTCTATTCTGAACAGCTGTATGGGCTGACACATGCAGCCTGGAAAGAGGGGATTGCTTAGTCTCTCTCTTGGCCCCTTTGAGGTGCATCTGTGCTTGAGGCTGCTGTTGCCACAGCCACTAACCACAGTCTAGGTAACAGGCTCTACAGGGAGGTCACAGCCTACTCTGCGCTGAAACATGATTTTATGTGAAGTGTGTCTTTGCTTGCTTGTATCAATGTGCTGGTCCTGTCCTCCTGTGATTGGCAGCATCCCCCAGTCCATCTGTGATCGGGCAAAGGAAGGGAAACAGAGAAAAGGTGTTTCCAAAGTTCATCTCTATGGAGAGGGAGGAAAAATCCCTGTGTATGAGGAGCAGAGGCCTCTCCTCTTGCAGCTGCAGGGTATATAGCATATGTAGTTGCCAAAGAGGCACCTTTTGGCATGGGGGAGAGGGAGAATGAGAGGCATGCTGAGGTGTAAAGGCAAAGACCGTGTTCAACAATGTATTATGCCATATAAATAGTTTGTGAGTCACCTTGCCCTGTTGGTTCATATTTTGCCACTATGAGGATGGGGAGAGAGAGAAAGAAATTTCTTGGGTATTCTCTGGAATGGAATTTAAACCATACGTTGTTAGTTCTTTGTGCTTTCATTATTATTTATAATGCAGTTTATAATGAAGGTAAAATCCAAAGATTATGTCTAGTCTCAAATACCACTTCAAAGAAAGGAAAAAGGTTGATCTGCACCTGTGAAGGGCTTGGCTCACATGTCATGCACAGCAAGGTAGTATACCCTTCCTCTGTCAGCCAGACACAGGAGAGTGCTGTCATGCAGGTGAGAACCAACCTTCCTGTTTCCCAGCCAGAGAGGGTCAGTGGCCACTCTGGCTTGATGCATCCAAGAGGGAATTGAGCCCCAGAGCCCACGGGCTACCTGACTGCAGACCCACTGGCCATGCACTGGCTGGTTCTTCCACAAGGCAGAGCTCTCACCTGGCAGAGGCAGCTTCAGACTTTTTTAGACTGACTACTGCCCTGAACTGCAGCATCTCCAGCCCCCATGGTGTCTCCTGCATCTCAGGCTATCTCAGCTTTGCACAGCATCTGAAACTGTGTTCAGCTCTCTGGTTAAATTCTGGCAGCCCGTGCTGACAACAGCAAGGCTGTTGTAGAAGAATTCAGCTATTTTGGATGGCTATAAATGCATTAGATTTACATTCAGTGTCGGCACCTCTACGTAGGGGAAGTGAATAGTGAAAGGAGTGACTTTTTCTTTATAAAACAGACTGGAGAAATAATATTCTTTTTCTCTTCTCTACCAAGAAAACTGCTGCAGACGGAAAGCGACAGGAGATCATTGTCTTGGACTCAAAACGAAGCAACGCTATTAATATTGGCTTGACTGTGTTGCCCCCTCCCCGAACTATCAAGACTGCTATTTTGAACTTTGACGAATATGCCTTAAACAAGGAAGGAATAGAGGTAAGAAAGAGCAGCTGATGTCTTCAAGTCTGCATTTTCAATGTTTCTTTTTTTTTTTTTTTATCTTGCATGTGATACTGGCCTGGCTTTCCACTGGATAGGGAAAAGGGGATGTATTATATCATAAATGAGAGCTGAAACTCGTCAAATTAATGTAAAGTGCTCAGAAGCATGTAGTATTCACCTGAGTTTTGGCATACTAGGTAAAGGGTCGATTTCTCTGCTGTATTTGTCTCTAAGTTTGAGTAATGGCAGTGCTAAATCCTGTCAAGATTTTTGGTGTGTTATCTGTTCCTCTGGAACTTGACTGAAATACTGTGAGCAGCAAGAATAGGCAGTGAGTTACTAGGGCTGATGGAACTGGTACATGGTTTAATAAAGTTCATGCCCAGCTAGGTGTTGGAATCATTCTAGATTGTATATCTAATGGAAAACAAATACAGTGACTAGTTCTGCTTAAAATAGCATTTCTATGTTGCTGTTGTTTGAAAAAAAAAAACAGTTGGTATAAAGATTTCAGATGATGTAAGTTTTACCATTACATGTTTGACTTTGCAGATACTTATGCCGAGGTCCAAGATGAGCTCTGTTTATTTTTTTTTTAATCAAAACATTTTCTTCTATGAAGTGTGAAGAGAAGCCTGCAGCTCCCCTGTTTTTTTTCATTGTGTATTAATTTCAAATATTTTTTTTTATATAGTTATTTATTTGTATATTTCTTTTTAATAAGCCTACATCACGTAGTAGGAGTAATCTGCACAACTACAAATCTCAAGCAGTGGCTGAGCTGCAGAGGTCATGCATTGATTCACAGTCACCTTTCAGTGGTTTGGCACTGCGTTTCATGATTTCCCCCTTTCCACCTTCAGTATGCTGACTGCAGAAGAAAATGAGAAAAGCTGGCTGGAATGAAAATGCAGTTGCCGGCAGTTACGTGCAAGAGAAATACTTAAGGGAGAAGATCATTCCAGCTAGCACGCAAGCCCTGATTTATCCCTACTAGAATATAGTATTCTATACAATATAGTTTCTTCTCCAAGCCATCATACTTATTTGCTATATACATACCTTATTCATACCTTACTTATATATACATACCTTTCAAGGGCATGTAGTGATAGGACAAGGGGGAATATTTTTAGACTGGAAGAGGGGAGATTTAGATATTAGGAAAAAATTATTTAGTGTGAGGGTGGTAAGACACTGAGACAGGTTGTCCAGGGAGGCTGTGGATGCCCTGGAAGTTTTCAAGGCCAGATTGGATGGGGCTTTAAGCCACCTGGTGTAGTGAGAGGTGTTGCTGTCCGTGGCAAGGGAGGTGGAACTAGATGATATTTCAGGTCCCTTCCAACCTAAACCATTCTATTATTCTGTGGTTCTGTATTATTGACAAATAAGGCTAAAAACATATTTTTTCATGACCCAGCCTCAGTACCCATCACTGCAGTTTGCAATACTAAGCTTTAAAGTGTTGCAGAGAAGTACCCCTCCTGCTGGTTAGATCTCAGTGCTTTAGGCAGTGTTTCCATACAAACTCCACCATAAAATGACAGATAAAAAAGGATACATCTTTCTTATCTTCCATGTATTGTCTCTTTGGAATTGAGTCCTTCTTAGCAGAAGTTCAGCTGCTCTGCACAGCTCACCCTTTCCATTGCCAACATTTGTAGCTGGGCTGTCCATCTGCCAACCACCTGTGGTGTCCACAGTTGTGAGTGCCTTGTACTACCACATACTCCTTTGGGTGGCCTTTCCATTAGCTGCCAGAAACCCTGCATTCTGCTGATTGCTGCTCTGCTTGTGCTGTTTGTTAGTAATCCATGCTTTTTAACTTCAAATATGTAACTAAGTTAAAATTATGCGTATATTTTAAAATCCTTTATACTTAAGTATGTTGTGCATTTTAGGCCATGTGTTTGAAGTGATTAGGCACCGCTGCACTGTGAAAAAGTGCAGAAAATGGGGCATCATTCTAGAAAGGCAGATGTAGTCCATTTAGTATGCAGAGCAGGCACTGTTAGAAACGTATTTTCAAAGGAAGGCACAATGTGAGTCTGTAAACATGCATCAATCCAACTAAAACGTTTTTTGCCACCTTACATTTGCCAAGGTGGTTGTGTTTTTCTTTCTTTGAAAGCTTGGCATTCCTTGTGTTCAAACAATTCAGAGCTCACTATGGGATAAAAAGCTGCCTGCTTAGCATGAATGAGGGCTTTCTGTGAGCTAAGCAGAAGAGGCAAGCTTAAAATCCTGGCATCTCTTTTTAATGAAGTGTATCGGGGCAACTGCAAGAACAAAGTCTACCAAACCAGTCCTTGGTGCTTATCTTTAGTAAAGGAAATGAATGGATCCCTCTGTAAAGTGCTTCTCAGTCAGGGAACACAGATCAAAATAAAATTACACCAAAGAGTATGATTAATTTAGCAGAGTAAAACTGGGATAATGCTATGAGGAAGTTAGGTGAGTTGCTTCATGCTTTGCAATATAACTTTGTGATGCTGCACAATATTACATTGCATTGGTAGGTATAGCTTTCAGTAGAACTATTTGAAATTTAAAAACTCACCAAATATGCTAGGACCTCTATACCCACATTTGTTGAGTGCTTTGTAGTCCATGTATCTGGAGTGGCTAGGTAGCCCTAAGATATAAAAAAGGGGTAAGAAATAGAGAGCCTGGTGTTAACAAGGCACATGGTGAGCTGTATAAATAAAAAACAAAATTAGATTTTGGAAACGATTGAGGTATTTGTATTTTTGTTCTGAGACAAAGACAGGGCTTTCAGAAGCAGGGGTGATCCTCAGCAGCTGGCACCACAATTACAGGCTCTTTCGCTTGGCATTCTCTGTTTCACATACTACAGTACACAGCACAGCAGCCTTGCAGTACTTGGACTCAAATGCTTTTTGTCATCTCCATCTGCCTTGTGATGTTTACATAAAGCCCAAGGAGGAGAAGAGTCCCTTTGGAAATAAAGCTTACTGTTTCAATGCTCTCTTTAAAATGCCTGAAAGCAGTGCAAAAGCTCTGGAGTGAAGGCCCTGTACCACCACAAAATACTTGTGGGATCCCTGCGTAACTGCCAAAAGCCCTAGTTATTTGTAGGAAGCCATTGAGAATAATGCTGAAGTGTTAGCCTTCAAAAATGCATCAGAAGCATTTTTACATCCATCACATGGCTACTGCTTAACTCGCCTTGTATGGAAGTTCATATAATCCTATTTGCAAGCTGCCCTGCTTCAGGGCAGGGTGTTGGCTTCTTCTTGTTTTTTGAAGAGCGGAGTAGGCACTAGGAGGCCTGACTTCTTCAAAGGGCACTCTGCAAAACAGTTCTTCTTACAAGTTTCAGACTCAGTCTCTCTTTTTCATTAGATGAGTATTGGTTAAGCACTGAGAAATGCCCTGAAGCAGCTATGTATAAATTTCCAGTTTGATGATAGGTGTGACTGAAGTTACAGATTTCAGCTTGGATGGATGGATGGGTGGATGGATGGATAGCACAAAATGAATAGACAAATGCTATCAGTCAGAACAGGTGTACATCAGAGTATTTTCCAGTCACTGACAGAGGAAGGAAAAGCACCAGAGTGTATTGCAGTATTTTCCTCCTCTTCTTTTTTCCTTAGGGTACTGATTTACTAAGGTAGAAACTTGCAGTGTCCAAGCAAGTAGGCTTTTTATTTATTTATATATTTTTAACTGAAAGCAGAGCCAACATTAACAGAAAGAAATACTTCTTTATGTTTACAGAAGTTAGTATAAGAAGATGGACAGCAATACAAATGGAGAGGCTGAAATTAAATAAGTCCCAGTTCAACAAATTGGACATTATTTGATTGCTTAACCCTTATTCTTTGCCAGATTGACCAAAAAACGTCCCTTGCTCTCCACGCTTATAGCTCCAGCACTGTGCAAGGAGCCAGATGAATTATCAGTACTGGAAGGGGGCAGATGTGCTACTTTGATGAATTGGCTATGTCCAGTGCTGGAACAAGGCTGTAGTTTGGATTGGCAGGTCTGATAGCTCTTTGGCTGTATTTCTATTATTCCCTCCTCCCCTCCACAACATCCTCTGTCATTATAGAAGGCTAAAGCAAAAACATGTCATTCCTCAGATGACTAAACATTAGTTGTGTTGAAAATCTACTACTTTGTTTTAATGAGGCATGGATCAGCAGGGTAAAAACCTCCACTTATCTGATGCTTTATGTTATTTTGCTTTTCTTTTTCATTTTGAAATGCATTTGTTATGTTAAAAACTAATTAAGAAGCAATACCTCAGACAGCAGTACTTTGAGAAGGACAGTTGCCATGTGTGTGAATAAGCATGTAAAATCTAAGACTTTTGAGCCGTACTGACAGCAGAAATGAAAAATATTGAAATCCTTTTTCATCAATATTTTAGACTTTTCAGATCAAAAGAAAAAAAGGCTGTATGTTATGCAATGCTTAATGCAACTTTAAAGTCAATGCCTGTTCCTTTGGAAGTTGTCCTCATTTTGAGTGAGATTTTTGGGATTCACCTAATAGGCTGCAATAGTTGTCAGGTTTCCTGAAAAAAAGCCTACACAGACTGAACAAAAAATAATACATTATGAGAAGAGCAAGGTATGGGAGACCTCAAATTATTCCTATGCGCTGGAAATTTTTTAGATACTGAAGCTAAAAGGGACCTGCTCTCTATTCTGACCTGCTGTAAATCACAGGCCGAAATATTTCACTCATTCTTCCCTCACTTCCATATGTACTCTACAGAAAGATGACGAGTTTTGACTTAAACATGAAGGCTGAGGAGAGAAGCCCTCATCAGTCTTCTTCCTGTGTCTCCCTGAGCTTTTCTAGACTTGATTGACGCTATCTACTGAGTACAAATATAAAGAAAAAAAGCATTTTAATACAGAAGTGTTTTTCAACAAACTGCAGATGTTTGAGACAGCAGGCCTGTTTTGCTTTCTTCTGCTTTGGGTTCATTCTTGGTTATTACAATGCTGTCCTAATTTACCAGCCAGACCTGAGGACTTTTTTTGTCACTGCTGTGAAGTCACCCAAGTCCAGCTCATTCTCACCTCTTGGACCCATGCCCAATGCTGTCCTCTTCTCTCCCTTCACAGAAAATCCTGACCATGATCCCGACCGAGGAGGAGAAGCAAAAGATCCAGGAGGCGCAGCTGGCGAACCCTGATGTTCCCCTGGGCAGTGCTGAGCAGTTCCTTCTCACCCTCTCCTCCATCAGTGAACTCTCTGCCAGGCTCCAGCTCTGGGCTTTCAAGATGGACTACGAAATAGTGGAAAAGGTGAGGGGAAAACAGGGAGGCAGGGGTGGAGACTCTGCTGAGGCTTTGCTTAATCTTTTCCTGACCTTGTCATTATATGAGTGCATATTTTGAGGAAACAGTAAATGGGTCGCTTTTGTGTCGGTGGCCAACCAGGAAACAGCTAAAATGATCCTTCATAATCTTTTCCTTCTATAAAAGAAAATTAGAGATTATGTCTTCCTTCCTCTAATTAGGTAGTAATGACATTGGAACAAAGAAGAGACCTAAATCCTTACCACATCTTCTCCAGATGTTGTTATGCAGGAAGTTCTTACTTCTGAGCAGTAAGAATTTTTCTTTGAATGAAGATTGACTGAGGAGAACAGTATTCAGCCTTTCATTTTTAATTAAATATTGATCTTTAATCCATTTGAATGAAGGAAAGCACTATCCATTAAAGTTATTGCTGATTATAACTCTCTCTTAAGTTATAAACAAAATATAAGACATCCTTCAGGGGTGCTCTTTTCAGTTCAGTCACAGTTGTTGCCTCCTTATTCATGGATAGCATTTATTCAGAGAACACTATAATTGGGTTGTCATGTATAATGAATCACAGACAAAAAATTTCAAAATGACTGCATATAGTTTTGGTGCATAGGTGAAGCAGAATGAAACTGTGTAGACGATTTCAGCTACTTGATGACATTTACAAGCTCTCAGGAATATCAGCGCAGGAACCTTCTTCTGTCTGTGCCTCTGGTGTATATCCCTTGCATTGAGGATACTCTTCAGGCAGCTCTCTCCTGTATATATTAATTTATCTGTATCTGTGCACATATGTGCATATTAAAAAATGGGTGTAACTTTGTTTGATACAGATTTTGAGAAGTGGTACATGCTTCTGAAAATGCCTTCTGTTTACCTAGCTGTAGTTCTTTAGCAAGTTATATGACAGTGGATTGATTTGCAAGTGATGCTGTCAAGATTACTCAACCTCTGCTTAATTTTCTTAGATTTGAGAAAATGCAACGAGTAATACTCAATATTTTTTAATAGTTTTGTTTTAGGCATTTACATTTCTAAAATGTAAAACATAAAATACTTATATCTGCCCTGAATACTGTTATACCAGTTTTTTGGTTTTTTTTTCACTCTGGTACAGCCATTTATTCTGCTTTGAAGTTACCACAAGGCTAAAATTGTTCCTTTCATGTGAGCTGAGTTAGCTGTAGCTCGTAATCTATGTCTATACCTAGACTTGCTAGCTTCTTCTTAAACAAAAAGTAACATTTGGAGCACAGCTAAAAGCTGAAGAAGTTCTAATAGTTTTTCTGTTGCTGGGCCTGTAATGTTTACACCACAAAGTTAATGAATTGCTAGCTAAAATCCATGTAGAATGGATGTTAGTATAAAATGTCTCAAATACCTAAGACATTCAAAGAAGCAATACCTGGAGTGAAGAGAGGACCAAGATTTTTATGCCTGTTGAAAGGTAGATAAGCCTAAGTACTATACTTAACCATAAAATGGTACAGGAAATAACATTATAACTGATGAAGTAAGAGGAGTGTGTGGTAAGAAGCCTAGCAGACAAATGCAGGTCTGTCAGTCAGCTTGAGTCTTATTTGGGTGAAGAGGAAGATATGGGATCAGACATCAGAGGTACAAGACATACATTACTGTTACTTCCATAAGGCTGGAAGTTTTAGATGGTCCATGATATCAACAGTGTGCAATAACCCGAGTTGTTGATGTAAGGCTGGAATTCTCATTCACAAGACTCTTGCTAATCAGCTGAGAATATAGTGTTGCCTAAGTTGGTCTTAGCTCCATCTCTGACCACCTGAAAGAAAAACAGTATAAAATTCCTCAGGAGAAGGGTTAAATGAGATGTTGTTCCTGTTTGTAGAAAAGCTTTCCAGGAGTAATCAAGGAAGTAATCTCTCTTGGCTTGAACGTAATTAACTAAAGCAAGCCATGGTACATTTATAGGGAGCAGCCTTGGACTGTGAGGGGCTGAACTGGGTGAATGAATACTCATTCTTTGCTGTTTACAGAAAATAAAAAAAGGAAAGCCCTCCAAAATATCTGTCCAATAAAGTCTTGGGTATTTTGGCCTCTCTCCTCTGAAGTATAAATGACTTGGCTTACTGTGCAATCTCTGAATTTGTCTCAAATTTGCTGCATTATTTTCTTCTTAAGAGATAAATTGTTCCGTAGTGACTAGAAATGTATGTTTCCTTTATCTTTGTGCTCTTATTTATGGTAAAATATCACTACAATTGTTGATGATCCATTGTCTTTCTCCAGGAAAGCAAAGTTCTCAGCTATTTTGCCTCTTGGTCTAAAATAACAGCTTAATTTTGGCTCCCTGGCTCTTAAAGAGTGTAATAAATTGGGAAAAGAACGCTGCTCATGGTTTCTTAGGATGGCATTTGGAGGTAGAAGCAATGTGAACTGTTGCTGTGCATACAAAATAAATAACCCTGAGCCTCACACAAAGACACAGAAATAAGCTCAGCCAACTCAGTTACCCTCTCTCTCTTCCTTTGAACTTTCTGGTGTAGTTCACTTCCTGAGGTAATGGCAAAAGAATTTATGTTTTCAGGCCTTATCAGTTTACATACCTATGCTCAGATAACGTGCGTGGATGGAAGATGCATTAAGTTAAAAGACTAAAATGGGAACACTTGTAAAGCTGGATGTTTGCAGTGGTTGGTTTTTTCAGTTTTAAAATCACATGAGCACAAAACTGTATCTAAACCTCAGAGGTGGCCATCATTTGAAGAAAGCATTAGGGTCAGGCTATGAATGTCAAGTCAGCCAGGGTTCTAACTTTTCTTTCTTTGGTTTATGAATATCAGAAAAAGTAGCTACAGAAGTTTTTTATCACTTGGGGCAGGGGGGGG